>NW_011888785.1:23677754-23705150 GCF_000151845.1 Pteropus vampyrus | reverse complement strand
ATTCTCAGACAGGTCTGATATGATAAATTTATAAGTATACCCATTACTGCATTTTTATATTAGTGGAAGCCTGGAGACAACTAATATCCAATGATATATGGACTGATGTAAAAAATTATGTTACAAAACAGGAAATCACTGCAGCAGATGAAAAGAAGAGGACACAGATATGAAATAATTTCCAAAATACATTTTAAAATAAGAAACTTAAAAAAATAAAGTAAGTGCAGTAGACAGTGTGTACTAAATATTAAAACTATGGATGCTGTGTGTGTAGAGCATATCCACAATTGTATATAAACTGGTGTATGTATAGACTATGTCTAGGGTAGCTATGGTAGCATCTGGTCAGGGAAATTAGGGGCCTAGAAATAGAAAAACAATTATTATCACTATATACCTTAAATTAAAAATGTTTTTAACTGTTTATAAACCAAGAAGTTTTAGGTTAACACAACTATTTAACATTAGCTAACACAAGAGAATTTTTTCCTTAAGTAAAAGATTTTCACTTTTTCAGGCATATAGGTTGAGAATCATTCTTATCTATTTTTAAGTTACAAAACTTTGGTTTTCAAAATTGGATAATTGTATTTTTAAATATTAGTTATTGGTAAACTCATTGCATATGTGATTTATAATCTAGCTAAAGTTTTCTTTTGAATAATTAACTTATTATATTGAGCCTAGCCAGTTGCACAGTATTTACAATTTTGATTTTGATGTGTTAATCTCTAATTTATCTAGTTTACTTAGTAATCCTAATAATGTAATAAAAATCATATAAAACATAGTGTCTGTGTATATGTAGACCATTGCCAGTGATAGAAAATAAGAAATCTAAGGAGCTGCAAGTGGGGCTATCTGATTTGCAAAAATCAAGAAGAATTTCCTTAGATTATGGCCTGAGCAGAATTTATTAAACTTATGAAAGGAAACAAAGAATAAAAGTATACGTGATACATTGATTTTCCTGGAGTGGATAGGATATAATGTCTTGACTAAAAATTTTTTTAAGTCTTTATGCTATTCATGTTATTGTATATGCACAAATTTGGAGAACTCAAAGAGTTTTCTACTATATCCTTAAAACATTTAATTTTATGCCTACTGCATCAGGCACTGTTGTATTCTTCAGTTTTCTGAAATTACAAGACAAAACCTGTAGGTATCTTTGGCTACCTATAGAATGAATGCTTATGAGGGAAGCCCCATGCTTTTTCATTACAAAGTTTGGGTATTACTTGATGAAATCAATAGAAAATCTTTGTAGAATAAATTATCTACAAGTTCAGATGTATGATGATGTGATACTTTGCAGTAAGGATTGTTAAGAAGCATGTAAGGAATAAAAGACTTGCTATCTTAAAGCACTATTTCTATATATACTAATTTAGCAAAAACAAATTCTAAATGATAATCTCCCAATGCTAACACAACTACAATATACAATGAACATGGTATATACCAACCATTGTTATGGCACTGAGATGATTTTAGTCCTTCCAATATGTGAAACGTAGCTGGGCAGATAAAAAATGTTTGCTGTTTCAAAATAACATGCTTGAGTATTAAATACTGAGAAAAAATAAAAACCAAAACAAGTATATAAATAAAGATGTCCATAGCATTACTTATACTATTGTTTTTTAAGTTTAAAGCAATCTAAGGAGATAGTTCCATAATCAAGGTACCACAATATAATGTAACATTATGTAATCATCTAAAAATAAAAAAAATGTATATTAATTAAAGAGCATACACAATGGTATTAACCATAACATTAAAAAATTTAAGCATTTCTGGGACTGAAATGCACCTTGCTTTACTTTCAGAGCTTACCTACTTCAATACACATCACTTCTCAAAAGAGTAGGTGTATTAATCAAAACTTGCTATAAATAAAAATGTCTTACAAAATGGACACAGATTAGACAGATTATTTTGTCTTCAGTTTAATCTAATGCTTCAGGGAGGTACTGCTGAAGATCTGACTTGGGAAGGAAATACATTCCATTTATTTTCCATGTGTGGATGGCTTAAGACTAGATGGCTATGCAGACTGGTGATGACATAAGAATACTATCTTTGACTTAATACCAGTTTAAATGGGCCAGTGGCCAAAATAGTCTATAGTTATCACTTGAAGTAATCTTATTACTGAATGTGCAAATCTAAATTTCTATTTAGATACATAAAATCCATGTATGTTTTACCAAATAATTGACTTTTCGCAAGGAATCCCCATAGATATTCTTTAAAAAGCAAACTTAACTAATGTATTTAATATTAATTCATGGGGAAAACTTGGTTTAAATAATCTATAAAATGAATCTTTGTTGCTTATATTAATACATACCTGTGCCAGAAAATAGTCTTTGAGTTGATTCAAATCATTCAATTGGTCATTTTTCTGTTCAACCTCAGCAAGTTTATAGTAATCTATCCTTAATATTGTGTTTGTTTTTAGGAACAAATAAGGGCAAGAATCCCATGTGATTCCTTAAACAGAAATCTTCAGTGCTGAATTTGTGATTTACATTTTAGTCTTCATTCTCTGATCTGTCTTAAGTATTATTTGCTCCTAAGAAGAAAGAGTCTCTCTGTTTCTTGTGGCCCGACATTTTATAAAAACCTGTATGAGAGAAAGCGTGTAAACAACCTAATGATCTGGCCTTAGATAAACTTTGACACATCTAAGAGATTCTTTTTCACCATCCTCCTTCACCAGAGCAGGGCTGCCATAGAGTCTTACATGAATGAGACAGTGGAGGAATCCAGACCAAAGTTTTCAACTGAAAAATGTGACTTAGCCTCTTAGCTGCTTAGTTCCAAAAGCACAGATGCCTTCCTGAAAGCTGAACAGAAGGTAGAAAACTTTATTTTAGCTTAATCTGTGCAGAAAAAAATGAAAGCATACCCCTTTAGTTTATTAAGCTTGTTTATTAAACTAAGCAGTGGCAAAGGACTGAGTTAAAAATCCTATTAGAAGTTTGCATTTTATTTTATTTATCTTTTATAGGTAATTTATTAAATGAAAGGAACATTGGATTATAGATTTAGAATAGATGGTTTCCATTTAATTTATTAGGTCTAAATTATCCATTGGTATATAATACTTTAGTACTTATGTTCTAAATAAATTAAATTTGTTGTCATTTAACTCCACCTACACAATATATATCTCAATTATTGAAGTATAATGAAAAGGCATGAATGTTTTTCTACTGCTCATTCAAAAACTAATTATTCAATGTGTCCTAAGTAAAATGTATGGTTATTATTTGTTTTGAAGAAAAATAGTATAAAGTTTATCCCCAATGAAGATTATAAAATTTAATTTTTAGTGTAAACATTCATAATATTCTGCCCATATCAGCTTTTCTATTGAGTTTGAAGTTTTAGGAATGATGTATATGGATATATGTAATTGGGGGAGGAGGAGGACATCTGCCTGATCAGATGGATCAGCTAAACTAATTCTAGCCATAAATAAACGGAACAAAAACTGTTACAACTGGATCATCTCACTTTTTAACCAGATGTAGATCTCTAGATGTAATAACTTATAGGCTGGAATATTTATTCATATATTTTATTGAGCGTCTACTCTATGGCAGACACTGAATAAGATATCAAGATACTAAAAGCTATTAAGATTTTAAAAGACCACATTCCTATCCCTACAGTCTTGCTTACAGTCTAGTGGGCCTATGAAGGTCTGCCAATTAATCATGAACTTACACTGTTATTTGCAGTGCAAAAGAAATAGGTACAGTTTGCCTTAGCATTATAGTCAATAGTCACTAATTGCATTAGGTAAGTTAGAAAATATCCTCTACTCCCACCCCCATGACATTTGTTTTTGGATAATGAATAGTAATGTTTATGTGAACTAAGGAGATGGGCATTTCACAGAGGACACAGTTTATGCAAAAGCACTGAGACAGAAAGGGCTGCAGGTGACTGCAGGCCTAGATGTTCATAGAGGTTAGAGTGAAGAGCCCCTTTGCACATATGGCAAGAAGCGAGGCTCTTACCACTCAGATTAGTGCTTAAATAGTCTTATAAACCATGTTAAACAAACTTAGTTCATCTCCTAGGAGAATTGGTAAATTTGGAGAATGACATGATCAGAACTTCCTTTTGAAATGTATTTGGAAAAATGAAGAAAGGTATGAGAGTAGGACTGATTTAGATGTGCTGTTTATATTTGTCAGGATTCTAACAGATGGCGCACTCAACCTAAGGTAAACCAAATAGGGTATGCCCCTGGATTAATTTCAATGGTATGGGCACAGTGTAAGGGAGTTTTAAAGGATAGCACATGAACCATGCACAAGGAGCAAAGAGATGAGAGGAATAAAAGGTTATAGATACCTGGACAAAGCAGGTTATGCAAAGTGGGTGACTTCAAAACGAACAGTAACCTTCTGTTGCAACACAGCCATCTTTAAGAACCTCGCAGAAGGGAACCAGGGAATTAAATACCCTAACCTCACTCTCTTCTCTCATTCCAGTCTCTTGCTAAGGTTCTTCATTGGCCAAACTGAATCTGAAACCAGAAGGCAGAGCCTCCCAGGGCCTGGTGAATAAGGTGAGTGGAGCCTGAAAGACAAACCAAAGATATCCAGTATTGTAATGATTCTAATTTAATAACAAAAGCAAAGGTCTTGGGGCTCAAGAGTAGTATTTTAAAATATATTAAAAAAGCATAATAACTGGGAGCATTTAAGATCTGCTCCTCAGCACATATCATCAGTTTGGTTCAAATAAACACACACACACAAGTATATAAATTTTTTAAAAGCATAATAACTACATGGCCTAATTGTACCAAATGAGTGGTAGGTAATAGTCAAATATGACTCCAAGATTTCTAGTTTAGGTAATTGAGGAAATGCGAGTGATGGTGTTGGTGATATAGTTCCACCCATCTTGCTACCCCTGCTAATCTTGTCTATTTTAATCCCAATTCTAGATTGATCACCTATCTCTATACAGAGGTTCATCTCCTTTCAAAGTTCATACTAGTAACTCAACTATAACTCTTCTTACCCTATACTCTAGTAATCTAATGACTTCCCTATCATTCCCATGGGTCACTGAACACTGAGTTCTAGCTTGCATTTCTCATCTTTTCCCACTCTTAGGTGATTACAAATCCATGTGGATTAGATTCATCAAAAAATAAATCTAATTTCAGCTATTCCATCTCTGGATGACACCTTAATCTTGACACATTCCTCTGTACTTCTGTACCCTAGAAGTGTTTTTTTTTTTTTAATTACATTTAAGAAATATTGCACATCAATGCTAGCTGTGACAAGTTCTTATTCTTCTAGCCCTCTCCTTTTATATGTCTTGTGTATATTGTCTAAATGCATTAATCAAATTATGTACAAGATACACTGGTGGCTCAAAGGAGAGAGGATTTATTCTGACTTTCAAAATTAGGATTCACAAAGACTGTAAACTTAAACATTGGAAGATTAGAAGTTTGTTACTTCTATAAAAGATAGAAGTGAATTTCAAGTAGAATAGTATGCTCAGCCATAAGAAAATATAAAATACCATGCATGTTTGAAATTGCAAGTACTTTGTTGCCAGTTAGGATGATAAAATAAAAGGTGGCAGAATCTTCAGGTAGAAAAGTGAGAAAAATTTATACCAGCTAAAAATTTTTTTTATAAGGGGTACTAGGATGGCATATCTGGAAAAAATAATTATTACTATGAATCAATCAATTCAGAAAGGTCTTTAAGGTCTATAATATCCATTCATTAATATATAGACAGGCCTACGTAATAGGTATATATGAACTTGATCTTATCTATTGTATTAGTCAGCTTGGGCTACCATAACAAAATACCATAGGCTGGGTGGTTTAAAAGTAAATTTATTTTTTCACAGTTTTGGAGACTGGCAAGTCCAAGATCAAAATTCTGGCAGGGTTTGACTCCTGGTGAGGGCTTGCAGATATCCACTTTGTCCTCACATGGCCTTTCTTCTGCCAGTTTGCTGAGTGTGAGCTCTCTGGTGTCTCTTCCAAAAAGGACACTAATCCTATCAGATCAAGGCACCACCCTTACAAACCCCATTTATCTTTATTTTCTTACTCTAAATACAGCCACACTGGAGGTTAAGGCTTTCTTATGGGGTACACATTCAGTCCATAACATCTATTTACAGCTAAGCTACTGAGATAGTGACGTCCATTATGCTACAAAATTAATCAGCTACTTAATTGGATATATTAGTCAATTTTTTCAAGTGTTAAGCCTTATTCTGTTTTTAGGTTCAATACTAAATAGAAGCATACTTTTTATTGTTTATGATCAAAATATATAGAGTTGGTTTTTAAATTTCTTGTATTCCTCTTTGCACAATCAGTTGATTTCTGAATGCTTGGATGCTTTCTTTTCTAATCAAAATTTTTTCTTAGCAGATGTCCATGACAGATTGTGTAAAATGAGACCACTGATAGGTGCATGCTCTTGAGCAGAGGAGCGCTACTCTTCCTAGAGAATTTGCCAGACCACAAGAGTAGCTAAATACGTCCATTATGAACAGTTTAAACCTCTACAGTGCTTAGAATTTAATAGCCTTAGAATTTATAGCATATGGTCTCACAAATAACTAAAGTTCCATAAAATGTCTGACTCATTTTCATCTCTTTGTACCAGAATCTTCATTTAACTTCAAATCAGATGAATAGTATCATTATTGCATTATATTCTATATTTCACAAATTTAACTAGGGAATGCTGTGTGACATTCATCTCATGTTTTTCATCTTAAATTCACAAAATTTACTTGAAATGAATGTAAAATTCTGTGTTGTCTACAATAGTCTGGTCATTCTGTCTTGCAAGCCAAGCACAGTATTTTAATGTCAAATGCAGAGCTCTGATTGGGGCTCAGTTTGTCAGCTCTCTACTTTACCCAGATGGAGCTGGTTTTACCCAATGTGTCATTTTTATATTAAATGAACAATTTCACTATTGAGTGCCAAAAGAAAATAAACTTGATTTTATGCCTTTGTGAATGAACTCAGGCTCTCTTTGAAGCATTAAAAAACTTTTTCTTTTTTTGTAGAAAAATTTTAGGGGTTTCAGGATCAAGATATCCACATTTGGAAGAATATCTAATCAAATGCATCATTGTACCATGTTTAATTTTTCATACATTTTATTTACTTTTATTATTTTTTTTCTATTTTTGTCTATTTAGTATATTAATTTCCCTGAAATTGTCTATCGACAATTTTTCCTTTAGTCAAATTAGAGCTAAGGACAATTTCTCCTTCCTCTAGGACATAAATCTTGTGTGTTAACATATTCTCTCCCCTGGTACTCCTTGGCAAAGGAAGGGTGGAGATCCTGGAGTTCAGAAGTGTGGGTTGGTGATTAATGATCATATAAGAAATACTTCTAATTGCTGCTAGTGGTGCTTTCGTGCCTCTTTCTGAGCACCTTAATTATGGCACTATTATTTAATCTTTATTCTTGTCTCCATCATTAAATAAAGCTCCTCAGGGAAGGAGTGTGTCTTACATAGCTTTACATTCCTAGGACCTAAGACTCTGATTAGTACACAGTGGACAGCAAAATGTTTAATTTCAAGAAATAGTATTTGGGAACGCTTAAGGGCACTGTCTTTCAAGTCAAAAAGACCTTGTTTTGAGGCCTGATTTTACTACTGGAAACCTGGGCAATCCCAGGCAAATGTCGTCAACATTTGTTGTTTTCATTCCTACCATTATTCCCATCTCTTTTTGCTGTTGCAAAACCATGAGTTTTCCCCCCTACTTCTGGGGCAAGAGGATGCAGTCAGGTGGTTGAACCCCATTTCCAGCTGGAGAAATGGTCATGTGATCCATACTGAACAACCTGTACTTGGCTCAAATCCAGACACTTCATCCAAGTCAGGCTTTTGCAGGTAAGTCTGGGGCTTGTCAAACTGTGGAGGAGAGAGAGTCTCTTGTCAAATGACACAACTAAGCAATTTGGTAATGAGTTTGACTTGCTTTATTTAGGAAAAACAATCTATGGTTTGGAGGAGTACAGTGCCTCACAAGCAGTGGAACACTTCCTAAGGGATTTGGGGGAGAGAAAGTTCTATGTAGTATTAGAGAGGCACCCTGTAAACAGGGCATGATTGGCTGGAAGGTGGGGATTCTTTATAAGGTTCTATTTTCTAGGGTAAGGTAAGCTGCCTAAGCTGAGTTGGTAGATTGTGATTGGTGTAGGTTGATTCTCTCACAGGTGTTTCCCGTAAATGCAGGTGAATGAGGTTCAGATTTGTGACGTGGGCCAGCCACTTGGGTGGCCTCCATTTTGTGGGCTCTAATATAGGAATTGCTTTTTATCACTCTTTTCAGCTAGGAGTTAGTAGAGAAGTGAGGCAGAGTCAGGGTATGTAGTTGTCCTCCCAGAAGAAATGATATGAAAAGAACACAAGTTCTGATACAATCATTTGAACCTCATAGACAGAGACCACTGGAATTTTTAGCTATGCAAATCAACAAATTCCCCTAAACCCCCTTTAAATTCATTTTGATTAGATCTAATCATTGTAATAGAAATGATCCTAATTAATTCATCAAGCTATTTAAACTCGAAGACACAGTGTAAAAGAAAGGATAATACAGAACTTATAATTGCATTAAGGGGTTTTAATGACAATATAAAATTATACATCATATATTGATAAGTGTAAAAATAATAGCCAATACTTTAAGACCTCTATGTTCCAGGTACTGTTTTAAATGCTTTATGTATGTTAACTCATCAATCCCTGAACAAAGGTCTGAGTTAGGTATTTTGCAGATGAAATTAAGGCACAGAAAACTTAAAGAACTCGTTTGCAGCCATAGAGCTCTTAAATTTTAAGGGTGAAGATTCAAGCCTAAAGAGTCAGACTCCACCAGAGTCTGTGCTCTTAATTACCATGCTATACTGTCCCTCAGCAATGTTTACAAAGCCCTGTGTTGTCACAAAGTAAAGGTTCTGTGGGTTTATTAGCATTGTTTCTACTCCCGGTAGGTGTTCACTGAATAATTTGTTTCTACAGCAACAACTGCACCTTCCCACAGCTGATGTTATTTTAAATCAATGGTTCTCACATTGGCGCCTGTATCCCAATCACTTTCAGGTTTTGTTTAAGCTCAGACTGCTGAACCCACCCCCAGAGCTTCTGATTCCATAGGTCTAGGTGGGCAAGAAACTAACACTTCCAGCCAGATTCAGGTGATGCTGGTGCAGGTGACCCACCCACATCACACTCTGAAAACACTGCTTTAAAGTTAGTTACCTTGCAAAGACTCTTGTGTTGATTGCTTGTGCCAAGGGAAGAAAGGAAGGGTGCAGGGAGATAGTTTTTCATCTCATAACCTTGGGGGACACAATTTACTGTTTCTACAATTTGTTTTTACAATTCATAAAGTCTGAATAACTAAATTTCTAGCATTTTACATGGAGCTGCATCAGGTATCTGTGTCTAAAATACTGAAAGTGAGTTTGGGGTTCTGATGGAAAAATGGGCTCATTTTAGTTTGTTCAATAGCAGGTTGAACTTTTAAAAATGGAACTTCATTTTTTTTTACTTGCATTTTATTTTTTTCCCACTAGCGTGTTCCTCAGAAAACAGTATAACTCACTTGACTCATATAATCTACATGAGACTGTCTTAAAATCACATTCTATATCCTAAGAAATTCTTATCCCAAATTTCTGCAAGTTTATGAGGGCTATATATATATCTTATTTTTGTGCTTTTTGAATTCCTGAATTATACTTTACTTCCTCCTGTTGCATTTTGGTCTTAACCCAAATGTGGGACTCAGTCTGTTTTCCTGAGATTGATCAAAAACAAACATTCATGGACCTGACTAAAGATTCAATTCAGAAAGGTGGGGAAAGTTTTACATTTTAATCAAAATACCACTTTGTTTATCAGTTTACCACTGAATATTAGACCTCCTCCACCATGCTAAAAATCAGAGTTCTTTGGCTACTCTCACTCATTAACCATTCTTTTTTTTTTTTTTCTTTTTTCCCCACTCTCAGACATAAGTTAATAAATTAAGAGACTGAAAAAGGATTAAAAAGCTGGAATGATAGCAAATTTGTGCCATTCTGTTATGCAGCTTTTTGGTATGCTCTACATCAGCTCTGGCTGCCTGTGTTCTCTAGAGACTACAAATGCTTTGAAATTGTTTTTCGTATTGACATACTAACACCTCTTAGGAAAGGTACCATTCTGACAACTGAGAGTTGTTGGAGTGTGGAAGTGAATAATATATTTTCTTCTTCCAATTACATGTATCGGATGATTTTAAATTACTGGAGTTGGGTAGGGGAAGAGATTAATACTGCCTTCCCCACTAACCCCTGATACCTGAACTCCCTTAATGGAACTTAGACTTTAATTTTCAAATTATCAGTATTACTAATGGCATATCAGCTAAATTCACACAAAGATATAAATGATTAAGCCTGTACATCTAGAATTTACAATGGTATGACTGAAAAAACATCGTCACTTAAATAACCCGAAATTCCAATTTCAGCTCCCACATACACACCGGGATTTCCCACTCTTTACAAAGTTTTGCAACAATTTGCAGGACTTCCCAAAATGGAAATTATTGCACGTGTTTAGTAAGTGCACTTTCTGAGAACACTGTTTTCAACACAGCTTTCCCACAAAATCTCCCAAAGATTCCAGTTTTCCTAATCTTAGAATATGGGAGAAATGGAGTTCATGTAGAATAAGGTAGATTTACTTCTCATTATATACGAGACCATTTTTTTTTTTTATCACATGAGCACTAAACTAACAATTCTTATTTCAAGAAACCTCTCATGAAAAGGAGTTTTCTGCCCTAGAGTTATTTATCTTACACAGTGATTCTTATGAGAGTAGAGAAGAAGAGACATCAGTCTAGCAAGCTTCTATAAAGCTTCATAAAAGCTGTGCCCCCCTGTCTTCTTACACAGAGCGAATCTGCTGAGAGAAACTTCTTTGGGGATTGCTATATTCCTCATGAGTAAATGAGTGAAAAATCAACATTTTGAGACCCTTTTCCTAGGACAGAACTTCTACCTGGCTGCAGAATAAATTCACCTGAAGAGCTTATAAAAAATAACAATGTCCTGAGAACCAGACTAGACTAATTAATAAGAATACCTGGAAGTAGAATTGGGTTTGAAATTTTGTCTGGCTTTTTAAATTTCTTTTAGCTTTTGCATTAGTCATCTCCAGCTGCCATAACAAAATACCATAGACTAGGTGGCTTAAACAAAAAAAATTTACTTTCTTACCACTCTGAAGGTTGGGAAGTCCAAGAAAAATGTGTCAGCATTTAGGTTTCATCCTGAGATCTCTTCTCTTGGCTTGTAGATGGCCACTATCTTGCTTTGTGTTCACATGACCTCTTCTTTGTGTGTGCACGCAAGGTGAGGGGAGTGGAAGAAAGAGCAAGCTCTCAGGTATCTCATCTAATAAGGGCACCAATCCCATCATAAGGCCCTGCCCTAACGACATCATCTAACCCTAATTACCTGCCAAAGCTCCAGCTCTAAATTCTAACACATTTGTAAAGCTTCAACACTTGAATTTTGGAGGAACAAAAGCATTCAGTTCACCACAGCTTCCCAGCTAATTCCAATATGCTGCCAAAATAAAACTACTCTTCTAAGAACTGCAAACTGTTGAATCATTTTGTTGTTTTGTTTTTTAACTCTTCTTTGGCCCTTCAAGGTACCAAGATTTGCCTAAGAAAAGTTATCCATAAATATTTGCTGAATAAATGAGTTGTGCCATATAAGCAGAGGCCTTACAATAATATTCTTAGCATACTTTTACAACTTTATGGGAATCACTAGTTTAAAATTTTGAATCATACTCTGAGTTGCTAGAGATAATTTCTACTTTCACTACCTAATTTCCAAAAAGATAATTTTATATTATTATGACCATAAACAAAAATATCAAACAAAATCATCAGTCTTGCAAGAGGCAAATTTAATTAGTGTTTACAAAAAATCATAACAGTTAAATTATACACCTGTCAACAGTTATATGATTTACGTATTGGTCAAAAAAAAATTTCAAAATCAGGTTGTCATTTTTGAGTGATCCAAGAAGTATCACATAAATAACCTATAGAGGATAGTTGTTATATCAAGATAAAGGAAAAGGAAATATCCATTTAATTATTTCTCAAATAAGAATTTTTTTTGTATGTGTGCAAATTAGAGTTTATTTTTAGCCTATCAGAGACTTTATTGAACTGTCTCTCAATACCACATATTGAGTGATGCCATATTTTAAATCACATTCGCTAAGTAATAGGAATGGATTAGTGTGACTCTCAGTGATACATGAAAGGCCCATAAAATGCTTGTTACTCTTTCCTGACCCTAGTAATGTTATCATGAAGAAGAGACAGCAAGATTTAGGTACTTCATGGAGCCAGTACTTTGGTTCCTGGTTTCAGATACTTTCTGCTGCAAAATATTATGTTTCTCTGATTAAAACTAATAATAATAATAATAATAATAATAATAATAATAATAATAAACAGTAAAAAACTATTAAAAACTGCAGATACCAATTTAAGTATTATTTTTAGCTTCCTGAAAATTAATATATTGTTTTAATAAACTTTTTCTACTACCGAATGTCTCTATAAAGAATCATCTGCCAGGGTTCACATGTTTGAGAGAATGTACTAACATTTATTATCTCAAATGTCCTCATTAATATTTTATGGAATAGTTGGTGCAGAAAGGGGCATTAAATCTCTAAGAGACTGCTGTCTTGATTATTTTATGCCTTTACTTGAATTTTGTAGTAGCAGTAGAGGATCAAAGTTTGTAGGTGATTTCATTGAATTTTAGACAAATTTAGAATAGAGTCACTATTTTTAATTTATTCATTGTTTGTTATCTTTTCCATTCTAAATATAAAATTTGTCAATCAGTGAGGAGATACAATATTTGGGTTATAAAAAAGTAGGTAAGTAACTATTAACCTTTTAAAAGAACCCTTGAAAGTGGATTTTCCCTGTCTTAGATACTGCCAGGCATTACAGAAGTTTGGCAGAATTTTTTCCTTCCTACATGTCTTTACTATAAAGCAGCACTTTTCAACAGAACATTCTGTGATGATAAAAATGTTCTATATCTGCTTCACAGTGCAATACAGTAACCATGAGGTACCTGTGGCTTTGAGGGCTTAAAATGTGCCTACTGAGACTGAGGAACTAAATTTTAAATTTTAAATTTTATTTAACTTTAATTTAAATTCACATTTAAATAATCAGGTGTGGCCCATAGCTACAAAATTGGACAGAGTGGCAATAGAGGTTACAAACTAAAAACTCATTTCTTTTGTATCCTTCTGTAGTTGAGTATGGCTATATGTCACAGTTATGATTGATGAGACTATCTCAGAGTGTAGTTATGACAGCAGAAACATTTGACGTATAATAATAACAATAATGATGATGATAGATGATAGATAGATAGATAGATAGATAGATAGATAGATAGATAGATAGATAGATAGATAGACAGACAATAGTTGGAAGGGCTCAGTATCCTCACTTATCAGTTAGGAATGTATTCTGTAGCAAGAAACAACTTTCAGGAAATCCATAAAAGATTGTATTATTATTGATGGAATAAATTAACCTTAATCCAGTGAAAAAATGACCATAATTCCTTATGAATGCTTAATAGAAAGATTTCAAACAATTAAAAGATGAATCTACCATTTCCAGAATCCTTTTCAATGACAATTTTCCATTCCTATTTTAGACTTGCTCACTATTGTGCTTTTGTGCTTGTTCTTTTGTTATTATTATTTCTCTTCCTTCTATTATCTTTCTCCCTGAAATGCGACCTTAGCACACTCTTACCGGCAACATTTCAACAAAAAGTAAAAAGCTAATGATATTCAATAAAAAGTAAATTCTCCAGTTTATTCTACTTTTATGATCATAGACTCTCAATGTAATAAATTCAATATTAGAAAAGTTGAATGTTGGCTTATTAGATAAACATATTTTCTTTAAGTTCTTTCTGAGAAAAAAGACATTTGGACATAGATGCATGTCTTTAAATAATGTTGCAAGGATGTTAAATCTTCTAAACTGTCTTCTGTCAATAAGTGTAGATAGTTAATAATGAAGTGGATAATTTCGAATACTGCCACTCTGATTAGAAATGTTTGTTTCTCTTTGTCTCGAAAGAAGATAAATACCAAATATCAGAACATGGGCATCACTATGTCCTTAAACTATTTGTGGCCTCTCCTGTTCCTGACTTCATCCATTGCATGTTCTACCCACTCCTAACTCTTCACCATTAAAGGAAAATGCCCAATGCCCCTATGTTTCCTTGCCTTACATTTCCTTTAGCTTGATTTTTCTTCTGTCCTTCAATGCTAGTAAACCAGGAATAATCTTTTAGGTTTGATTCAAGGATGCTCTTCCCTCTTCCCAATCAGTGACAGCTTCCATCATATTGAATTATGTTCAGTTATCATTTTCTCCCTTTTTTATCACTAGACTCCATATTCCAAAGTTCTGCTGACCTCTTTATCCATAACAATGTCTGGCATGTGATTAAGTACTCAAGAAATATTTAATAAGTTATTTTATCAATTAGCTTAGGCCAAACTAAAAATTTTGTATTCATCCATTCTGGACAACCAAGGTTTTTGTTCTAGCTCAAGTTATGTATATGTCACAGGTTGGCTGTGGTTCTGCTCCATGTCTTCTTCATTCTGGGTCCCAAGGTGAAGGAACAGCCCCTTTCTGAGACATTGCTGATTTTGAGAGAGAGCCAGGGTGAGAGGTGGTAGAACTACACAATGGTTCTTAAAGCTTCTTCTTGAAAGTGGCCACTTTCATTCACGATTTATTGGCCCAAGCGAGTCATGCAGGAAATCTATGGGATAGAAAGATAAAATCTTTCCAGAGGGAAGGATAATTATTTTAAATCATAATACAATGTAATATATTCATCTATAATAACCCCAAACTTATTAATTGCTTATTATATATCCAGCATGGTTCTAAGTATTTGACAGAAATTATTTCCATCATAAGAAACTTGAAGCTCCTAGAGATCATATAAATGGTAGAGCCTAGTGATAAAGTAGTTTAATTTGGAGATTAAACATTTGAATCTTCATACTGCTTCCCTATAACAGATTAATGAATAAATATAATTCTCAAGAAAAAAAACCAGAACTACTAACAGCCTGGCTATTTAAGTCACAGTTTTGGTTACTAAATAGATGATAAGTTATTCTTGTTCCATCACACATCTTTGTCTTTGGCAGTGGTTCTCAACCAGGGAAAATTTTGCCCTGCAAGGGACATTTGACAATGTGTGGAGACATTTTGGATTGTCACTACTGGAAAGGGGGGTCTTGCTACTGCTATCTAGTGGGCAGAAGCTGGGGTTGCTGGAAAACATCTTGTGATATACACGACAGCCCCATAACCAAGAAATATCTAGCCCTGAATGTCAATAGTGCTGACATTGAGAAGCCTTGGTCTAGTGTGTGGATAAAATTATATGGATCACCTTTAAACATGAAAAACTTTGTTATTAGAGTAAATAATTATAGAAAGTCATTTTAAACTTTGATTAGAAGCATATTATTAATTTTCACTCCATATCAATTTAGAACAACTCCTAAATTTTTATGTTTATATTTTTCTAAAAAATATCCATGATTGATTTAGAAACAAGTCAAGCTCTATACAAGTTTAGAAGGAAAATGACATTCGACAGGAAGGTGATATTTGGAGGAGAGGCTTTGAGCACCACAGGATGCGATTGCCAGTCAAGGAGCTGGAGAGGCAGAAGCTGTTGGGAGCTCAGTCGGCTCTTGGAACCAAATCACTTTTTGATGCACTCTAGTGACATTTTTCCTCCCCCACATCTCACAAATGTACTTTATATTAATTAGCTAATGGCTCAAGTGATTTAATAATGAAAATTCAAGTAATTAATCAGTACCATTAGTATCCATTCAGCCTTCTCTTGTTGAACAATATCTTAATTTGCACAGAATAGACAGTAGTGTTTTCTTATTATACTAGACTCTTGATTTTTTATACTTGATATATTCTTTTGATTATTTCTAAAATTTTTCGTATTATTATGAAGTTTAAAAGAGTGTTTTCCAAGGTATTTTATGATATATCTAGGCCTTATAAACAACTTTACCGATCAATTTATGTTTCAATTTTTCTTCTATTTGTTTTTCTGAATCATATCAAAGACTTAAGTAGTGTCATCATATAACAACAAAATTAAATAAGTAAAAGTTTTAATATAAATGTGCTTCAAACATTTTTAAATGGTGACGTGAATTGAAGAATTAAATAATCAATATTGTTTTACAGCCATACCACACTGAACATGCCGGATCTTATCTGATCTTGGAAGCTAAGCAGGGTCGGGCCTGGTTAGTACTTGAATGGGAGACCACCTAGGAATACCAGGTGCGGTAGGCATTTAAAAAAAAAAAAATCAATATTTAATCAATGTTGGTAATCCTTACCTGGCATTTTGTCCATATAAACAGAATTGATTTGTTTATGCAGGTCAACTATATTGAGATTTTGAGGAAATCCTCTAGTACAAGGGTTGTTAAGCTTTTTCTATAAAGGATAGACTTTTAGGCTTTTCAGGCAACTACTCAATTCAGTCATTGTAGCACAAAAAATAGTCACAGACAACATGTAAACAAATGGAGGTTGCTGTGTTCCCGTAAACTAATTTACAACAACAAAGAAAAAATTAGCTGGTCAAAATTGCTCTGTGGGAAATAATATGATGACTTTTGCCCTAGTCAAATTAAAAGAGCACTCAAAATTGCATAGAAGGGAAAACGTTTCTTCTATTGAGATTATACATATACCAACTCTCTAGCCAGTTAATCAAAACTCTCTAGCATCAGACCCAAACTCCATTTTCAGTTTTTTCTATTTCCTATATTCTTCTACATACCTTATACACCAACCTAAATAAAGCATTCTCTGTTCTCTATGACATTTGTTAATTCTGTGGCTGTTATCCCTACCTCCCTTATAATATTTAGCATTCAACCTTAAATTCCAGCTATGTGATGCTTAATGTTGGGGAACGACCCTGTCATTGTTTGTATTTGACCCTGTTAAGAAGTTTTTTGCATCTAACACAGGATATCAAAACTGTAGGATTGTGGGAAAAGCATGAGCTTTAAGGTCAGACACATACAGGTTTGAATGTGTCTAATCTTAAAGCTCATGCTTTTTCCACAATCCTACAGTTTTGTCATTTGTTAGTTTTCTTTTTTCATTTGCAATATTGGATAATTAATACCTGCATAAAAGTATTATGGTTAGAAATAAATTAAGTAATTCAATAAGATAGGATACATAGGTACTCAGAGAAATCAGGTATTCCCCAATACCTCTTACCTCTATGGAGTAATAACTATAAAATGAATTGAATAAATAAATAAAGTGTTTTAAGGCAAAGTCACAAGGGAAAATTTTTCTATTCTTATTGAAAATACTTAGGGCGGTATGCTAACAGGAAAAAAAAATGAATCAGGGCAATGAAACAGAAAACTTTTTTTTAGTATAGACCTAAGTACCCAGGAGCATTAAGTTGATAGTAATTGTGACGTATCGAATTTTCAAATACAAAAAGTGGTGTAGAAACTACTATGAATTGGAACAAACAACAAAAAAGTTGTTTCCAATAGCTCAAAGGATTAAAACATAAAAATAGTGAGGCCATAAATAAAACAGGAAACTGTGAGTGAAAGTATTCATGATATTGAAACATGGAAAGGCTTCTTAACTAATCATTAATTAACAGATTGAAAATTTGACCTTATAAAATTAACAATAGAACTTTTAAATGACAAAAATTGAAAAATTAATAACTTGAAATTTTTTTTATGTATCTAACAAGAGGGTAATTTTCTTAATTTATAAAAAGCTTATGAAAATTAATAAGAAAAGATAGACAAGTTAATTTCTTAAAAGAGCAAGTCATTTTTCAAAAAATACAAATGACAATAAATTGCATTCAACGATGTTCAATCTCAGTAACAATACAAGAAATACACATTATAAAAAATATTTTTTCTCCTATTAAATTGTCAAAAATTAAAATACTTTGATTTCCCAGTGCTGACCAGGATGTGGATAAATAGGCTGTCTTATACATGTTTGTTGGAAATAGAAATTGCTTCATTCTTTCTGGAGGACGATTTTACAATATCTATCAAAATGTAAAATATTTATACCTTTTGCCCACTGCTAGAAATTTAATCTATCAATATCCTTATGAAATTTGTCAAATTTTATGCATAAAAATATTCAGTGCAAAAATTTTTATAAGAGCAAAATGCTGAGAACAACCAAAAGCTTGTTTATCAAGAAGGGAAGATCAATACATTACAATATATACATATGATGACACACTCTACCATAATGATAAATAATGAAATATTGTTATATGTGCTAGTATGAAAAGATCTCTAAGATTTTAGTGTAAAAAAGAAAGATGCAAAAAAATATGTCAATATCCCTTTTGTGAAAGTAAATTCAAAACTAGCTGCATGTATGTGAATAAATGTATATTTTAGTGAGGGGAAGGAATCATAAGAAACTGTTAATAATAGGTATTTTAAGGAGAAGAACCAGTGGTAAGCGTTTGCAATTTTCAGAAAAATATAATTTTTCTAATATTATATAATACTTTAAACTATTTGTCATTACATGTATTTGTCACAGGAGTCAAGAGCGTCAGGATATGGTAGTGTATACTTGGAAGTTGCTAAGAGTAGATTTTAAGTGGTCTAACCACACACACACAAAAGATAATTATGTGAAGTGATGGATATGTTCATGACCTTGACCTTGGTAATCATTCCACAATATACCTGTATATTAAATCATTACCTTGTACACTTTAAATATATACAATTTTATTTGTCAATCATTCCCAATTATTACTCAATAATAATTTTTAAAAAAGGGTAGTACGAATAGAGGCTATTTTATATTTTCTTCTGCATTTTGAAAAAAGAATCAATATTTTAAATATGAATATACACATATATATTTATGTTTTTAAATGTTAAACTATTCTCAAGAAAGTTGTTTCCAGTGAGGGTTTGTATCAGAGTGTGTTAAACATAAGGTACATAGGGAGAGAACAAGATGCTAAAAACCAAGGAAATTATCGTTTAACAGCTTGTGGATAAATATATCTTAGTTTCTTTGTTCCTTTAAGTTTTTCTGTTCTCAACTACTATTTCTTAAAATATTTATGATCTCCTAAATGTATGTTATTGAGAAATTACTATCTCTACACTCTCTTTTCATTTATGTTAGATTTGGCAGGTCTCTGCTGGGAAAATGTCATTCTCTATTCTTTTAATTTGTTTATATTTATTCCATGTTTTCTTCTAGAGACTATTCAAGACATGATTTGAATGTATAAATGGTTAGCGCAATAATTGTAAGGGTAGAAATGACTTGTACAGTGATTTACACAATATATTTTTAACCAATAAATGGATCGGCTAACTTAAAACATCAGGTTGCTACTTTGAATAGAGACAGTCTCAAAAGGTAATTCCTCATAGTGCATTGCAAATCTAACTCCATTTAATACATGTAATCAACAGCACTTTCAAAATAAGGCCAATTGAATACTTTGCTGTTAGATGTTGAAGAAAATTATAGGACACATGCACCCCTACTCAAACCTTTCCTTAATTCCACAACCATTGTTCTGTCTAGAGTTACCTTCTTTTCCCACTCCCCACATTAGCTTTCCCAAATGGCCATTATATTTCTTAAAACTTGTATGTTAATACTGTGTACTCTTTTCTTTTTGATGAACAAGTTTTCCATCAAGGAAATTTAAAGTAGGTGTGGGGGTGGAATGGGGGGAGTTTAAAGTCTATATGAAATATCATCTTTTTTCCTATTAGGGCATAGAGTTGGAAGTTTTATTATATTTGCTATGCAGGCTTTATATAAATTAGTGTTGGCTTATTATTCATCCAAGAATGTTAAACTTTATGAAGCATGATTATGGTCTCTAACAAAGGTTTTAGTACCAGGATTTTAAAGAAGACTAATTTAAATGGGTCTATTCAAAAGGGTACTTCCACATAAGAAGGGTTCAAGAGTAAATTAAAATAATCAGGCGAGTTACTGAAATTAAACACAAATAGATTACTTCTTGAGATGCTCTTGATATTAGCCCACAGCTCTTTCTTATCTTTAGATGAAAAAAAGGTAAATGAAATAAATTGTGAATGATCTTACAGGATACCGGGCCAGTCTTCACCATGCTTCCCCTCAGTGACTGCAAGTCACAGCCATTTGTGATTCTCAATATCCTACTTCTTGAAAATTTGAGGCTTTCAAGTGTGATCTCATCCTTCTTGGTCTACAACAAAATACCTATATGTGACATTTTCTTACTTTTTTTCCTACAGTCTTATGAAGAAGAGTTATTCCTTTTAAGGCTCATCATTCTCAAGTATTGAAGAGGCTTGTTTTATCAAATATTCCATGTTTCTCCACACTTACCTTTATCTTTTGCCTTGATTCTTCTATTTCTGCTTTCTCCTTGATTCTATATTTCTATAAATATACTTATTTCTCTCCTTGTTTAATACATTTAAGAAAAGAAAAGTAACAATTTCTTGCCTTGATCTTCTATTCTTCTAGCAATCAGGGTCTTACTCCTTACCTTAATCGGTAAGCTTGTTAGAAAAGTATATTTTTGTTCCCTGACTGATTCATTACCCACCAGATACTTCTCAATTAATTGCAATCTACTTTCTGCCTTTATCACTCCCAAGGCCTTGATTATGTCAATGTACTCGTAACTCGCCTACACTAGAAACACCTGACAATTTTCATGGTTTTTTTTTTTTTTTTGACCTCTCTGTAGTATTCAAAGAGGTGGCTTCTCTCTTGTATTTCTTAATATTTTAGAATGAAGTGTTCATCTATCCTCTGTTGTTAGGTCTCCTGATGCATTCTGGAGCTTGCTTCTCAATCACTTTACTGGATTTTTCTATTACTACATGCTCTAAAAACGTGGCTCTTGCAAGAGCTCTCTCCTCACCTCTCTTTTTCTTAACTCTCTTTAAGCAAACTTAACTAGGTTTGCAAACTCCGCTACCACTATTAACATCACAATTTTCAAACCTAAATCTTGAACTCTTCCCTCAATTCTGAGGCTTATATATTCAACTGCTTTAATGACATTCTCTGTTGGATGTCTCATAGGCTACTCAAACCCCACGCAATCAAAATTGAACATTGCTTCTCCTTATCTGCGTCAAAAACTGAACATCCTTTCTCCAAATCTGCTTAAAATTGAACATGTCCTCTTAAAATCTAGGTCTTCTTCATATTCTTTCTTTACCTGTCATATGCAGATGTGTACCCATTCTGTCAAGATATTATTTAGCTTATTATTCAACTTCTCTCTATCCTACATGTAGTGACGTGGCGTTTGAGCTGGTAGCTCTGGGGCAGCATCCCAATTCAGTAGTTGAGGTAAGGGCTCTCTTAGCAGCCTAGTTTTGTGATATAGCTCTGGGAATTATTTCTAAAAGCTCGAGTTAGAGCCTGTGTCTTCAGCTTTCCAAATTATCCTATTAGTCCATAATAAATCTCTCAGTTTAGCTAGAACTGATTGTGTTCTCTGCAAATGGATCTCAATCAATACAAACTATCAATGTAATTTTCCTATAAAAATATTTGTTACTCTCCTTCACCTTTTTTGTTGATAGTTTCATTTCTTCTACTTGACTGTGAACTACTTAGGACCATATCTCTCTGTAATAGTATATTTAGTAGAATTTAATGAATTCGCAAATAAATGGTATATGCTATACAAAGATAACTTCATAGTAATTGTCCTGTCTACTAAGGGCTATTGAATTAAATAACATTATGTTTAAAATATTAGTGAAAAAAATGCTAAAAATATTTTTTGTAATAGAAATTATTTTCCAAAATAACATTTTTATTTAATAGTTATATCTTATTTCCAAATTTTCTTTGATAAGAAAAGTTCTTTTTTTGTTCTAGAAGTTTTCATGCATGATTTTATTTTCTTTGTGGCACTTGAAAATAGAAATTGAAGTTATGAAGTTATAACCTTAAGATACATTGATGCTGTCAAACTGAAGGCCACGTAATTTATTCTTTGAATTCCTCATGGTTCTTAACATGTCAAGGATGACTAGTCACTTTCATTAAGCATTGTGACCCAGGTATGAAAATCCAAAGATATTGCAAAGCTTGTCAAAACAGCTTAGCTCTTTTAGTATCTCCTGTACCATTTATTTTAAAGTTTAAGAAGCAGAAAACAAAGAGTGATTATTGAATAATGATGTAAATACGGTTAATGATTATGAGTGATAAGTTTTAGATTATATTGCTTATATGAGTGATAAGTTTTAGATTATATTGCTTATATTAGATTATAATGCTTATATGAAATAAAGTCAGCTTGGAATAAGAGGTACAAAATTAAATGTTTGTAGGAATGGGGAATGTTATTGAACTACATAAATTGGGTCAGATTGATCTTAATGAGGAGGGAGGACTGAGGAAAATAAATTCGTATTACTGGTCTTAAGGGGTTATCACTACTCAGGAGGAGCAAATTGCCTCCTTGAAAAAGACGGTCCCGGGGTGATCAGGTCTGATTTTTAAAAGAGAAAACAGGAATCTATAATTTGTATGAATTCTCCTAAATTCAAATGCCATCAAATATATAAAATTTACATAAAAAACAAAATTAAACAAAGCTGTGTGAGCCAGTTTCAGCTCACTGGTTACTGGGTGCCAACTCTAGGTTAGAATATATTAAGAAGTAAAAAGTTCATTGACACAGTATGGTTTCCATGCAATATGTTTGCATTAAATTTCTAGGAATAAATATTTATTTTTAACTATACATGTAGCTAATTACATATTTTTACAAAAACAAATTGACTTTGGCCAATAACTTCTGAGTTTTATTTATTTTTAGATCACTATTTAAAAACATATTTAGTGTTTTAGTTAGAATTATTAAATAAATGAAAAATGAATGAATAGCATATGGAGTAAGAAAATGAATATACAATATTATATTAGTTTCAGGTAAACAATAGTTATTCCACATTGATATACCTAATAAAGTTATCATCACACCAAGTCCAATAACCATCTGTCATCATACAAGGTTATTATGATATTATTAACTATAATCCCTATATTATGCATTACATGCCCATGACTTATTTATTTTACAACTGGAAATTTGTACTTCTTATTCCCCTTCACCTTTTTTGCCCTCCCCCATCCTCTTTCCTTCTGGCAACCAATAGTTTGTTCTCTATGTCTATGAGATTGTTTCTATTTTGTATGATTTGTTCATTTGT
The DNA here is from genome assembly GCF_000151845.1 of Pteropus vampyrus. Classification (NCBI taxonomy): domain Eukaryota; kingdom Metazoa; phylum Chordata; class Mammalia; order Chiroptera; family Pteropodidae; genus Pteropus; species Pteropus vampyrus. Next base: position 23,681,651 of record NW_011888785.1, on the reverse strand, counting down.
TTTATTTTTAAGATTTCACATATAAGCGAAATCATACAGTATTTGTTAAAAGCATGGATCTTGAAGTCAGGAACTTTACAAAACCACTGGAAAAGTGAATATCTAAACAAAAAGTTAATCTAATATAGAAAGCAATTAATCACTATAAATTAGTAAAATATAATTAAGCATTACACTTAGATTAGGCAGGTTTTCATTAATATATCAAAGCAAGTTTATTCTTAAGAAAAATAATGTTAAGGGGACATTGAAAATACAAAAGAGGAAAAAATGCACAATGTTTTCTATATATAGGTACATACTTGTAATTTTACATAGATTTGTTCTATGCATCCATGTGTTATTTTTATATTTATCACCGATATAACAAAAAAAATGACACCAAGTTAATCACTCAAGCTTTGCAGTCAGGCTTCCTAGGCTCAAATGTCAGCTTTACTGCTGTACACTTGATGATGTTACTTGACCTAACCCTCAGTTTCCCCATATCATCAGGCTGTTCGGAAAATGTAATGAGAAAAGCACTTGGTGCAGGGAAAGTCACATCATAAGCACTCAATAAATATTAGCATTATTATTTATCAATCATTTCCTGAAAAATGCTTGATTGGCTGATAAACCACTTCATTTCTTGATTCTCCAACTTTTTCATCTACTGAACAAATATTTTAAGTACTAGGTATTAGAGCAAGAATGAGAGAAAGATGTAGCTTCTATCTACCCTGGAATTACTCAATTACACTACAGGAAATAGAAATATACACATGCCCAAAATTGCTGAACAATGTGACTTATGTTAAACAATTTTTACAAAATGTTAAGAAACATTTGGAAGGGTCAAAGACGTTTTAATACAGAGGTGTTATTTTTAGCTGAGTGAGTGCTGAGGGATGCGCAGAGGTTTTCCAGTCAGAGGAAAGGAAGGAACCCAGAGTGAAAGAGGAAACTGAGCACTGATTATGTGGCAGGAATGTTGTTTTCTCTCAAGAGTATGCTCAGCACAAGTAGGAAATGGGGAGTAGTTTTGATTCGGTAAATTGTAGGGAGTTCAGACCTGGGTCATCTTGGAAATTACCGTTGTCCATCTGTAGATCAAATAAATTCCCACTCCCCTGCCCCACACAAACACTTTCATAGTTTCTTGTGCACCAATCTCTAAGAATTTTACTTATATTAACTTTTAATCCTTACAGCTCCATGAAATTAGTACTGTTACTATCATCCAAATTTACAGATAAAAACAATAAACACAACTATGTTAAATGACTTTTCCAGTCACACAGATAGTAAATAGCAGGGCTGGATTCTGAGCCAGGTCATCTAACTCCAAGCTCACCCCTACAGTACACTGATTCTCAGAAAGTCTTACTGTCTCTGCAGGTAGTTTTTTCAGTGCAAGCTTGGTGGACTTTAGAGATGTTTATATGTTTGAAGCTGGTCATTTAACGTGTAAGGATATAGGAAAAAGTAATGGTTAGGCTATTAAAACCTTAATTTTTATGGCTTTCATTTTGGTAAAAGTAGTTATTTTCTAGAATTATTTATAATTCTGCATAGTTATATTTTTATGATTGACTTGTTTATTTTGTACTATTTTGTGAATATCTTGATATTTTATAAAAGAAGATATAAGATTTCAGAAACCATTCCCCAAATTAATTATATTGAAGGCCTTATTGATAAGGTCAATACTATATTTCAATTGTAAAATATAAAATATAATGGGTTTTACAGTGAGCAAAATATCAACACCAGTGTTTTCATAAAATATTAGCAAGTGATGAAAATATCTATTTTTTTCCTTTCTTAAAGTGAAGAACTTCACCACACAAGTTATAACAAATACCAAAACAATGAGATCAATTAAGCTTCACACTCTAGGCTCCACTATCTTCTCTTTCAAGAATAACATACATAATGGATCACTTTAGTCATTTTCTTCTTAATTACTTCAGCTTTTTCTTCTATAGCAATTTACTTAAAACTTTTGCAATCTTAGTAATAATTTCGTCTTCTTGCTATTCTCTTCCTATTTCAGACTGCTAGACTTTAAGAGAAAATATTATAAAAGAATGCAGGTAAGTATCACTACAAATTTGTGGACTACAGCTTCTCCTGGAGAGTTTAGATTTTCCTTGGTTCTTAAAGCCATTTCTCATTGAAACTACTTCCTTTCCTTATTTCTTCAAGTCCCACTGCTTCTTCTCTCACTAATGGAATTCTTGACCGAGAAAATAAGGTCATTAGGCAACTCCCAGCCACCTACTACAAATTCTCATGCTTCCACAGCCACACTTGCCTCCATAAGCAAAGCACTGCTCTCTGCCTTAGGTGTCCAGGGTCCATTTTCTCTGGTACAAATATGTTCTCTGCTCAACACTCAGGCTCTGTGGTCCACCATCCACTTTGCCTTCCATCTCCACCTGTAACACCTCTTGCACAGTCTCTTTAATAGCCTGACTTTCTTCTCCACAAGAATCATCCAACAGGTGGATGTGAGGCAGATTTTTCTTCCTCTTTTCTGCCTTGCACATTTAGAATCTTTGTTATCATCACATAAAGCTGAATGTGAGAATAAGCTATTCTTTAAGGAAAGATTAGGGCAATGAGAAGAAACTATAAAATAAGAGAAAAAATTATGTGAAATGTGACTTTTTCTCCCATAATTTAAGGGAAAAGAATTTAAGATGTAAAACTTTCTAAAGAAGACTCTAATTCAAATAGAAGCAATAAGATTCTTACAGAAATTAAAAATTTAGAATTGAGATATACTAAGGCTTTGGACCTGAATCTCCTAAATGTCTTTTTCTGTAAGAAAAAGACCTGTTTATACAGTTATACTAAAGGATACCCGGAGCTGCAGCAGTTCTTCTTTGTCTAATGCTTGATTCTACAACTTTTCGTTAGTGGTTTATTTTTATTTTTTTTTTGGTATTTTTTGAGTAAAGCGCCTATTTGGTCAAAACTATTCAGTGAATTTTATTTGCCTGCGTTTTAAAGAAGCCTAACAACTAATGTGTGATATAGACATGTAGAAGAAAATTTAAGGACAAAAAGGAGGCAAGTAGTAAGTACGAGAAAAGATGTTCAACATCATTAGCAATTAGGGAAACAAATTAAACTACAAAGAGATATTACTACAGACCCACTAGAATATCAAATAGATATTGTTACAGACTCACTAGAATATCAAAAGTTAAAAAATTGGACAATAACAAGTGTTAGCGAGGATATGGAATAAATAGAAATCTCATATGTTGCTTGTGAGAGTACAAAATTGCATAGCCACTCTGGAAAACAGTTCTGCAGTTTCTTATAACACTAAACATACACTTAATGTATAACTGAGCAATTCATTTTTTTTTCATTTACCCAGGAAAAAATAAAAGCACTTGTTTAATCAATAACTTGCATACTTTTGTTTAAAATAGCCCCAAATTAGAAACAATAGGCAAATGCAATGAACTTCTGATATATGTAACAACATGAATCTCAAAATCATTATGCCAACTGAAAGAAGGCAGAGACAAAGAAATATGTACTGTATGATTTCATTTACTTGTAAGTTTAGAAAAGGCAAACTAATCAACATATTTGATAGTAAATATATGATCATTCTGGGTTAGAAATTGAGGAACTGACTTCTAAAAGGCACAAGGGAACTTTTTTGTGGCAATGGAAATGTTGGATATCTCATTGTGATGTTGGTTACCTGAGAGTATACATTTGACACACACAAAAATCACTCCGCATACTTTAAATGAGTACATTTTATTGCATGTGAATTATAACTCAATAAAGGAAAAATTAGAAAAAGAAAAAAATGGGAGCAAAATAAAGTTATTTCTTTGGGTTTATCACCTAAGATGTATTCACTGGTTTTATATCATCTGAACA
>NW_011888785.1:23656271-23677124 GCF_000151845.1 Pteropus vampyrus | reverse complement strand
GCTTTAAAACAAACAAACAAACAAACAAAACCCTGAAATGTCATTTGCTGATTTCCTTGGTGTAAATAATTTCACCATTTTCAGTTTTAAGTCACGATGTGATATCAATTGGCTTACAAAATTTTAAAACTCAGTACTGTTTTTTTTTTTTTTTTGATAGCCATAGTAAGCTGGCTTTAGCACACCAGTGAATAGAATATGAGATTTATTTTTAAGCCATCAGTTTCAGGCTCAGTAAGACATGATCTAAAGAAAAATTACACTTCATATTTTAAGTACAAGTAGGCAATAAACTTAAGCCTTTTTTTTTTTTACCACAAACTGAAAATGTTACACTATTATTCCTTTAATTTAAAATAAAAAAATATAAATAATCTTAAAAAAATGACACAAAAGATCTATTTTTTTATACTGTGGATATATTGGGCAAGCACCTATGTATTTTGAAACCTACATATAGAAAAATAAATTGTGGAAATTAGGAAATAGTCTTCCTCCATTAAGGTCATTACAGTGGTACAAACAAATTTCTTGGATTAACATCATAATAGTATGTCAAGTGATCATAATATTTTTTATCTATAGACAAGGCCAGAAGTAAAAGGAGTAAAAGCTTTTGCACACATATATTTTCCCAAATATATGCAATTGTTGAGGAGAAAGAAATTTTTCTCTACTCTTATAGGTTCTTCCAGTTGATCTAATAATTAAACCAACATGAGACAAATTAATAAGAAAAAACAACAATATACATGAGAGCCAGAAACTCCACATGTGTGAGAAGTTCAGAGATGGAAAGGTAAAATGAGGTATACCTAGCATCCTGAGCCAGGGAATGAAGTAAGATTCCTTGAAACTTCAGGAGGGAGGAGAGAAATTTGTAGAATGATAAGACCAGATGTTCAGTAATTAGAAGTTTGCCCTGTCCCACAGATAGGTCACAAAAGGTTATCTCTGGTAATAAATCTTATTATGAACAAGGCTCCTAATTTAGATTTTTCTAGGTAGTTAAGGAAGAGACAGAAATTTCTCTTGAGCTTGCAGTGTCTTGATTACCTTTAGCTCAAAATAATCCACATGTCAAAGGAGCACATCTTGGGGAGGCCTGTTTTGAACCATTTCACAATGCATATATAATTTACTATTCATAATACATTTTAACATTCTTATAAAGCAGAATGAAAACATAAAATAGCCATTAGAGGAAAAAGAGTCTAATTACATGAAAAGGGAATTTTCATGAGGTAAGTAAGCTCTATGATCATCCTTTTATACATACATAAACTGAAGTACAGAGAGATTAAATGATCTGCCTAAAGTCACACAGCTAGTAAGCGACAGAGCCAGGACTCAATTCAAAGTCTGTGTGTTTAACCATTAATGTCCACTTAATAAACTTTCCAAACAACATCCTTTTATTATTTATAGTTTAGAACCATCTATGCATTCGTTAATAGGAGAGGCTTGTTCATGTTTCCTCAAGAATTAAAAACAGAAAGTGTATTTTATGGGCAAGTCTCCTTGGGATCAGAAAAAGCCACACATCCAACTTTCAGGGAAGAGACAAGAATTGCTACAGTCGTACCTCATAAGATAGTGTAACACCATTCAGAATTCAATGTAACTGGCTTTCACATGATCATGTTGCCTCCTCTACAGCAAGAGTCCATTGATCTGCACTGTTGTGTTGTGTAATTGATTTGACTTCACTACAGACTTTTTGGTTTCTTCTAAATTCCTTGCTAAAAACTGTAGAAAAAGAAGCTGATTAACAGTCAATGAGCATTGTCCCTGTGTAAGCAGAGCTTTGTCCCAAGGCTTCTTCATAAAAGACACTGGGTTATTAGGAGAGAGAGGAAGGAGGAGAAATAAGGTTTTCAATCTTTGGCAAGTAGGTGGATGTCAGTGTTATTCATCACAATAGAAAATTCAGGATAATGAGAGGATGATGATTTCAGTGTTGGCTCACTTAAGTTTTAGTACCTGCAAAACATATAGGAGGGTCTGTTCATTAGCAAGAAAAATGTAGTGATCCATAGGTGAGAAAAGTCCCCTGGACAGTGACCCATCAGTGTACTCCTCATGCAATCACTTAGTCTCATTTTCCTCCTGTCTTATTTTATTTTTAATATTGTTTCAATTAAATATTTAAATTAAATCCCTGTGCATTTTGGGTATGAAGTTTTAACTAAAAGTCAGTATACTATGATTTTCTCTTATAAATTTGTTGCTTGAAGGCTGCCTGGCAAATAAAGAAAGGATAAAACAGAAAATGTCTTTGAGGTAAACTCTGCAAAATCATACATGCAATTCCTCTGAGCTCTGATGCATTGAGAGTTCCTTCAGAGATGGGGAAAAAATATTCCTGTATCCAATACTTCACATTCCCTAAACTATACTCTTTTGAAGCATTCATTAACATTTGCATCCTTAGTGTATACTGTTTTATGGCCTCACTGTATGTGACATTAAACATTGTTAAAAAGGGTAATTAGAATAAAAATAGAAAGTTTCATATATCTTTTAAAATCCATCAGATGTAGTCTGTCCTTGAAAAAACAAACAAAAAAGGGCACAGTAAAAAGTTAGCTTTTCTCCCTTCTAAAATACATAGAATAAGAGGGATCGATGTCTCTAGGTTGCTTTCAAAGATACAACAAATAATTTTATAACAAAATGTTAAAAAGAAAATTTTGGTGCTTTCTAAAATTCTTAAGAAAATGAAATGATGTTTTTAAAGTCACAACTAACTTAGAAATACAGTAGAAGAGTAAAAAAAAACAAAACACACATAAATGTGTCTTTGAAGGAAACAGAGTCAAGCAGAAAAAAATTATTGCTAAGATTAGTGGAAAATTAGAAAAGAAATCATAGATGTTCAATATAAATATAAAACATCTATATGACATGGTACACAAACATTATCAGATGTTTTCAAAAGGTAGTTAATAATTGAAAAATACTCATAACAGTAAGAAAAAAAATTCGATGTCCAACTCTATAGAATGAATGGTTTAAAATCATAAGATCAATTATTTAGTAACAATGTCTCAATATACATTTTCTCCAGAACCATTAACTGGAAATCAAATAATAATAATAATAATATATTAAAATTATTTTTAAAAGATCAGTTAGTTTTTTATGTGGTTTCTAGTAAAGTTTCCTGTCAAGTAAACTAAATGCTGACCACCATAAGAATTCCACAGAAATGCTGATAATAAAATGCAAATGTGTTGGAATGGTTATTATTTGTGACTCAGTATTAAGTGAATCTTCTGCTTAAGCATAGGGAGATGGAAATTTAATTAAAAAGATTATTCTTGTTTTGTTCAGGGAAAATGTATGTTTTAGCTTTAGGTTTAGGGAGAACTGAAGTCTTGTGCATATTTTTGTTTTGATTTCCACTGTGCTCTCTAAACAATCTCCATTAAAAATTAGTTTACAGTTAAAAGGATGTACTATTTATAAACGGCTTTTTATAAAATACGTAAGAAATGTTGTTGTAGCCCTCGGCCCCTGATAGACACACGGACTACCAGAAACCAGTGAGTTATAGGAAACGTACTCTTTATTCAGCCAGCTGGGTCTGCCAGGAGTACGCAGACCCCAAATTAAGCAGCCCCGAAATGTAGAGGTATAGGGTTTTTAAGCCCTAAACCCCATTCCTCATTCTGTCTGAACACAAAAGTCTATTTCTTTTCTATTTACTAACTGTCAACCCACAGGTAGTTGTGCAAGTGGGAGTACAGAAGCAGAAAGCTTATTGTTAGAATGTTATGTTCCCATGAGTGATAACCTATGTTCCCATGGGCGATAGCCAAGCAGTAATTTTCCAGCCAGCACAATATCAAAATAAAAAATAAATTAAAAACATTAAAAATTACATTAAAAACTAAATATGCTTCTGATAAATAGATTAGTCATTGTGAGAATTCCTAAATCGGTTCAAATATTGATATGCTAGGGCCGTTTTATGAATTCACTAAGGTACTTGAGATTGAAAGCCATGATTTCCATTAGGAATAAATTTACATTCTGCTTCAGGGGAAACAAGATGTCTTTCACTCCTTCATCATTCAGTGTTAAGTACTTAGTCACAACTTTAGCCTCAAGCCTGTATGGGGATTAGCAAACAGGCACCGGAAAAGATTGACAATGCTAAATTGAAAGATTTGACAAAGTCCCAACTTAATAAACAGGGACGTTTTTCTCACTAGATTTAAATTTGTAACCAGGACCACATATTTATATAAAAACCACTTTGAAAGTTGAAGGATAAAAAAAGAATTTAAACTTCAATATACATATGAAAGAAACTCTTGAGCATGCTTGCTTAATGCATGCTAGTTAGTAATAGAAATCTTGGTTGGTCTCAGTGAAGAAAATTTGCAAAGATCTTTGCAAAAGGCTTCCTTTTATGAATCCAGATGGAGCCTAGTCATTTGGTTGATGATCAGAAGATACACCTCCTTGTACCATGTCCTTGGTACCACTGAATATCACTGTCTTCAGGGTGTGCCTTGCCAATATTCACAGGAACTTTGTTACTCAAAGTGTGGACCAAGGACCAATAGTACGAACATCATGAGAAAGTTTGTTAAAAATGCAAAATCTCAGGACCTGATCTGTGCTGGCTGGAAAATTACTGTTTAGCTATCGCCCATGGGAACATAACTCTCTAACAATAATCTTTCTACTTCTGTACCCCCCGCTTGCACAACCGACCTGTGGGTTGACAGTTAGTAAAAAGAAGAAAAATAGACTTGTGTGTTCAAACAGGATGAAGAATAGGAGTTTAGGGCTTAAAAACCCTGTACCTCTACATTTCAGGGCTGCTTAATTTGGGGTCTGCGTAACCCGGCAGACCTAGCTGGCTGAATAAAGAATATGTTTCCTATAACTCATTGATTTCTGGTGGTCTGTATGTGTATGGCGGGGCTGGCTACAAGAGATCAAGACCTTTTGGATAAGAATCTACATTTTAACAAGATCCCTAGGTGATTTATTTGCACATAAAACACTGCTCTAAACTTTTGAGCGTCTTGCAGGCGGAGATGCTCACCTTTCTTAAACACCCTGTCCTTCACAGGCTCTATCTCTTAAATCACAACTATTTCCTAAATACTACTTCACTCTCCCACTAAAATTACTGAGTTTCAGTTTCCCTGCTGTCTTTTAAACTCTCCTTCTAAGTTGTGCTGACTTAAGTTTCTTCTATTAGGGAATAGGAGGAATAATATTAGTATACATTGGAAGGGGAAGAAGTGACCCCGGGTTTCTCTAACTCTCAAGTTACCATTAATTTTTCTCCCAAGTACTGTTACCATACTCAAGAAGTTCATTTCGCCTGCACGGGTCAAAGCCAAAAGAGACACAGACCGGAGTTTGCAGCAAAAAAAGTAGAGGTTTATTTTAAAAAATGGCACCAAGCCCAGAGACACAGGTGAGCTAGAGCTCAAAGACCTGTTTCTTTGATGGCCACTGGGGAATAAGTTATGTAGGGGAAAACTCATTAGTCATGGTAGCTAAGGGAGTTGGAGTTGTGGGTTCTACTGATGGTGGGGCTAAGGTATGAGGCAGTTGATCATTACATCAGGTCCTGATGTCAGTCATGGCATCATTCTGTCTGGTTTCAAGGGGAAGTTGGGTGTGGAGTTACAAGATTTTATTTTTAGTTTGACTGAAACTCTGTTCTGTGGTCAACAGAACTGAGGTTTTGTTTGATGTTGACCTAAAGATTTGATGATTAAGGGAGTGGTTGAGCAGTATGAAGTAGGATAAGAAAATAAACATGTGAGCCCAAGGCCTATTTGACTCAAGGAGAAAAGGAAGAGAAAAAGTCATTTTAAAGAAGTAAAGATTTGCACAATTACAGCACCTGTAATTGCAGATATATCTTGGACTTTGAAAATGATTTTTCTGCTGAAACTTTTAGTTGGTCTACATGAGATATGAGACTCTTATTTTTCTTATAACTTAGACTTTATTTTACTAATAAAAAATTCCCCAAACTGGTTCTTTCCCCAAAAGATGTTTTGGAAGGAGTAGTTACTTACATAATGAATTTCTTCGAATACTTCATTTTCTTAAAGGGGGTCAAGTTTCTTCCAGTTACACCAGAATAAAGTGTAGAAAAGCCCTCTTGAATAAAGTAACCTGTTATTATATAAACAAATTGAGTTTGAATGACTTACTGCCTCAAGAAAGAACACATCACACCGACAATCCAAAATGGCAGTTCATTAGGAGGAAGTGAGAGCAAGTGTAACTGTGCAAATCTTTACTTCTTTAAAATGACTTTTTCTCTTCTCTTTCTCCTTGATTCAAACTGACCTTTAACTCAATTGCTTCTTTTCTTTCCTTATCTTTCTACATACTGTATGACCACTCCCTTAATTATTAAGCCCTTAGATCAGCATCAAACAGTCTTAGAAACAAAGCCTTAGGTCTGTTACCACAGAAACAATTTTGATCAAACTAAAGAAAACATCTTGCAGCTCCACACCCATGAAGGAAGAGCGACACTGCCAGCATCCCCCTGAAACCAGACAGAATGACGCCAAGACTGACTTTAGGACCTGAAGCAATGATCAACTGCCTCCTACCCTAGCTCCAACCCATCAGTAGAAACCAACTCCCTTAGCTACCATGATTAATGAGTTTTCCCTTACATAACCTATCCTCTAGAGGCCATTAGGGAGACAGGTCTGAGCTCTAGCTCACCTGTGTCTCTGGGCTTGGTGCCATTTTTAAAATAAACCTCTACCTTTTTTTCTTTTTTTTTTTTTTTTTTGCTGCAAACTCTGGTCCATGCCTCTTTTGGCTTTGATAAAAGCAGGCAAAATGAATCTCTTGAGTTCAGTAATATAAGTTTTTTTATTGTTTATGCATTGAGCCCTGGAGTTTTTTATGCAGGATATCCACAATAGGGCATATCTTTGGATTGGTTGATTTTTTAAAAGGAGGATGGATGAAATTAAGGTGAGATTTTAAGTGAAGAAAAAGTGGCATGAGAGTCATCAGACATTGTGGGAGTATAATCACAAAACTGAGGATAATGGTAATGTCACAGTTGGGGATGATCTAAGTCCCTTGTTGCCTCAGTGGTGCTGGGGGCCTCGGTCCTTTCTGCTAATGCAGTAAACAATTACAGGTCAGCGAAGATTAGGAAAAGAAAGATTTATTGACGTACTTTTCAAGAGAGAAATGGGCTACACCAGAGGGCCGTAGCCTTGTAGAGGTGAAAGGTGTCTTATATTTGGGCCATGATGGGTGGTTACAGGGTGGTGTTAGCTTATTGATATGTGAGGTCATTTTGTTTGATAGTTAGCTGTTATATAACCTATTGTTAACTGTGTCATTCTGTTATAATTAGATTCATGAACTTCCGGGCATATGCATGACATTATAATGGTGGTATAATGAGGCTGAGGGGAAAAGAAGGTCAAAGTACTCCTTACTGCACAAACGTTTGTTGCTGGCCTAAATCAGTTGCTATGCTATTTATTTCCTTGTACTCCAGGATGTAGGAGTATTATTTGAAAAACGAGTTTTTCTCTGGGAGGGCTGAGGGGCGGCCTCTTGGGTTGGGCTATCAGCATTGTTATTTCTATGGTTACGGAGCCAGGTCTTTGCTCTCATTGCTCATGGCTACCTAACTACCTAATATTTATTCTGTTTCTCAGGAAGACGGAGAGGAAAGGCAATTAAACTAAGATGTTATACTTTTCAAAAATTAAAATCTCTATTTTTGTAATTATTCACTGAACCAAAACTTCAAATGCACAAGATAAAATACCCAATGAAATGCCATCTTGCCCTTAAAAGTTATGTTAAATTAGTTCTATCCCTATACTAGTGTTTTTGTAAACATCTTGTTTATAAAACTAAAATATTTCAGAATAAAGATAGCTATCTATTTTCATTTAATGGATATGAAAATTGAGATGTAAAGTTTCTATTGACTATTCTGAATTCATTTGTTCCTTCTTTCCTTTGCATACAATTGTTAGGTTCGCTGAAGGAGAAACACACAAGGCCGAAGGGGTTAAAGAAAGATTTATTGTAGCAGAGTGACAGACTGGCTGAGCTAAAAATGGCATCAGTCTCGAATGCCAGGGGACCTGAAACTTATATGGGGCTTAAAGCAGGACTTTTGGTGGGAATATTTTGGGCAGGTAAGTTGGCGGGGAATGGAAAAGAGCCCAGGGAAGCGGGAGGTGAGCATGTAGCATTGCCAGGCTGTATGCAAGGTCCAGTTCCCACACAAAAGTAAGGGAGAAGTCTGGTTCCCACCAGATGCAAGGTCCAGTTCAGTGCCAAGCTGATCAAGAAGGGAAGGTTTCCGTAGTGAGATGCCCAGTTGGAAGAATGCACAAGAGGCTGACATGAGAATGAAATGGCAGGCACCAACTTTATTGCAGGGAGTGCACTTCTATTGCGGGAAGTGCAGTTCTATTGTGCTTCTGCTTCCCTTCTTGTGCTCTCCTTTGCTCCCCAAGGGACCGCATGGCTCCACACATAGAGTACAATAGTGACATTCAGCCACACATGTGTGATACAATAAGCTGAACTATGTTTATATATTTTAGGCGTAGGCGCCCTACTTTACTAATGTAACATTCAAAACCCAGGGTCCTATTCCTAATCGTGAGCCTAGATCACAGCCAGACCTGAGACCAGCCAGGCCGGGTACCCACAGTCCGGTTCCTACACAATGGTAAGGGAGAAGTCAGGTTTCCACACTATGGAGGTAAGAATCGGGCGCTCCTGGACCTAACAACTATGCCTGCTAGTCAGCACCCAGAATGCCTGGCTCTGAGGTCATGATGTGTACAACAAAAATAGAGTTGGCCCATGTTTTCCTGTAACATAATTTAATGGATGATATACACATAAGTCAGATAGTCATACTAATGAATGTATAAAGTGTGACAATGTTGAACTTAACCCAAGCCCTGTGATACTACAAAATAGCACCAGGTAAAAAAATATCCCCTACCCTCTTTGTCTAGGAGAAGGCTTACTGCAAAACCGAGCTTCCCCTTATGATATCTAGATAAGACACAAATCCTCCAAATTCTCATTTTTTTTGCCTCATAAATAATTAGCTGAACTGATTGCTCCCACTGATGAATGGGAACAAAAATGATTCTTAATTAAACTTTGTTTAAGCTTCTCTCCATTTTCCAGGGACCTGAACTTTGACCCACCCTCCCTATGAGCCAATCTACAGCTTTTCTTGAGCATACATTGGCTTTAGGGTAAAACATTCTTTGATCTGCTAATCAATCAACCCCCTTTCACCCAGCTTCCCCACCTGCTTCTTTATAGCTTCATTTCTTCCTCTCTGTAAAACAAAGACCCTTGTTTTGCCTTACCCTAGAGAAGCCGTAGATGTTATGGTCAGAGATCTCTTTATTGCAATAGCTTCTCGCTCCCCCTCTCCCTCCACTCCTTGCAATAATCCTTTCAAATAAAGTCTCTCCTTACTTAGTCTAGATTTGTATTTTATTTGGCCAATGAGATAAGGGGTTTAATGAAAGAAAAGGTGTTCATGAAGTCTGTCTGAAAACTTTACCTGAAGCAACACTTGAGTTGAGGAAGGGACTGAAGGTGGGGACTGCGGGAGCATGAGGAGTGTCTAACACCTACTGGAGAGACTCAGGGGCTAAGTTCTCTGGGCAGAGAGGAACAGCCTGGAGAGAGAGAAAAGGAAAACGGAGGTAAGCTAAATTGCTATTGCGTAGAGGTACACAATATTGTATTATAATTGTCAAACTTGCTATGAGACTAGATCTTAATGATTCCCACTACAAAAAAAAAAAAAAAAATCTGTGATATAATAGAGGTGCTAACTATCTCTACAATGGCAATTATATTATAATACAGTCTTGTGCTACTTAACAGGAATGAGAAACGCATCATCAGCTGATTCTGTCCTTGTGTGAACATCATAGAGTGCACTTACAACATCTAGATGGTATAGCCTACTATACTCGTAGGCTATGTGGTATAGTCTATTGTTCCTAGGCTACAAGCCCATATAGAATGTTACTGTACTGAATATTGTAGGCAATTGTAACAGAATAGTATATTCGTAAACATATCTAAACAGAAAAGGTACAGTAAAAATACAGTATAAAAGATAAAAAAAAGATACGTCTGTATAGAGCACTTACCTTCAATGAAGCTTATAGGACTGGAGATTGGTCTAGGTGAGTCAGTGAGTGAGTGGTGAATGAGTGTGAAGACCGGGGACATTACTGTACATTATTGTAGACTTTATTAACACTGTATTCTAAAGCTACACTAAATTTATAAAACAACAGGAGATCAAATCAAGCACAAGAGAAAATGTGGTAAACATGAGATATATGAGGCTACTACTGGCATAATATAACATACTGTTTTACAGAAAACGTATAAGCAGAGATAGTACTCTTTAAAGTAATGATAAAAAGTATGATATGGTAAACATATAAACCGGTGACAGTAGTTTATTATCATTATCTAGTTTTATGTATTCTACATAATTATATATGCTATACTTTTATATGACTGGTAGCACAATAGGTTTATTTACACCAGCATAATCACAAACATGTGAACAATGCATTGCACTATGACCTTACAATGATTATGATGTTATTGGTGATACAGATTTTTCAGCTCCATTATTGTTTTATGAGATCACCATCATATAAGCAGTCTGTCATTGAGCGAAACATTGTTATGTGATGTATGATGTATATTAATGTATCAGATCCACCTGTTGTGCCCCTTAAATTTACACAATATTGTGTGTCAAATGTATTTCAATTAAAAAAAAAGTCTGCAATTTGTCCAAGTTAGTCCAAATGTATCTGTCTTGAGATCTTGCTTTTACACTGCTTTCTCTGTTTTTTTTTATTATTATCATAATAAATTTCATGTAAAACTATCATATAAACTCAATATCTTAAAAATCAATCATGTCACCACTGAAGACTCACTTGTTTTTTGTTAAATTTTCACATTTGTATTTTCTTGAAAAAAGTTAATTCATTAATTCTTGAAAAGAGCTAAAAGAAGGAAAGTCACACATTTATATTCTGAGTTTAACTTTACAACTAAATTTACCATATTTTTACATTTGTATTTTTGTCTTCATTTTAATTTCTTTCAATTAGATTGAAATTCTCACTGTACCCATATTTTTAATGTAAAAATTCTCAAAAGAAAAAAAAAATGAAAGAATTGTACATTGAGCACCCAAATACTTACCACCTAGATCCGATAATAAATATTTTATTACACTTACTTTTTAACATATACCTATGCATATTATTAGTTAGAATTCAATTATTGACCTTAAGCAAATAGACAGCCAGATATTTCTCCAACAAAATGAGTTTATTCAGGGACAAAAAGAATAGCAATTTGGGACAAGCAGTCTAATGGAATTGCGAATCCGGAGAAACAAATAAGAGGAATACTTTTTTATGGACTTAGGAGGAGCTGTTGTAAATAAGGGTCCATTGGAGGAAACTGAAAGTTTAAAGTATAGTGACTTTTCATTGACTGAGTGATGGCTGTCTCCCATTGACTGAGCAAGGAGAAATCTTTTCTTCCTCCTGTTTAGGTAGTAAAGTAGCACAACTTTGTATTACAGTTGCAAGGTATGTCTCTTCTTGTTGGGCTCAGTAGTGTGTATTGAGTGACACGTGTATCAGAGTTCTCTGGCTAGCCTCCTGACACCATTTTAAATGAAGTTTCTGTTTAATTTTAATATAATATTTGTTTACAGTTCTTTTCTGGTAAAATTTACATGCAATGAATTATAAAATCTTAAGTATAATATCACTGAAGTTCTCTGAAAGTTTTCTGATATCCCTTTCTAACCATTCTTCACCCACTCTTCTTTATACAAATTCTGATTTTTTTTCCCCAATAGCTTTGTTTTTCCTGCTCTAGAACTTTACATAAATGGAACAGTTTATGTGTTGTTTATATAAATATAATTATTTCTGTGCCCTTTGTATAAGGCTTTTAAAAAAAATACTGAGCATAAGGATTTTGAGATTTATTCAAGTTGTGTACTAGTCATTCATTGTTGAGTAATATTCCATTGTATAGATGTGGTGCAGCCCATAATTCTTTTAATGATGAACACCTAAAATGCGTCCCTTCTTTTATTATTATGAATAAAAGTGCTTTAAACATTCATATATAAGACTTCTCATAAATGTTTTTATTTATAAGAAATAGCCAGATCATTTTTTAAAGTAGTAATGCCATTTGACACTCTCACCTACAACATATAAGATTTTGTGATGTTTTACAACCTCATCGATATTTATCATTGTCACTTTAAAAAATTTTAGCCCCTCTAGTAGGTTTACCCATGTTTAATTTAAAGAAAAATTATACAAATTTACTTTTTTTCTTATTTAATTTTCCTATTAATTCTATATGTCTAACTGTTATATTTCTATTTTTTTTCAAACCTTCCTTAAGTAGGCTTGGAAATACAGCTATTACTCTCTGACCAAAATGTAGCTTCTTATTTGAATAAAAATGAAAGAGACCTTGTAAATTAGGGAAAAATACCCTTATCTACAAATGTCATGAAAACTTCAACTCATCATTTTGAAATTCTTAATCATAACCAGAATCCTTCCTAAAGCAACATTGACAAATGGACATCTGTATTCTGGTTGACCACCACCAATAACAGAATTATCTGCTTTACATGGCATCTCATTCTATATTTTGATGTATGTTTAACTGTTGTTGAATAACTCCAACATGATGTTAGGTTTTTATGGAATACATCTGATTATGACAATGGGATGGATTATGCACTAATTCATACATGCATACACTTTTATGACAAATACAGCCATGTATTCCAGACAGTTTCTTTTCCGGTCAAGGTATTCAGGATTTAGCAGTAAATAAACATGTCCCTACCTTCATGACTCTTTTAGTTTACAAATAAATCATTCTTTACCAATACTAATTACTTGATTTTCCTTACCCTCTTTCCCAAAATACTGACTAGTTCTTGTAGGTGATTCTACCTGCTTTACAGATGTAGTTATAACAATATCAGGAAAGGATTTTTTAATTCAGGCTTTGACGAAAACAATTTATGAAAAAAAGTATTGAACATATAGAATTTACAATATGGTTAGTTCAAATTTAATTATAAACAACAAAATATGCATAATATAGAATGAATTTCTGACATCAATTTCTAATTTTTTCTCACTGAGGGATTAGTGTGACCCTTTGACTAGACAAGGATCAAAGAACTGCTAAACTTACAGTTTAGCTTGGATTTCTTTACTGGATCCATCTTATTCTACTAATCCTTTTCTGATGCTTTTATCAGTTTGTCTCCTGCTGTTATAGAATGCCATTGTTTTGTTTAGATTTCTTCTTCAAATATCTGAAGGACTGTATTTCCAAAAACCTTCATTATTCGGGAATACTTCATTGATAAACTTAAGATTTCATAGGTAAAACAGTATTTTAAAAATATTTACTAAAATGCAATAAGAATACTCATTAAATAACAAGAATATACTTTAATTATCTGAAATAAGAGTATCTTATTTCAGTGGACATACACACAGCCCTAAATTTTCATGTGGACTTTGAAATTCTCGGGAACATAGTTTTTCACAGCCCCTTAAGGACCTCCAAGTCCTCAGTTTTTCGTTTTAAGTTTTTTGGTTAGT
Organism: Pteropus vampyrus; assembly: GCF_000151845.1. Classification (NCBI taxonomy): domain Eukaryota; kingdom Metazoa; phylum Chordata; class Mammalia; order Chiroptera; family Pteropodidae; genus Pteropus; species Pteropus vampyrus. Next base: position 23,663,394 of record NW_011888785.1, on the reverse strand, counting down.
GTCTTATTAGCCCCATCTGGCAGTGTTACCTCAGGTAGTTCCACTGGTTGTTTTCTCCTAACGTACTGGGGCTAGCGCTGTTCAGCAGAAGGATCTCTGAACTGGGTCAAGTAAAAAGCAAGCCCACAGAATGCAGCTCTTTGGCAAGCTGCCAGATAGGTCAAATAGATACAAGTCTCTGGGGCTGGGGCTTTTGGGACATTCTAAACCTGTCTGCTTCTTCTAGGGCCTGCTAGTCTGTTTTTCACAATTATTGTAGTTGTGAGGTTTTGGGTTTTCAAGGCTACCACAGAGCAGGGAGAAAAGATGGGAGAAAATGTTAGGGAACATTAAATGTTATAAAGCTCATTGTTCATATGAGAAGATTCAACCCTTTTTCTTGTATAAATGCTTCTCCTTAGCTTGTTGCATAACTCTAGTTAAGTTCCAGAATTCTGAAAATGTTTATTTTGACAGTTTTTGCCAGTATTTTCATTGCTTTTATGGAAGAGTAGATTTTCAGAAATTCTTACTTTGCCATTGCAGAAGTTAGCTTTCTAACTTGCAATTTTTATTATTCTAAATAGAAAAAAACTACCATCCCATGATGCTAACAAATCAATTTACATTTTCCTAAATGTTCTTCTAGTCTTCATTCATATGAATGCATTTATATGAGCATAGCAATATTGAAATTTGCAGTTTTGTCTTTTTCTTGATGGCAAGTCATGAACATTTTCTGTTTCTATATTTCTAATTTTGCATCTATACTATCGGCATCTTATAATTTAATGCTTCTTTAATTCTCAGATTATTTGTATCCAATTGTTTGATACTATAAAAATGAATTCTGTGGTGTCTATTTTCATGCCTATAACTTATTTATTCTTTTGGATCTTTTTATTATCAAAAATTCCCAGGAAGCAGAATTAGCAGATCAAGAAATTCCCATATAATTTTTTAAAAGTGCAACAGACTTGCCCAGGCAGGACTATGTTAATCTTTTTTTAAAATTATTTCTTCCCTCTCTTTGCTTTTGCTCAGGTGCCTATCTTCTAAATATCTCCCATATATTTTTATTTTATGATGTGAAAAGACTCACCAATTACAATTTCTTTGGTATACATTTCATAAGCATTTATACATCTTATTTATTTGTACTTTTTGTAGCATTTCATAAAATGACCACTAGGATTTAGCCAACTAACATATTTTATGTTATTTTAACTAAAATTATCTTTATTTCTATAACATCTACATTAAAAATTTTAATGGGTAATTTTGAATTTTCTTAAACGATTGCTTCTAAAACTTTATTTTGGCTATTATCCAACTGGAGATTCTTGTTAAAGTGCAGATTCTGAATCAGCAGATCTGGAGTAGAGCCCAAGAGTAGGCATTTCTAATAAGTTCTATCAGCCATGGCCTACACTTTGAATAACAAGACCTAGGACACTCTTTTGAATTCATATTACAGACCAGACATTAAAGAGAAAGAATTTAGTCAAGTACTTGTCTTAGTCCTGGTCAAATCTCATCTTGAAATTTTTACTTTCTTTACAGACAATGGGATCAGGACCCAAATTGGGAATAGACACATTTAACAAGGATTCCTGGTGCTCCATCCTCATAGATCAGACATTATCATCAGTTAGCTTCTCACACTTCTAAAGATAGCATACTTTTCTTTCTCCCATCTAGGCACTCTCCAGGAGCCTACTTTAGAAACCATCAATTAAAGTTAAAAGCTAGATAAAACATCTTATTATTGTTCATTGGTTGTTAAATTGTATCAAGAATATAAATTGTTTCAAAGAACAATACATTTTAGAATTAGTACTTACTTTTCTCTCTGCTTTTTAAACTTATAATTGAAACTAGGATCATTTCATACTCCCAGGAGGTATCTGCCACAGAACAGAAGGAAACATTTTCAGTTCCAAAGCCTTTATGATACGTCCATCATCTTCTGTTCTTTTTTAAAATAAAAATGCAGACAGATGGCTATTTAGATTTAATAAACAAATTAAAAATATATGTAAAGTTTATTTATGAGGATGTGAATTGTCAGTAAAATTTTTAAGTATTACAGTAGAATTTTTCTTTTTTATTAGAATCAAATGTTATTTGATTAGATGAAAATAATTTCATCTTTATTTTAAAAATTAACTGCTTTATATAGTTTAGCATTATAAAATAAACATTGTAACATTAAGTAGGTCACTTAAATCCATGTCTAAACTGCAAGGACCTCATGACAACCATATTGGGCAGTGTAGGTCTAAGAAGAGAATGTCTTAGAAATATAGTATCCTAAAGGTGAGAGTGAACCAGGTGTGGAACAAATAACACAGAATTACAGTCTGTTAAAATCTGAGATATCTGAAAAAATTTTTGGTCTTTATCTTAGTTTAAGGTAGTCCTATACATGACAGAAACAAATAAGAGAAATATCTTATTTACTATATTCTGGGCTTCAAGTTATTTCTTTAAATAATATTTTAAGTACAATACTCCCCTCCAAAAAAAGAATCCAAAGATAATTAGACACAAAATGTAAGCAGACCTCAGGAGGTTATATCAAAAACAGTGATATATTGTTATATTGTTATATCAAAAGCAATGATAAGAACAGCAGCAGCAGAAACAACTATTCAAATGCTTAAGATATTGAAAGTATCTCAAATTATAAAACAATTATGTTAAGTACATATAAAGAAGCAGCAGACAAGCTTGAAGATACCTGCTGGAAACAGAAAAGTAACCAAAGTGACACAGAATTATTAAAAATAAACAAAAATACTTATAATAGTAAAAATAAATGACAATAACTGAAAAATAAAATAAAATAAATGAGGACCATGAGATTATCATGCTAAGTGAAATAAATCAGACAGAAAAAGCTGAGAACCATACGATTTCATTCATACGTGGGATATAAAACTGAAAGCAACAATGAACAAGACAAAACAGACTCATAGACACAGACAACAGCATAATAGTTATTAGATGGGAAGGAGGTAGATGGCAGGTAGATAAGGGTAAAAGGGGTCAAATATATTGTGATGGAAGGAGATTTAACTTTGGGTGGTGAACACACAATGTAATATACATATGACATATTATCAAATTGTACATTTGAAACCTGTATAGTTTTATTAACCAATGTCACTGCAATAAATTTAATAAAAAAAATGTAATACATCAACTTAATAGCAGATTGGATATAGCTAAGGAGAAAATTAGTGAATCAAAATTTATATCAGAAGAAAATATTCACAGTGTAGTACAGAGAGACAAAAAAGTGAAAGTACAGAAGAGCAGAGAAGTAACATAGAGAATATAGTGAGAAATTATAACGTAAGTTTAATCAGGATCCCAAAAGGAGAGAAGAAAGAACAGAATTAGGTGATGTTTAAAATGATAGTTGTTGAGAATAGGTCAGAACTGATGATAGATTTTAATTCATGAATTCAAGCAGCCAAAAAAAAAAAAAAAAAAAAATCCAATGTCAGGTAAATAAATGAATTCTATACCTATTCACATCACAAAGAATCTGAGAGGAAAAAATAGAAAATCCTTAAAGCAGTATGACTAAAAATGACTGACTAATTTCAAAGCAGTATCAGACTAAGAGAATAGGGAAGTTATCTACATGTGAAAAGAAAAACCCTGAATATACATGGAGCAAATGGTCTTTGAGTGGAAGAATATGTACTGTTATAACAACAAGAAGAACATGGCTCTAGTTGAAGACATGTTTGTGGATTCATGAGAGAGATAGAGAGTTCCCGTCAATAAAATATGAATTAAAGAGTGGATGACTAGAAAAAGACACATTGAACTGTAAGCATTAATGGTCATATTAAACGAGGATTGTGGGAAATTGAAATATTAGCAGCTGTCACTTGAGAAAAGCAGATCCTGTATGACAGAACATTTGAGAGATTCTTGCAGCAGAGCGTAAGCAGGAGGCTGGCTGAATGAAAAATGACAATCAAGATATATTTTAGAATATATCCAATTTTCTCAGTGATTTCCACAAATCGCTGAGGAGGGGAACCTGGTAAAGTATCATATTCTCTGCAATCAAAAGTTCTGAGGCTTTCTAGATAAACATTAAATTCATATGAGATTTCAGAAATTGGTTAAATCTGAGCTGTGTAGTTGATATGGGCAATAAATATCTACACAAGAATACAGGTTGTATTCTTTGCCATACTTACCCATTGATTTCAGACTGCTGTCTATATGGACATAAAGCTGCTCTATAACATCATCTTGCTCATGTCTGCAGGAAGACAGAAAGTCCTATCATATTTCTTTTTAGGTTCATCTCTAATATAAAGTTGTAGAGAAGCTCAAAGACTATGGAAAAACTCAAAGACCACTCCTAGGGCATCATTTTATTTGCTCTCATTTGTGAAAGAGCAGTAGTCAAGCACAATAGAATATTTGAATTAGTCTATTGATATAATCACTATTTTGTTTGAAAAAAAGGGTAATTTATGAGCCATGTCCTAGTCATGGCTTATAAAATATTTGAACACCTGGACAAACATTTTTTAACTGAATAAAAAGGAAGTAAAGACAATTAATCACTAGAATAATAGTATATAAATGAGTCCAACAAAGCAATAATGGGGATCATTATATCCTATAGTCCTCACTACACTTTTTGAGTTGCTGAGGAAGGAGAACCTTTATGATTTGTGAGATAGCCTTAATCAGTGACTAAAAATTGGATGGTTACATGTTCAACATCCCTCAAAGTACAAAATCACTTAAAAGATCAGTAACCATTTTTTTCTCAACAATAGCAGATGTTTTTTATTGTTCTATTAGATTTTTCCTGAATAGTCAGCTTATATACATATTTACAGTTGTTCAAAAATTTTCTGGTGTTTTCCTATGAGTTGTAGAAATGATAAGTTTGGTACCCTGCACAGAGTAACACTTCAACAATCGAATACCACTTTCAGGTCTTCATGGAGTTATTATTATTTCAATTTTATTCACTATTATATTTCTAGCACTTAAATAAGTGTTAGTCCATTTAGATGTGTAATAAGTATTTCTTGAATTAAATCATTATACCGAGTATAGTCATATTAAAATACTCAAGGTCAAAGTTTGGAGCATAGTTAAAATAAGTTTTTAGAAAGTCGTTTACTTAAAATGAGAGTAAAGATGACTGACATACTCTATGTTATTATGTGTATCTGTTATATTATTCTCTCTGCATACTCTATGCACTGTATAATTTCATATGTCTCTCAGGGAAGACTTGTTTTCATTAAGTTCAGGATTGGTCCTCAGTTTATATAGACTTCTAAACTTAAGTTCTGCCAACTGGTTAGACTTGGAGGTTGACTTATTGTAAAAAACCCTCATAGAAAGAGGTTTATGTGTGCGTGTGTGCATGCACACTTGATGTATTATTTACAGTGGAAAATATTGTAAGCAGATTATTGCATTCTTCAAATGAGAAGTAAAATTATTTTCACATTGATTATTTTTCCTTGATGAGTACTGGATCCGAACTAGGGTTTAATTTTAATGGGTAATTCTATTCAACTAATGTATCTTGACTTATCATTTCCCCTTAAAGTGTTTGCCAACCTCAAGGGTTGGTAATAGGAAAATTTATACTTTAGGACTCCCAGAGCGATCACAAGAACACTCTGTGTGTTGCCTTTACAATATTTTTGTTGTTGTTGTTAGATTTTCATACAGAAAAAACCATTTATCTCTTTTTCTCTTGACCTGACTTTTTCTTTAATAAATTAATTTAATGGTTCAACTTTAGATAAGCTAATAGGACCAGAAGGAAGTTACATCCAGATTTCTTGTTTGAAATATCTCTGCTCCGAGAACTTCTTAGATACCTACTCAGTTGATCTTAATGTAATGTTCTTTGTTTTAAATATATTTTTCTGTACTCTAGGTGCTACTGAAAAAATAAGAATAATTGCCTAAGCAATCAAGACAAAATTAAAGTCTGGAATAATCATTTAATATATTTTGCTTTGACTTCAAGTTGCTCAATAAATGGAATGGACAGTTTGGTGAAACTGGGTCAATTATAATGCCTTATATTTGCACAACATGGTAAATTTTACAAAGCACACTTACAAATATTACTTAATTTAGTTATCAGCCCAATTCTTCTTGATTGGGACTAGCCCAATTGTATACATGTGTCACTGAGGCTCAGAGAGGTTAAGTCTTAGATAGTACATAGAAAATGCACAGAAACCCAAAGATTGTTGGTGATAATTTTCTTCATGTTAATATGAATGCTGCTGGACAATAGCAAAGTTGAAAGATAATGTCTATCACAAAGAAATAGAGCATACCAGTAAGTAAATGTTTAAAGGATTGCCAGAAGTTAGTGGCTTAGACAGTAAATAAAACTGATATAAAGTAATATTATGGTAAGAATTTGATGGAGACAGAAACTAAGTGAATCACTTTCAGAAAGATTGCTATTTTTGAAGGCACACAAAGTGAACTTTAGTATTAAAGTACACTTAAGCATAAAAGTTCTCAAAAGTCATGCCACATATATTTGTGTTTTGACCTTTGGACTGTTTTTTATTTATTCATCTGAGCTTAAATATCTTTGACACTACAGCTGAATTAATGTGCATTCAAATTTTGCCATCTTCTTTGTGATTTTTCTTACTCACATTCTAAACATAATTTTTTCTTGACCTTTGTTTATGAAATAAATATCCAGCATGAACTTTGGAAAATGAGTTTGGGTTCAATACATATTCATCAAATATATCATACTTTTATTGTTATTGTTCTTATTTTTTTGTTATTCTCATAGATTTCCAAGTGAATGTTAGAATAAATATTATTTAAGATATTGACAGGAAAGTAAAAATAGTATAAAAATATTCACGAGTATTTCATAGCTCAATATCATTGTTATGATTCAAATCTAAATCGTCCCAAATTCTTCATGAGAAAAGAAATTCTTACCTAATATTCTAAATGTAACAATACTCTAAATAGGACATTAATATTTATAATAATTTTATAAATCTTTCATAAGTTTTCCTTTTCAAAAAATAATTTCTGAACGACTTTTCACCTTTTCAATTTGAGTAAAGTTTTCATGTCTCTGTAAAAC
>NW_011888785.1:23653415-23655966 GCF_000151845.1 Pteropus vampyrus | reverse complement strand
TACTTAATTATAATACATATATATTTGAATATAGATCAAGAAGAACTTCACGAAAGAAAATGAGGATAATGAGAAATTTGGGAAGGCAGATGACAGGGACAGATTATGAACCAGGAGCATGGGTTGGAATTCTTGGCTGTTCTCGGTTGTTATGAGAAACTTGATATCCCTACATTTTGCCAAGATTAGTCTTGAGATCCTTTTAAAAGAAGGTCAGTAACTCAATCTGTCTTTTTCCCTAATAGGGTCTCAGGGCAAAGTCACTCCTGCTTCCACAAATCCACTATACTAAATTTGAATGAGGCAATTAAGATGGAAAAATATTATTACTTACCATTTTTTTGGTTTGTTTTTATGTTTGTCTTCATTGTAAAATCTCATTTAAAAGTGATGAACTTGATTGAGAATGCTTAGTTTTTAAAATATTTGTTAAACTGAATTCATAAATAAAATTTAACACAAAACTTGAAAACTATCCCAAAGTTACCTGAAACTTTCACAAACCATCTAAGGATTTAGTCAAGGTGGAGGAGTGGGTAGACGCTGTGCTTGCCTACTCTCACGACCACATCAGAATTACAACTAAACTGCAAATTGGCCATCTTTGGGAGTTACCTGAGGTCTGGTTGACAGAGGGCCTAAAAATGTGTACACACAGAAGAGGCCACCTCAAGACTGGTGGGAGGCTAGAGATGAAAGTCAGGCTGGTCTCACACCCATGTGTGGCGGTTGAGCATCAGGAGAAATATCTTGGCTGCAGAGGTCCCTGCCAGAGGAGCAAGAAGTCCTAGCCCTACATCGGACTCCCAGCCCAGGCTTTCAGGAAGAGAAGCCCTCACAACTTCTGGCTGTGAAAACCAGTGAGGATTGTGGTTGGATGAGACAAAGTGCCACTGGAATCACAGACATTCCTCTTGAGGGGCCCGCGTGTGGACTTTCTGCTGACAGACTTGCTAGCTCTGAGCTCCAGCTCTGGGGCAGCAGCTGGAGGGGGGCTGACGACACATGCGGAGAAACTGGGTTATCTGGCTTTGTGGCAAGGTCTGAAGGGGCAGCTTTCTCCCAGAAAGAAGTTCTGGCAGAATCTATTGTTCCTTTGTAAGCCCTCCCCTGCTCAGCATGTGGACCTGGGGGCTATAGCCATACCTGAGTCTCCATCAAACTGACTTCCAAGCCTGGTGATTCCCTGAGACCCTACCCCATCCAACTTGTGGGCCCACCCAAGCTGTTTCTAGTAGATATTTCATGTAAAGTCCTGCCTTGTCTCATGCTGCTGATTTTCCTAAAATCTCTCAAAGGTTCATAAAACCAAAACAAGCAGCATCTGGCTGTGGCGTGTCCCATACCTCTTGCTGAGCAGCCTCAATCCAGGCACTAATGGCAACTGACCTTAGTTTGAGGCTTGGCCTCTAGAGGCACATTCAAGCCCAGTGTGGGTGGTGGCCATCTGCGGATTCCTTGTTGTTGGTTCATGCCTGGTGGTCTCAGGCACAGTGCAAGCTGTGGCTGAACTTGGCCTGTGATGGAGCCCTCACCAGGAGACGTCGGATTACATGCCCAGTTGCTGGCTTCCATCTGAGCCAGAGAACAATCTGGGGGTCACATTTAAGGATGACAGATCCAAAGGGCAGATTAGGCAGGTACCAGAGCCCTGTTAAACAAACCCTGCTCCATAGGGTCAGCCGCAGCACAACAGCTCTTCCACTGTAGTTACCAGCCAGTCTTCACAACAAATCATCCTGAGGATCAATTCCTCTCATTGATATTTAAACAGCAGCAAAGCTCAACTACAACAGAAAGGTACATACAACCCAAACAAGGAACATACCTGAAGCACTTGGCTCAGGTGGCTAGGGAGATTGTGCCACTGGGTCCCATAGGACATCTATTATATAAGGCCATTCTACTAGGACTGGGAGATGTTGTAGCCTTACCTAATACATAGAAGCAAACACAGGGAGGCAGTCAAAATGGGAGACAAAGAAATATGTCTCAAATGAAAGAATAGAACAAAATTCCAGAAAAAGAACTAAACAAAATGGAGATAATCAATCTACCAGATGCAGAGTTCAAAATATTGATTATAAGGATGCTTGATGAACTTAGAAGAAGAGTAGATGAACTCAGAGAGAACTTTAATAAAGAGAGAGAAAACATAAAAATGAAGATAAAAGCAAAAAACAACCAGTCAGAAATGAAGACTACAGTAACTGAAATGATGACTACCTTAGGAAAAATCAACAGTAGATTAGATGAAGCACAGAATCAAATCAGTGATTTAGAAGATGAGGTACCAGAAAACACACAATTAGAACAGCAATGAGAAAAAGAGAACCCCTCAAAACAATGACAATTTAAGGAGCCTCTGGAACAACATCAAGCATACCAACATTTGCATCATAGTGGTACTAGAGAACAGAGAGAGTAAGGAATCGAAAACCTATTTAAGAGGTTTTAAAAAATGATGGAAAACTTCCCTAACCTGATGAAGAAAATAGACATACAAGCTCAGGAAGCATAGAGAATCCCAAGCAAGATGAATCCTAAGAGG
>NW_011888785.1:23649862-23652820 GCF_000151845.1 Pteropus vampyrus | reverse complement strand
AGGGTGGCTGAATGGATAAGAAAACAATACTCTTACCTTTGCTGCCTAAAAGAGACTCACTTCAGATCAAAAGACACACACAGACTAAAAGCAAAAGGATGGAAAAAGATATTGCATGAAAATGGAAACAAACAAAAAAGTGCTAGATAACGATACTTATACCAGACAAATAGACTTTAAAACAAAGGCTATAACAATAGATACAGAAAGACCTAGTAATCCCCTTCTGGGTATTTATCTGAAGAAACTCAAAACACTTCTAAGGTATATGAGAGTCCATTTGTTCATTGCAGCATTATTTACAATAGTCAAGATACGGAGGCAATATCCATTAGTGGATGAATGAATAAAGAGGTGGTGCATTTATACAATGGAATGATACTCAGCTGTAAAAAGAAGAAATTTTGTCATCTGTGAAAACATGGATGGACCTAGAGGGTATGGTGCTGAGTGGAGTAAGTCAGACAAAGACAAATGCCATAATATTTCACTTACACATGGAATCTAAAGAATAAAATAAACAAACAAAACGGAAGCAAATTCATAGACACCGAGAACATTTTGATGTTTGACAGATGAGAGAAAGTTTGAGGGTGGATAAAAAAGGGGAAGGGATTAAGAAGTACAAATTGTTAGTTATACAATAGTCATTGGGATGTAAATTATAGCATAGGAAATATATTCAATGATTATGTGTGGTGTCAGATGGGTACTAAATTCATCAGGGTGATCACTTTGTAATATAAATGCCTAATTACTATGTTGTACACCTGAAACTAATATAATATTGTATGTAAAATTAAAAATTTAAAAATGTATTTTAAAAATACCATCTAAAGAATCATTTCGTAGTCTCTGCTTCTTGCTCCTTCTTCCTTTTCTCCTTCTATCTACGTATGAATCAAAAATTATATAATACTATTAGAATACCGTGTTTTGAATTTGCTTTGGAGTTTGGAATGCATTAAAAAATTTCTTTTATCTCCCTTAGGAAAATATCAGAAGCTGAAAACCATTTAAAGACAAATCTGGTTAATAAAATATAAGATCAAGGTGAACAACACTGTTTTTAAAGGAAACAAAACAATTAAAACATGTATACTTTAAAAATAGATGTTGAAGATAATTCCAAAAGAAGTACTCCAAAAATATTTTAGAAAAGTATAATATTAAAATAAGTGTTTGGCAAATTAAGGATAATACGTATTTAAATAGAAAACCTCTGGAGTTTGTTAAAACAAATATAGACATTAATTTACATTCATGCAGTATAAATTATATCCCCACATCCATAGTTTTTACAGTCCTAAATTTTAATCTGTCAAGTAGTCAGTCAAGTGGTTTTTAAGGAGCAGCAGTAGTCAGTTTGCCACACTTCTATATATTTGAATTGTAAAGAGAAAACCAGCCCAATGGCTGTAGATCATTTAGTACTGATTGCATAGCAGCCAGCATAATCTTCATGTTCCCACTGGTTTCCTTTGGCCCCATGTCCCATAGAGACAATGCAGCGGTGGGCCTACGTGGATGCTGCACACACATTAGATCTGTGTCACAGCTGCATAATCTGGAGACTAAGGAGATTTAGATCTTTGTAAGAGTTGCTGGCAGACCTGGCCCTCCTACCTTTTAGAAAGAAATGTATTCTTCAATATCCTGGAATGTCTCCAGGGAGGGAGGGAGGCTTTAGCTTTTATTACCCTGAGGTGTAAGCCAGCCTGGTCCCTCTTTTGGAACAGTTTTGTAAACATCCTTGAACAAAACTGTAAATGCCATTTGCTTAGAAGAGCTGCAGAAATTCTAGAATTAGTTCCAAATACATCTATTATGAAAAATTTAAAAAATTGTGTATCTGAGGCTTAAAATAGTCCAGGGCAGAGTATCTCAAATTACTTCAACTTTAAAACCTCTTGCACATCTATTGCTTTTTATAAACCATTTTCTAGTCTCAAATAAAAATAACAAATTAAATATATGACAAATGAAAACACTAGAATTAATAAAAGAAATTATATTGTTTTATATTATTATTGGATATACAATAATTTTATTTTTCTAGCATTGTCAGGAAATGATCCATTCCATCTGAGTTTTTCAAATAATTAAAATTTAATGATTTCAGAATAAAGTATTTCCAAACATTTCTTAAAATTTAGATTAGTTTGCTGATCTCTTATATTCAGCAAAGCTGGAACTTAAAGTTTTCCTGTAGTTTTAGTCTGGTTTGCAAGCCCATAAAATTCAAAGTATATAAAAGTGAATGAAATAAGTTTCAGAGTTTTAAGGGGAAGGCTGGCATTATAGCTTCTTTTATTTAGATGTTTAGAGACTTCCATGTATTCCTGGATTTCTTAGTGATTTTCAGAGGGCTGAGTTTCCAACTCTATTATCAATGAATAGCTTTTGCCAGAAAACTTATTTAATCATTATTTTTTCACATTAAGATTCATTAAGATTCCACTTAAAAGCTATAAGAAGCCAAATGTATGACTTTCAGCGAATGTCTAGCAGCCACACAGAATGCAGCCAGCCAGTGAACGTTTGAGAGCTCAGAGATCATCACAGAATTGCTGATATAGGAAGTTGAGGTGTGCTGCAGGTCAGTCTAAGCATTGCCGCATTCCATAACAGGTCTTTTAATCTAGCTTCTACTATCATGTACAATAGGAAATGGCACTCCAGAGACCTATGAGTACTTTTAAAAGTAACCTCTATTATTTTTTTCTTCATTAAAGATATGTCATAACAGACTTGAAGGTAAAAACTACAAAAGAAATGAAAATCACCCATAACCCTATCACCCACGTAGTACCACTGATCATATTTGGGCTTAATTTTCAAGATGATTTTCTCTTTCTTCTGTAAATATTTGTGGGTCTAACATTGTTGACATAGCGCTCATAGTTTTGCATCCTATGTCTGTCTGCCTGTCTCTCTTTTTTTCATTTATGATATGGC
>NW_011888785.1:23647255-23649812 GCF_000151845.1 Pteropus vampyrus | reverse complement strand
TAAGGAGCAGCAGTAGTCAGTTTGCCACACTTCTATATATTTGAATTGTAAAGAGAAAACCAGCCCAATGGCTGTAGATCATTTAGTACTGATTGCATAGCAGCCAGCATAATCTTCATGTTCCCACTGGTTTCCTTTGGCCCCACGTCCCATAGAGACAATGCAGCGGTGGGCCTACGTGGATGCTGCACACACATTAGATCTGTGTCACAGCTGCATAATCTGGAGACTAAGGAGATTTAGATCTTTGTAAGAGTTGCTGGCAGACCTGGCCCTCCTACCTTTTAGAAAGAAATGTATTCTTCAATATCCTGGAATGTCTCCAGGGAGGGAGGGAGGCTTTAGCTTTTATTACCCTGAGGTGTAAGCCAGCCTGGTCCCTCTTTTGGAACAGTTTTGTAAACATCCTTGAACAAAACTGTAAATGCCATTTGCTTAGAAGAGCTGCAGAAATTCTAGAATTAGTTCCAAATACATCTATTATGAAAAATTTAAAAAATTGTGTATCTGAGGCTTAAAATAGTCCAGGGCAGAGTATCTCAAATTACTTCAACTTTAAAACCTCTTGCACATCTATTGCTTTTTATAAACCATTTTCTAGTCTCAAATAAAAATAACAAATTAAATATATGACAAATGAAAACACTAGAATTAATAAAAGAAATTATATTGTTTTATATTATTATTGGATATACAATAATTTTATTTTTCTAGCATTGTCAGGAAATGATCCATTCCATCTGAGTTTTTCAAATAATTAAAATTTAATGATTTCAGAATAAAGTATTTCCAAACATTTCTTAAAATTTAGATTAGTTTGCTGATCTCTTATATTCAGCAAAGCTGGAACTTAAAGTTTTCCTGTAGTTTTAGTCTGGTTTGCAAGCCCATAAAATTCAAAGTATATAAAAGTGAATGAAATAAGTTTCAGAGTTTTAAGGGGAAGGCTGGCATTATAGCTTCTTTTATTTAGATGTTTAGAGACTTCCATGTATTCCTGGATTTCTTAGTGATTTTCAGAGGGCTGAGTTTCCAACTCTATTATCAATGAATAGCTTTTGCCAGAAAACTTATTTAATCATTATTTTTTCACATTAAGATTCATTAAGATTCCACTTAAAAGCTATAAGAAGCCAAATGTATGACTTTCAGTGAATGTCTAGCAGCCACACAGAATGCAGCCAGCCAGTGAACGTTTGAGAGCTCAGAGATCAACACAGAATTGCTGATATAGGAAGTTGAGGTGTGCTGCAGGTCAGTCTAAGCATTGCCGCATTCCATAACAGGTCTTTTAATCTAGCTTCTACTATCATGTACAATAGGAAATGGCACTCCAGAGACCTATGAGTACTTTTAAAAGTAACCTCTATTATTTTTTTCTTCATTAAAGATATGTCATAACAGACTTGAAGGTAAAAACTATAAAAGAAATGAAAATCACCCATAACCCTATCACCCACGTAGTACCACTGATCATATTTGGGCTTAATTTTCAAGATGATTTTCTCTTTCTTCTGTAAATATTTGTGGGTCTAACATTGTTGACATAGCGCTCATAGTTTTGCATCCTATGTCTGTCTGCCTGTCTCTCTTTTTTTCATTTATGATATGGCCATTTTCTTGTGTCAACATTATTTAGCCATTTTTAATTTCTGAACTTCCCCTATGTTTCTGTGCCTTTAAATCCTTCCCTTTCCTGGTCATCTCTCTAACCCAAGTTGAACTGACTGTCCTCTTGTGTTCCCAAAGACTCCTGCATGCAGCTTCATCAGAGTACCTAGTACACTTCAGTTTGCTATTTCTTATCTCTGGCATTATGTTGTAGACTTCTTGAAGCAAAGAGCAATGTCTTTCACCTCCATATCACTAACACATTACATTACATTTTACTTGAAGGGAGTAGAAGCTCACTAAAAGTTTGTTGATGAATGCATATCAGTAACTACTGTTTCAGAATAAGTTCCAATGTTGTCTTTTTCCACAGTAATTACCCTCATGAGAAAGTACTATCTCCTTTTTCAGGGCCTGTATATTACTTTATTTTTCCATAGTGGTTTTTTCCTTATTTATTTTTGTTTTCATGAAAATGAAAGCTTCTTGAGGGCAGAGGCAATGCTATCTTTAATGTCACATCCTTCCTCCCAGTGAAGTACCTATAGTAAAGATCCTCTAGAGAGAAAACTGTCAAGTGTTTAAGTTGAGTCAGGAGGATATACTCTATCAAATTAAATCCTTTCTATAAAGAACCAGTGATTCAAACATATTAATTTTTTTATGAAAAATTATTCCTCAGATGAAAAATTATTCCTTTTTTCTAGAGAAAAAAGCCATAAAAGAAAAATCACAATTTAAAGTTTCTTTATATGAGATTTTCATAAAGATTTCTTAGTATGACATTTACACATAGTCATACATTAATTAACAAGGGGGATAGGTCCTCAGAAATGTGTCATTATGTGATTTTGTCATTGTGCAAACATCATAGAATATACTTATACAAACCTAGATGGTACAGCCCACTACACGCCTAGTCTATATAGTATAATCTATTGCTCCT
>NW_011888785.1:23642791-23647205 GCF_000151845.1 Pteropus vampyrus | reverse complement strand
TGTGTCATTATGTGATTTTGTCATTGTGCAAACATCATAGAATATACTTATACAAACCTAGATGGTACAGCCCACTACACGCCTAGTCTATATAGTATAATCTATTGCTCCTGGGCTACAAGCCTGTATAGCATGTTCCTGTACTGAATGCTGTAAGCAATTATAACACAATGATAAGTGTTCGTGTACCTAAACATAGAAAAAAGATATAGTAAAAACACATAAACCAGTAACATAGTCATTTGTTATTATTATGCATTATGTACTGTACATAATTTTATGTGCTATACTTTATATGACTGGCAGCACAGTAAGTTTGATTATACCAGCATCACTATAAACGTGTGAATAGACTGTTGCAGTATGATGTTATCTCAACCACATCACTAGGCAATAGGAATTTTTCAGCTTCATTATAATCTTAAGGGACCACTGTTGTAAATACAGTCTTTAAATGCCTTCACTGTAATGTCATTAAGTGGCACATGACTGTATATTCATAACTTATATATTTAAAGTGTCATACCTTTGCATTTCATTTTATCATAGACAAAAATGTCAATAATTTTTTTGTGATTATGATGGCATATATATTTATTTTAAGAAATTTTAAATTATTTCAACCAAAAGTTACTCCCCTGAGACTCTTTCATGGCAATTAAGTTTCTTCTCTTTCTTTCTCTCTCTCTGCTATTTCTCCCTCCCTCTCTCTTACAATCAAAATGAGGGCATTATTTCGGAATTTATCTTCTGAAAGAAAGTGTAAGTTTATGCCAGATCGTGTAATGTTCTCTCTTGTTCTACAAATGTACATTTTTTGAAACTGAAACATAAATATTATGATTCATAAAAATTTTTTAAATATGGCATTATTCTGACCTGCTGTGCTCCTTATTCTAAAAACAACTCATATTTATTACATTTTCTTATTGAAATTTTAATATCTGGGTATTATAGCAATAAAACTGTTAACTAAATATATAATGGGTGATATTGTTATGTTAACTACTTACTTTATATTACAGTTATACATAATTTTGACATCCATAAAGGTGATTAAATATTATAATAAAGTTTAAAGCAGTTATATCATTTCTCAGTTTTATTTCAGGTAACAGAATATTTTGTTCCAAGCATGTGGTAACCATAGTTTTTAAATATTTAGTCCTATATATGGTGTTCAAGCTGTCATGTTCCATTAGAAATGTCCTTGAACTAGAAGTTTAAAAAACTGTAGTCTTCAATCCAATTTCATTATTACATTAGAAGTCACATGAATTAAAGTGATATTCAGTTCACTCAATAAATACTTCCTGAGCACCTGCTATGTTCCAAACATTGTAAGTATAGGGTTGAAAGGCACAGACTCTAAGAGATTAGTGATGTCAATTATAATTTATAAAGAGTTAAATATGTAAGTTTTATATGAACCTAAAATGACTACATGTCAAATATTTAATTCACTAACTAATGATAGAACCCGTAAGATAGTAAGGATGGTTAAAAGAGAATTGGAAAAAAAGAATTATTTAGAATGGCTGAAAAATGAATGCCAGAATAGGATTACCAATTTAGATATGAATCTAAATAATGTCTTACAGGGCAATAAAACCACATTGATATGGGGCAAGCATCTTTAAGTCTACCAGTTAGTGACCATTCTCACAGAGTTGTAAATTATTTAGACCAATAGTGAAATAGCAAGTGAAACAAAGGCACATACTCTTAAGAATAAGATAATTGCTGGATGGACTTGACAATGCACAGCAAAAACACTCAAAGAAAACATAGCGATTCCTTCAGTTTTCTTACAAATTTTAGATACTATCAAATTAAGGCAAAACCACATCTACTGGAGACTGTGGGACAAGAGCAGAGGTGTTTTCAAGAAAGATGTTGAAATGTTAACAACATTTTCCTGAGACTGAAAGAACACATATTCAGGCAGTAAATGTTCTTAAAGAAAGACAGAATGTTAAGTGAGAACTCTGCCTTTGATTCCTCAGTGGTTATTGTGTGTAGCATATAAGACCCCCCCGACCCCCGCCAAAAAAAAAGAAGAAGAAAAGAAAATATTCTGATTAATGTGCATATGCAAAGGTAGCAAGCAGATTTTTTTTTATTTTCTGGAGAAAAATTAATCTGACGCAGAAAGTCTGGAGCAAATAAATAGTAAAAAACCAATGGACATAGCCTTGATATTAGCAGGAATGCTTCAAAGATCTTGGAATAGACAATCAACTGGGGCACAACTCTTGACATCTTAGCCATAGACTACTTGCCATTTTCATAAGATAATAGTACTAGTACTATTTATTAATACATTCTTTTTTCATGGTTTCCCTACAGGAACGGTATTATAGTTTGATGTCATTAGTATAGGTTCCACAAGGATACTTTTTCATGTATATAACTGTGATCAGTGACAGATCAACAACATTTCATCATTAAACTCTACTGTACATGGGAGGGAAATGCCTAAGCCTATTTACACTTTCCTCTTCAATCGTAAACCATGGAATCACCATTCACATAATTAAATATTTATTTGACTATATTAAAATCACCACACCTTCTATTTATTTTCAAATTCATATGCAGTTTTTTGAACTTGACTTGTTGAACTTCTTGCTGTATCAGTTGTGGGCAACAGAAACTGACTTCATTAATAATATAACATTCTTCAATTTCAAATATCTCTCATTATCTTTTAATCTAAAACTTTAGAAAACCAAACAAATTTTAAAAGATGTATATTCACATTATTGAGTAATATTATTTTCATTTATGATGGTAGCCTGTATAAAGTTGTTCGTAATAGTCTGTAAATTATATAAAACAGAGTCTTGAGAGAGCATTTTCAAATCCATTTTGACTGAAATTTGACTAATAATTAGTCTTAGAAAATTGTCTATGATCTGATTTTATATGTTTTTTTCTTTCTCCTTTGTTTTCCAATATTTACTGTTCTTCTACTATGTGCCTTAACTTGTTTCTTGTGAGAAAGAGAAAAGCAGCCTCTGACAGCTAGGAACTGCTCTTGACCCATCAGTTAGATCTTAGTCTTGTTAGATGCTGACCTTATGTCTTGGTGTTCTCTTGTTGAACATAAACAATTTTATAGGACATCAATGTCACACAATGCAACAGATGCCACCAACATCTGTGACTGTAATAAATGGAGACCAAAACACTCCATAATCATATCTAAACACAGAAAAAATTCACAAATATTATAAAAAGCTCAAAAAATGACCAAATATTTTTCTATCCTGGCTAATATGAGTTAGTGCTACTTCTTTACTAATCACAGGTTTAGCCATGCTCTATTCTTCCCTTCTTCTAGATAAAATTCATTAAGGTATCTATAGCATATCAACTCGAGCATAGCCCCAATTATCCCACCTACTATTTGTCACAACTATGTGTAATCCCCTTTCCTTTAATGTGGATAGAATTCCTGATTTGATTTTAACCAGTGGAATATGGTAAAGATAATGAGATTTTACTTTCGTGATTACATTACATAATATGTAACTCCGATCTTGCTGGCAGACTCATCCTTGCTGACTCTGATGAAGTAGGCCATATGGAGAAGCCCACATGGCCAGGAACTGAGGGTGGTCTCCATCCGAGAGCCAGCAAGGAACTGAGGATCTCAGTATGACAAACCATAAAGAACAGTCTTGCTAACAACCACAGAAGCATAGAAGTAGATCCTTCTCTCTTGAGCCTTGAGATGAGACCACAACCCCATATGACAGCTTGATTATAGCTTTGTGAAAAACTCTGAATCAGAGGATCCAACTAAGCTATGTCTAGAGTCCTGCCCCTCAGAATGATGAGATAAATGCATGTTGTTTCAAGCTGCTAAATTTGTAGTAATTTGTTATGCAGCAATAGATAGCTAATATAATAGTCAACTGTAGAATTACCTCCAATTCCTGGCAACATTCAATGATACGAAGCTTCACTTCCTTCAGGCTATTCCAAAATCACCTAACAAAGGACTACATTTTATAATGCACAGACACTGACTTCATTAATAGCAATACATATTGAGACACATCCGCAAATCACCATGGTATATATTTTCCTTCTTAAAATGATTAATCCCCAACCCCCAACTATGTTCAACTATAGTGTATTTGTGGTGGTCTTAGGCCGCTGGGCATCGACACTTGCTCTTTGTCTTTTGATACTGAGCTAGTTACATCAGTTGACTACTGACCTCCCAAAATTTCATCAGAGACACCTATTGATTAAGCAAAATAAAGTTGACTAGACTTACTACAGAATACTGGCTTAACAGAGTCTTAGTAGTATCTTAAAATGAAGAATTTAGGGGAGGATATTTTTAAGGTAATAGGGCCTTAGCTAGGTGATTTGAAAGTAGAACTGATTGAAAATGAAA
>NW_011888785.1:23634711-23642741 GCF_000151845.1 Pteropus vampyrus | reverse complement strand
TTATAGCTTTGTGAAAAACTCTGAATCAGAGGATCCAACTAAGCTATGTCTAGAGTCCTGCCCCTCAGAATGATGAGATAAATGCATGTTGTTTCAAGCTGCTAAAATTGTAGTAATTTGTTATGCAGCAATAGATAGCTAATATAATAGTCAACTGTAGAATTACCTCCAATTCCTGGCAACATTCAATGATACGAAGCTTCACTTCCTTCAGGCTATTCCAAAATCACCTAACAAAGGACTACATTTTATAATGCACAGACACTGACTTCATTAATAGCAATACATATTGAGACACATCCGCAAATCACCATGGTATATATTTTCCTTCTTAAAATGATTAATCCCCAACCCCCAACTATGTTCAACTATGGTGTATTTGTGGTGGTCTTAGGCCGCTGGGCATCGACACTTGCTCTTTGTCTTTTGATACTGAGCTAGTTACATCAGTTGACTACTGACCTCCCAAAATTTCATCAGAGACACCTATTGATTAAGCAAAATAAAGTTGACTAGACTTACTACAGAATACTGGCTTAACAGAGTCTTAGTAGTATCTTAAAATGAAGAATTTAGGGGAGGATATTTTTAAGGTAATAGGGCCTTAGCTAGGTGATTTGAAAGTAGAACTGATTGAAAATGAAAACTGAGCTGAGTTTATGGTATAATAATTTTGGTTAATAAATATAGAAGGCATGAATCTTAAAATGAGCCTTGTTGAACAAGTATTTTCATTTTAATAATTAAGTTATAATTTGTTCAGTGTTATTTTCTAAGAGCAAATATTTTTTTGGATCAAGTAGCTAAGTTACTTTTATTTGTCCTCGGGATTTAATACACTGACATAAAAGTATATTTTCTCTCAGTATTAATTTTTAGCATAGGTGAAGGAAATTAGGTTGGTTTCAATTTTCATATCATTGTATCACGGCCTTGTTGTCATTTGTAGGTAATGATTTGCTTAATAGCACAGTTCAAATTTTACTTTAAATACAGATTCCATCTGCTCTGTTGCTGAGGAGAATTGGCTTAACTCAAGTTACTCCATATTTAATTTCTGTTTACATCTCTTCCCAGCATCTCTTATTCTCCATTTTCACTATAAGGTCCTATGAATGTGTAGCAGGTGAAACACAAAGGAAAATTCTTAACCTGTTTTTTTTTTTTTTTGGTAGGATCTTAGGTTCAGGCCTCAGTTATGAATATACTCCTTCCTAGGCATAGCATGAATGTTCTGGCTCTTTTGAGCATTACTACTAAAAATCCTTTTGGGGGGCAACATTTTAGAGTCTTCTTATTTAACAGCCTCATACTCTCTATTCTGTACTTATACTTAATGACACTTATATTTCCAATATTAAAAAAACAGCCTAGTTGATATGTGGGACCGTCCCTAACAATTAAAATGTCCTTTGCCACAATCTTAAATAAGAATAAAAATATTTTAAAATGCATTGCTTTCTGGAAATGTGTCAAAGTTATGTCTTTTTAACAGTAAATCAGTGTGGCCTTAATTCAAGACAGGAGCTCATCTTTTTGTTCTTGCAGCTTTCATTTCCACCAAGTCCCTAACTGCATCTTTTTTGGAACTTGCTGGCCAAACATAGGAAGGTAGTGTCTTTTTTTACTAATCTTATGAGGAAAGTAAGTGTAAGAGTATAAACTACATATATACATATGGGAACAATGCAAAATATCATAATAACTGAATATTTATATTGACCAATGATTTATAGCACATCAAAAGCCAAGGACAGATATATATAACTCAAGTCATAAAGTTGAAGTAATTAATTCTACTCTAATTCACTAGGGTAAAATAACCTCTTTTTTCCTTCCTTTGTGTAAGAGAAAGGTAAATCATAATAGGTACACAATAAATAGCTGTTGGTTGATTTCAAGTCTAATAAATTCGCAGATATGATTTATTACCTTTTACATACCAGTCATTTTTCTAGGTGCTTGTGATATATCAATGAAGAAAACAAAGATTTTTGCCTTGTGGAGGTTACATTCTAATAGGTGGAGTCAGATGATAAATAATACATATAATAATCAAACTACATGGTTTGCTAAAAGGATAAGTACAATTGTCAAAGAAATCAGAGCCTGACAGTAAAGTGGTAAAAACAGATTTTACTCAGGAACTATTGCAATTGGGGAAAAAAAGGTCTCACTATAGAACTGTATTTGATTTAGAATTCGACAAGGAAAATGGGAATTTATAGCTAAGAGGCAGAATTGGGGGGCCAGGAATCAGTGGGTAAAAAAATTACTAAAAGGAACCATCAGGGGTAAAAGGGGATTTCTGGCTAAACTAATGATAGGATTCCTGCTGAAGGTAGGCTAGGATGATCAGATATCACCTGGGAATGGTAAGGGATGAGGAATTCAATAACCTATCAAGGGCAATTGGTTATTAAGGGTGAAAGATTCTTGCTAAATTATTCTAGCAGGATTCTTGCTAAAACTGGGTTCTTAAAGACAAAACCCAAGGATAGGGCCTAGTTGAAAAAGGGCTCAGAGAAGCCTGCCTAGGATTTTGTCTAGGAGGGAGTTTTTGTCACTACTAAAAAGTAAAAAGTAGAGAAAGGTAAGAGGACTTAGGTGGTGGAATGGAATGCTGGAGATGTTAACTGTATTAGAATGGTCAGACTTTTGTGAGAAGGTAGAATTTGCCAAACAATATCTTGTCTTGAAGGAAAGCTTTTCAGTTAAAAGAAACAACCACAACAAAAGTTCAAGGATAGTTTCCCCAGCATGTTAGAAGAGCTGCAAAAAAGCCAGTGTGGCTGTAGCAGAGTGAGAAAAGGAAAGAAGAGTGGATGGAGTCAGAGAATTAATTTCTTCACTTGTTTCATTCCGGAGTGAACAATGACTTATTTGACCAAATTTGTTTTTCAAAAATCACTTTCATGAATAGAAATAGCCAAATGAATATGGGAAATATTTTGATATTTATCATTCCCCATAATAGTGCTAATAATAAAAGGCATTTATGTGATTAAATATATTATTCTGTGGTAAATGAATTTTATTTAGACATAAAAGATAAATGGACAAAAACAACTATATGCTGCCCACAGGAAAGCCACATCACTTTCAAGGACATATGCAGACTGAAAGTGAAGAGATGGAAAAAGACATTCCATGCAAATGGAAACAAAAAGAAAGCTGGAGTAAATAAAATTATATCAGGCAAAATAGACTTTTAGACAAAGATTGTAATGAGAGACAAAGAAGGTTATTATATAATAAAGTGGTCCATCCAACAAGAGAATATTTGTTAATATGCACCCAAAATGGAAGCACCTAAATATATAAAAGTAAATATTAACAGACCTAAAGGTGTAAATAGTAATGCAATAGTAAAAGAATATAATATGCTACTCACATCAATGGTAGATCATCCAGATGGAAAATCAATAGGAAAACTTCAGACTTAAGTTACATGTTAGTCCAATTGTAGTTAGCAGATATTTTTAGAACATTCCATCTAAAAGCAGCAGAATACACATTCTCATGTGCACATGAAACATTTTCCATGATAGATCACGTATTAGGCCAAATGTCTTAATAAATTTAAGAAAACTGAAATTATATCAAGCATCTTTCCTTACCACAATAGTATGAATCTAAAATCATTACAAGAAGAAAACTGGGATTCACTTATATATGGAGATTAAAAAACATGCTATTGAACAACCAATGAGTCAAAGGAAAAAACACAAGAGAAATTTAAAAATATCTGGAGGCAATGAAAATGGCAATAGACTATGACAAAATGTATGAGATGCAGCAAAAGAAATTCTAAGAGAGAAGATCATAAGGATATAAATACCTACATTAATAAACAATAAAAATCTCAAACAACTTAATTTATATCTCTAGGACTTAGAAAAAATAAGAACTATTGAATCAAGATTATAAATATCAAAGATCAAAGTAGAAATAAATGAAATAAAGACTAAAGAGAGAATAGAAAACCTCAATGAAACTCAGAGCTTATTCTTTGAAAACATAAAATAGACAAAATTTTAGCCAGACTCTCCAGAAAAGAAAAGAACTCAAGTAAGTAGATCAGCAATGATAGAAGAAATGTCATAATTGATACAACAGAAATACAAAGATCATAAGAGACTATTAAAAAAATTTATATGCCAACAAATTAGACAACTTAGAGAAGTAAATAAATTCCTAGAAACATACATCTGCCAAGATGGACTCATGAAGAAACAGAAAATCTAAACAGATTGATTACTAGTAAGGAAATTGAATCAGTAACCAAAATTTTCCAACAAACAAAAATTCCAGGACCATATATTTTCACGAATAATTCTACCAAATATTTAAAGAAGAATTAATATTGATTCCTCTAAAATTTATCCAAAAAGTAGAAGAGGAAAAAATAACTTCAAACTCATTATACAAGGCCAGCATTACCAGATACCAAAACCAGATAAAGGACTACAAAAAAACAAAAAATGATACGACAATATTCCTGATGAACATAAATGCAAAAATTCTCAACAAAATATTAGTGAACTGAATTCAACAAATTAAAAGAATCATCAATCATGATCAAGTGGAATTCATTCCAGGGATGCAAGGATGATTTAACATTTTCGAGTCAATCAATGTGATACATCACATTAACCAAATGAAGGATAAAATCATATGATCATCTTAATGGATGCAGACAAAGCATTTAACAAAATTCAACATCCATTCATGATTAAAAAACTTTCAAAACTAGGTATAGAGGAAACATTCATCAACATAATAAGGCCATATACAATAAGCCCAGGCTAACATTATACTCAATAGCAAAAACTGAAAGCTTTTTCTCTAAAATCATGGACAAGACAAGGATGCCCACTTGCACAACTTTTGTTCAACATAGTATGAGGAGTTCTGGCCAGAGAAATTAAGCAAGAAAAATAAATAAAAGATATCCAAATCAAAAATGATGACATAAAATATTTTCTATTTTCAGGTGACATGGTATTACATATAAAAAACCCTAAAGACTCCACTAAAAAACTGTTGGAACTAATAAAAGGATTCAATAAAATTGTAGGATACAAAATCAGTTTATAAAAATTAGTTACATCTCTAACAATAATAACAAACTATCAGAAAGAGTAATTAAAACATTCCCATTTATAATAGAATCAAAATTTAAAAAATACCTAGGAATAAATTTAGCTAAGTAGATGAAAGACTTGTACGGTGATGTAAGAAATTGAAAAATACACAAATAAATGGAAAGTTAGTCTATGATTATAGATTGGAAGAATTAAGGTTGTTAAAATATCCATACTACCCAAAGCAATATACAGATTTGATGTAACCCCTGTCAAAGTTCCAATGACATTTTTCACAGAAATCGAACAAAAACAAATTCTAAAATTTGAATGGAATCACATAGTCCTCTAATAGCCAAAGCAATCTTGAATAAGAAGAACAAAGCTGGAGGAATCACACTAACTGATTTCAAACTATATTATAAAGCTGTAGTAATAATAACAGTATGGTATTAGCATAAAACACACATAAATCAATGAAACAAAATCGAGAGCCCAGAAATAAATCACACATGTATGGTCAATTAATTTATGAAAGAGAACCAAGAATATACAATGGGAGAAAGACAATGGAAAATTGGACAGCTACATGCAAAAGCATGAAAGTGGACTACCATTTTATATAATAAACAAAAATCTACTCAAAATGAATTAAAGACTTGAACTTTAACATAAGACAAAATCATAAAATTTCTAGAAGAAAATATAGGGGGTAAGCTTCTTGACATTAGTCTTGACAATGAGTTTTTAGATTTGACAACATAAGCAAAATTAAATGAGTAGGAGTACATCAAACTAAAAAGCTCTATATAGCCAAGGACACCAACAAAATGTAAAGGCAAATTTAAGAATGGCAGAAAATATTTGTAAATATTTGTAAATTATATATCTGACAAAGAATTAGTATCTAAACTATATAAGGAACTCATACAGCTCAATAGAAAGAAAACAATGTAATTTAAAAAAGAGCAGGGGATCTGAATAGACATTTTCTGAGGAAGACGTATAGATGACCAACAGGTACATGAAAAGGTGCTCAACATCACTAATCACTAGAGAAATGCAAATCAAAACCACAATGAGATATCACTTCACATCTGCCAGAAAGGCTATCATCAAAAAGACATGAAATAATAAGTTTTGATGAGGATGTAGAGAAAAGGGAAACTTTGTGCACTGTTGGTGGAAATGTGAATTGGTGCAGCCACTATGGAAAATAGCATAGAAGTTCCTCAAAAAATTACAAATAGAACTTCTATATCATCCAGCAATTCCAATTGTGGGTATTTATCTAAGGAAAATAAAATACCTTTCTCAAATAGATATCTGTACCCTATGTTCATTGTAGAATTATTTATAATACCCAATACATGGAAACATACACATGCACACGTGCATGCACACACACATACACACACACACACACACACTTTGGGATAATATTCAGCCATAAAAAAGGAAATTTTGCCATTTGCAACAACATACATGACTCTGGAGGTCATCTAGATTCTAGATGAAACAAGTTAGAGAAAAACAAATATTGTATCATCTTACTTAGATGTAGAATTTTATAAAAACAACAACAATCCTGTGATACAGAGAACAGATTGGTCGCCAGAAATGAGGGGTGGGGGTGGGCAAAATGGGTGAAGATCAAAAAGTACTAACTTCTAATTAGAAGATAAATAAGTCTTGAAGAAGTAATGTGTGGCATGATGAGTATTGTTAAAAATACTGTATCTTATATTTAGAAGTCGCTAAGAGAGTAGATCTTAAAAGTTTTCATCACAAAGAAAAAATTTTAAGTACATGTGGTGATAGAAATTAGACTTATCGTGGCTATTGTTTTGCCATATGTACCTAAATTATTATGTTATGCACCTAGAACTAATGTTTTATGTCAATTATACTCAATTAAAAAAAAAACAAAAAGTCCTGCATGGAGTGCAAATGCCCAGGTCTCGATAATTCCATCTTGCTTAGTCACTAGATGTGGGCTGCCCTGGGAAGGTTCTCTGCAGCTAAGGCAGAGGGAGCTAATAACTAGAGGCTGTCTGTGGACCACCTCTGGAAGGTACACTCAAATATCTCCATAGTAGCTAATGTAAATGTTTCAATTTGGGAAAATTATGAATAAAGCTACCAGAATATTTTTAAAAGGGCTAAATAAACAATTAATTTTTAAAACCCAGTTTCAGAATAAACTTTTAATAGACAAGCTACCAAGTTCTAAAAATAAAGCTCAAGGCAAATGAAAAACACATACAATCAGAGACCCAATCCTATATTTCTCACATTACAGAATCTCCATTAATGTTGGCTACTTCTAGATTTAGGTTAAGTTCTTCTAGTGATTAGTGGCACCTAGTGTCACTTCTTGATATAACAAACAAGAAGTTTAAAACATATTTTCTTTGTTTTATCATTTTAAGAAAATATTAAATTGTTATGAAAAGAACAGAAATTATGGGTTCATTGGCCACATTGAAATGCTAATAATTAAATCAGTTAAAGTCTCTTAAAATAGTGATGGGGGAAACAACACAACATAACGAAGGACTAATGGTCTGTACATTCATAGTCCAACTGGCCCCCAACTGGACATTGGATAACAAATTTTCAGAAACAGGTCTTCGTATTTTTATCAGAGTTCATCACATCAAAGAATTTAAGACACTTCTCAAACTGCACAAAGAAATTATAAACAGCAATCATTCCAGTGTGGGACCAGATGATATCACTCACTGGAGAGTAGGAAAAAGGATGTATTACAAACATTTAGTTCAAAAGCACATTAAAAATTAACCTAATTCATTTCATAGCTTAGTTTAAATCTTTCAACTCTAAATCTTGATTGATCATTCACTTTATTAACCTCTCAGTATTTGTTGGCACAGTTTTTGGTATCGTTCCACCTAAAGTTCAGGTTTTAATTAAATCTGT
>NW_011888785.1:23633282-23634661 GCF_000151845.1 Pteropus vampyrus | reverse complement strand
AGAAAGAGTAATTAAAACATTCCCATTTATAATAGAATCAAAATTTAAAAAATACCTAGGAATAAATTTAGCTAAGTAGATGAAAGACTTGTACGGTGATGTAAGAAATTGAAAAATACACAAATAAATGGAAAGTTAGTCTATGATTATAGATTGGAAGAATTAAGGTTGTTAAAATATCCATACTACCCAAAGCAATATACAGATTTGATGTAACCCCTGTCAAAGTTCCAATGACATTTTTCACAGAAATCGAACAAAAACAAATTCTAAAATTTGAATGGAATCACATAGTCCTCTAATAGCCAAAGCAATCTTGAATAAGAAGAACAAAGCTGGAGGAATCACACTAACTGATTTCAAACTATATTATAAAGCTGTAGTAATAATAACAGTATGGTATTAGCATAAAACACACATAAATCAATGAAACAAAATCGAGAGCCCAGAAATAAATTCACACATGTATGGTCAATTAATTTATGAAAGAGAACCAAGAATATACAACAGGAGAAAGACAATGGAAAATTGGACAGCTACAT
This sequence comes from Pteropus vampyrus, assembly GCF_000151845.1. Taxonomy (NCBI): domain Eukaryota; kingdom Metazoa; phylum Chordata; class Mammalia; order Chiroptera; family Pteropodidae; genus Pteropus; species Pteropus vampyrus. The sequence goes on along the minus strand of NW_011888785.1, from coordinate 23,634,119 downwards.
GCAAAAGCATGAAAGTGGACTACCATTTTATATAATAAACAAAAATCTACTCAAAATGAATTAAAGACTTGAACTTTAACATAAGACAAAATCATAAAATTTCTAGAAGAAAATATAGGGGGTAAGCTTCTTGACATTAGTATTGACAATGAATTTTTAGATTTGACAACATAAGCAAAATTAAATGAGTAGGAGTACATCAAACTAAAAAGCTCTATATAGCCAAGGACACCAACAAAATGTAAAGGGAAATTTAAGAATGGCAGAAAATATTTGTAAATATTTGTAAATTATATATCTGACAAAGAATTAGTATCTAAACTATATAAGGAACTCATACAGCTCAATAGAAAGAAAACAATGTAATTTAAAAAAGAGCAGGGGATCTGAATAGACATTTTCTGAGGAAGACATATAGATGACCAACAGGTACATGAAAAGGTGCTCAACATCACTAATCACTAGAGAAATGCAAATCAAAACCACAATGAGATATCACTTCACATCTGCCAGAAAGGCTATCATCAAAAAGACATGAAATAATAAGTTTTGATGAGGATGTAGAGAAAAGGGAAACTTTGTGCACTGTTGGTGGAAATGTGAATTGGTGCAGCCACTATGGAAAATAGCATAGAAGTTCCTCAAAAAATTACAAATAGAACTTCTATATCATCCAGCAATTCCAATTGTGGGTATTTATCTAAGGAAAATAAAATACCTTTCTCAAATAGATATCTGTACCCTATGTTCATTGTAGAATTATTTATAATACCCAATACATGGAAACATACACATGCACACGTGCATGCACACACACATACACACACACACACACAC
>NW_011888785.1:23619372-23629702 GCF_000151845.1 Pteropus vampyrus | reverse complement strand
AGGTTTATTTTTCAGATGTATTTACTTGTTCTTTGATTGGTTGAATAAGTAACTTTTGGAGATAGTCGGCTCTACCAGAGCTTTGGGTAGGTTAAGAATATTCCCAAAAGAGCTCTGCTCTGGTAACCATAGCCCTAGGTTCTGATCCAGCTCTTATTATCCCTAGGAACTTAGGTCATACGTGAGTGCAGGTTTCTATCATCTCACTTTAAAAATGAATCAGGAAATGTATAGCTCCTTAAAATCACGTTGTTATTATAATGCTGTATCATACCACTGCTTTGTAAATAATAGTACATTATTTCAATGCTATATTATTAATATTTTCTAGTCAATCGTGCATTTGAATCTTAGAAGTTACAAAAGTAATAGAATATTTTTCTCTAGGAGATTTTAATCCAGATAGAAAGTTTGAGAATTATCACGGGAACAGGAATCAAAGATAGAAGGAAATTGTTAATTGTTCAGAAAAAATGGCAAAAATGAAAATACTGATACATGTTTTCTAAGAAGATGGACATCTAAATACACATAGTACTAAACTTATTTCAGACCTAAAGGAAAATGTTCTGCTAGCTATTGTCACTGGAGTTTAAAACTTGGTTGTTTGTTCTTTTTTTTTTCTTGTAATTTTAGGGATGTAAAGTCAATAAGGCAAATTATTACATGCTATTTAAAGGGTTGGAATTCATTATTTTAAAAGATATTTTACTAACTTACTATTGCTATATGACATTTGAATTGTTAATAGTTTATATGTATCACTAAAATATAGAATAGATATTTTAAGTAATTTTAAATTGATTAAATACTATTTTTGTTTTTACTACGTTGTGTATTATGAATTTAACTAAAATATTTTTGTAACAGAACAAAATACCCTTTCTACATTATTCTTTTTTCAACAGTAAAATAAAATACAAAAGCATTCATCTTTTCTACAATGTATCACTCACCTAAATCCTTAAAAAACATAGTATTGAAGAGCCTGGATGAACATTATTTTGATTTTATAATCTTGATTTTTAAATCTTGAGGTAAAAGGCACAGCTTTAGAAATAAGTGATTTTAAACATTATATAAGCAAAGCAGTTAAACCCAAAGACAACAATTAACAGTTCTTAAAGATGTTTTATGATAAAAGTTATGTCACATTTGTTTAAAATATAGTTTTCTAGGTTCCCATTTCAGACCTGCTTAAACAGAATCTTCAGGAAAAAGGTCTGAAATTTTTGTTTTGTAAAATGTACCTTCTGGAGACTATTCATGTTAACTCGTGAAACATAGCTCTAATTCAACTATAAAATCTAACATAGAATGTAACATTAAAAGACAAATAATAATCTCTGCTAATCTAAACTTTATTTATTTTTTTCCTCTGTAAGAGGGTAATGATAGTTGTATTTAAGTAATGATGGGGCAGTAAGCATTAAATCAGTATATATAAAATACCTAGTACACTGTCTGGGACCAAGTAAGAGCTTAGATAATGTCAGCTGTGACTACTGCTTATCATCACCATAATCATCATCACAGTGATTTCGATTCTTGTAGTTTATTTATTTAAGAAAAAATTATTCACAATAGAAAAGTGCTATAGTTATTACAGCCATAGAGAAATTAACTATCGGACAAAAATAAGTCGTACCCATATTTCATATTTGTTTTCATAAATCTTAAAATTACTTTTTCAAAGTTATTTTTTATTGTTTTTTGTTTTTTACTTCAAAGAGTTCTACCACCACCTTGTGGTAAAATGACTGTAGAGCAAACATAATTTGCCAGCCTATTCCTTAATTATCACGGAATAAAAAATGATTAATACAAGTGAGGAAACAAATGAAATTCTATAAATATTGACCAATAGGTGTAAATAAATGAATGAATGAACAAATAAATACCTAAATAGAGAAGTAAAGTTTGGAAATATAATTCTAACTTGAGAAGTGCAAATCTTTCAGAGGCAGGAAGCTGCCAAGTTACTGTGATATCAGGTGTGCAAGTTGCCCCTAGCTCTCAGAGAACCCGGTGAATACCTGTAATGCAAATTTTGAAAAGTCAGCACTGTCTGGGCATTAAATGTCCAGGTTAGAGGCAACTCCCACCATATCTCAGACTCACCTTAGCTAGGACATTAGACAAGTGTGTAAGCCAAATTATGCTCACTATAGCATATTTGTAGATCTATGCATTACCCAATCTACTTTCCTAAAATCATTTTATAAGAGTGTTTTTTCAAATCCTTTCAGAGAAGTAGCTGAGATGAATTTTACATGGAATCCCACCTTTCTCCCTCCCCTTCTCATTCTGACAATTTTCAAAATGATGGGATAATTGATTTTGTATCTCAGCACAACTTTCATAAAATTTTTATATTTCAATTTTATTGTTCGAAATGAATATACAAAAATCAAACACTTATATAATCTACCATTAATGTGAAATACACTAATATTTCTTTTTTGTCAACTTTCAAATGTAGATTTTACTGCTTATCAACATTTTTCTGACCAGATGAAATTAATTTTAAAAGGCCATTTGGTACAAAATAATTTAGTAAATGCTTCTGAGCATTTCCTAATTTTTTTCTTTAATGAAACTTCTCTGAACCCACCTTGACATTTCCTATTTAATTTTCACCCATCAGTATCCAATTATCACTCTATTAGCATGTACACTAATAATAGCTTCCTTCATTAGCTTTGCCTTGCTAATAATTAAGATTACCCATGAATGTGGGGATAGAGAGAGGAACATTTCCTAATATAGAGTTTTCTAAATTTAGAGATCCATGATAGCCATAAAACAATATAATTTGAAAAAATTTTTCCTGTTCTTTAAAAAAAAATCCTTAAAAATAGAATATAGAAAGATTAATCCTAACAAGAACATAAAACCTTTTGACTATTGTATTTGATAATGAGATGATATAAGGCTTTAACAAAGCTTATTTATTACTCAATGATTATTAAAAACATTCTAAATATAATGCACCAAGTCATGCATGTATATTGATCAAAAATGTTCTTTGGAAACATGATTTTTAATGAGCTTCTCGGGCAAGGACAAGAAAAAATACTATGGGAAGAATTCTAATGCAAAATAGCAACTGCTATACTTCAGAGTTAACTCTGTAAGTGGTATCACTCCTCTGCTACTAATTCTTTCTCTCCTTGACAATTAATACTTAACACAGTATGACTATCCCCAGATCTTCATCTGAGTCTGAAAAAGCAAAAATTGTAATAAGAGTTTATTTACTTCTACTTAATGAGGTTTTACTTTCCCATTTTTTTCTTCCCTCTACTCACCACCAAACTTTATGCTCTGTTAAAGTGAATTTCATGAACACAGTGAAGGATTTGTATGTGAGAACCTGCACATCTCACTGTTACCTTTTAAACAGATCTGTGATTTTTGAACATCACAACTTGGTGTTCTGAACATCCCAATTCTAATGTGTGAAAAAGGGTGTTTCCCACCACCAAGAAATTCTCTGGACACAAACTGGGTGTCCTGCATTCAATTCAATTCTGACACTATCTACCCAGAGTCCACAGGTTAGGGCTCAGTCCTACAGGACTAAGCTCCAGCTACATCCCATCCCCACCCCCCACACACACTTCAGATGCTAATTGCAAGCCCAGGTGTCATCTGTACTTCTGACCCATCAGCTGTAGCTCAGAAGTTCCAACAAATCTTAACTTCAGGTTCGATTAATTTGCTAGAGCGGCTCATAGAACTCAGAAAACCTTTCATTCAATATATCACTAGTTTATTATAAAATGATATGACTCAGGAACAGCAAGATGAAAAAGATGCATAGGACAAAATATGAGGAAAGGGTGAGGAGCATCCATGCTCCCTCCAGTTGTGCCAATTTCCCCAAATCTCCATGTGTTCACCACATGAAAGCTCTTGGAACACATCCTTTTGGGTTTTTATAGAGGCCCCATTATATAGGCACGATTGATTAAATCATTGGCCATTGGTGATTTTTAATTATTTTTTCTATTACAGTTGACAGTTAATGTTATATTAGTTTCAGATATACAGCATAGTGGTTCGACATTTCTATAACTTATGAAGCAATTGCCTGAGAAGAATAGTATCCAGCTAGTACCGTACATAGTTATTTCAATATTTTTTTCTGGCTTTATTGAAATATAATAGACAATAAGTTGTTCATGTTTACATTGTACAATTCAATGAATTTTTTAAATTATAGTTAGCATATAGTAATATACCAGTTTCAGTTGTACAGCATAGTGATCAGAGATTGACATAACTCACAAAGCAATCACCCCATTAAATATAGTAATCTTTTCCCCTTACATATTTATTACAATATTATTAATTATTTTCCTTATGCTACACTTTATATCTCCATGTCTATTTTGTAACTTTCCATTTGTACTTAATCCTTTTGCCCCTTTTTGCCATCCCCTCAACCCACCTCCCATCTAGTAGCCCTCAAAATATTCTCTGTATCTATGAGTTTATTTCCATTTTTTGTTGTTATTTATTTTGTTCTTTAGATTCCTCATGTACGTGAAATCATGCAATATTTGTCTTTATCTGACTTACTTCATTCAGCACAATACCCTCTGGGTACATTAAGGCAATATCTTTTTCCAACTCCTTCCTTTTAGTCTGCATGTGTCTTTTAATCTGAAGTGAGTCTCTCGTAGGCAGCACATGTAGGGGTCTTGTTTTCTTATCCATTCAGCCACTCTGTCTTTTGGTTGGAGCACTTAATTCTTTTTCCATTTGAGGTACTCGTTGATAGGAATGTAGTTATTATCATTCTTTATTCCTGGTTTCGATACGTGTATTTTCTTCTTAAAGAAATCCGTCCAACATTTCCTTTAAAACTGGCTTGGTGTTGATAAATCCCTTTATCTTATTTTTGTCTGGGAAGCTCTTTATTTGTTCTTTGACACTAAACAATAGCTTTGCTGAATAAAAATATTCTTGATCGTAGATCCTGGGTTTTCATAATGTTGAATATTTTCGGCCAAACCCTTCTGTCCTGCATAATTTCTTTTGAGAAGTCAGCTGCCAATCTTATGGATGCTCCCTTGTAGGTAACTATCTGCTTTTCTCTTGCTGCTTTTAAGATTCTCTCTTTGTACTTAACTTTTGGCATTTAATTATAATATGTCTTGTTGTGGGCCTCTTTTGGTTCATCTTTTTTGAGACTCTGAGCTTCCCAAGGTTTTATGTCTATTTCTTTTACCAGGTGAGGGAAGTTTTCCATGATCATTTCTTCAAATAGCTCTTCAACTTCTTGTTTTCCTTTAAGTACCCCTATGGCAAGGATATTTTTTCATTTAATTGTGTCCCATAGGTTCCTTAAATTATTATTCTACCTTTAGCTTCCTTTTTCTTGCTTCCCCATACTCCATATCTGTGGTTCAATCCTCTTCTTATGCACTCTGTCGATTTCCTCTAATATATTTTCATCTCAGATAATGTATTCTTTATTTCTGACTGGTTCCCTTTTATAATTTCCATTTCCATTTTCATGTTTTTGTTTTTTGTTTTTTTTATCTCTTTGTTAAAGTTCTCACTGAATTCATCTACATTCCCCTAAATTCATTGAGCATCTTTATAACAAGTGTTTTGAACTCTGCATCTGTTAGATTGCTTGACTATTATTCCTGGATCTCTGTTCGGTTTTCTTATATGGTTTCTGCTTCTTTGTCTCCCCATTTTGGCTGTCTTTCTGTGCTAAGCAAAGCTCCTAAGTCTCCCGGTCTTATTAAAGTGGCTTTGTGTAGTAGGTGTCCAGTGGCACAGTCCTGAGAGGCGTTCAGCTGCATGCCAAATTTAGCTCAAGCCTGCGCCCCTCCGGGGCCACCTGTTAAGATTCAGCAAGGAACCCACAGATGCTATGTTTATAATTGCCTCAAGAGTCCACACTAGGAACCAAGACCAGCTGCCACCAGTATGAGTGTTGGTGGTGCTCAGCAAAGAGCACCTGACTTGCCAAGGACAGACAGGATGTGGCTTGGGTGGGGCCTCGAGTTGGGGGAGGCGGAGTTTCAGGGAATTCTCTGGGTTGAGTGACTTATGTTATCCAGTTTGATGACGTCTTGATTACAGCGGTGACTTGTCCTCACACCAGGAGAGGGAACGGCTCAACAGAGGAACAATGGATACTGCCGACACTTCTATACAGAGCAAGTCTCAGCTTGGCCTTCATTCTGTCAACTCAGTGTCGCCTTGTAAGTCCCTGGTGCAGCTGACCCGGCACTGGTGCTGAGAGCGAGCAGGTCCGTCACTGTGAAAGTCTACTCATGGAAATGCGCCTTTTAAGAGGTGTCTGCAGCTGCCACTGCCACAGCTTCCATTCCACTCAGCTGCTCAGACTGGGCAGCCTCACTTCTTTGCTTCATCCTACCTTCTACTGTTGCAGGTAGGTTTATTATTTATCTCCCTAGTTGTAGTGCTTCTGTTCATCTAGATCCCAGGTGACTTTGCTTGCTCTTTGCTCCACATTTCTGTCACAACTTTGATTTGATCACAAGAGGGATGAACAAAGCCTCTATCATCTATGTCATTTTTTCCCATCTCACAATATTTTTGACTATATTCTCTATGCTGTACTTTGCATCCCTGTAACTATTTTGTAACTAGTAATTTGTACTTCTTAATCCCTTCACCCTTTTCACCCAGCCCCACAACACCTCTCCCATTGGCAACTCTAAGGTTGTTCTCTGTATCTATGAGTCTGTTTCTGTTTTATTTGTTCATTTATTCTATTTTTCAGATTCCACATATAAGTGAAATCATATGGTATTTGTCTTTCTCTGTTTGACTTATTTTACTTAGTATAATACCCTTTAGATCCATCCATGTTTTAGCAAAGGGTAAGATTTCATTCTTATTTATGGCTGAATAATAGTCCATTGTATATATGTACCACAGTGTATTCATTCAAAGACACATTGGTGATTGAACTCAATCTCCAGCTGCTCTCCCCTCCTCAGAGGTCTGGGGGTGAAACAGAAAGTTCCAACCTTCTAATCATATAGTTGTCTCCACTAGCAAACAGTCCCCATCCTCAAGTATTTTCCCAAAAGTCACCTTATTAATATAACAAAAGACACTTTATCTCTTATCTCTTAGGAAATTATAAGGGTTTTAGAAACTCTATGCTAGGCACTGGGTTGAAGAGAAAACATATATCATGTTCACCAAAATAGCTTTTCAACATTAGTTTAGATTGTGAACTCTATGAGGAAAGATAACTTGATTTAGTCGATCAGGTTTTTGACTCCATAGTTTACAGGTAAAACTACCCCTGAATTGTGATGTTAATGCCACCTGGTTCAATTTCTCTGTAAAGTGACATCCACTTCACAATCCCACAACTTGTACATAGTTTGCTGCAATATTGTGACAGGTGTTTGTAAACAGGAAATAGTAAGGGTAATATTTTAATGCAAAATTTTATTGAGATAATGTTTAAGTGCCTAATAGCTCTGGCTCCCAGTTATCTCAGTTTCTTGTATATAAATTGTGTCTAAGTGAGATAATATAATTTTAATAAATAATTACAAAACTGGACATGAGCTCCCAAGCTGAAAAACAAAAACAGAAAAAACCTTCCCAAGTAGCAGCCAGAACTTCCAAGCAGGACATAGGAAGTCTCCTCTGGGGAATCTGAGCATCCCAAAAGGAAAGCTCTAATGACACCAACATAAGGACTTCCACAAGGAAATGTCCCGGTCAGATCAGTGAAGACCACAGTGAAAGAGCCTCATCTGTACTCAGAGATTTCATTTGTACCACTCTTAAATATGAGCAAATACACAAGCAGCAAAACAAGCAAGAAAAAAAAGAGAAAACATGAATTAAGCAGAAAGGAAGAAAATCATAAAACTAGCATAAATACCCTCAGAGCAATAAGGAGATACTGGTAGCATTCACAAACTAAAATGGATATTTTGAAAAAGTAACATTCAAAGACCTAATAGTAGTACTTTTGAAAGTCAAAATTATGATAGCAGAAATTAAAAATTCTTTGGGATATAAAGCTAACAGTTGTCCTGTAAGGTACAGTAAAAAAACAAATGAATGAAACATAGTCAGAAAAGCAATAAAGGATACAGTCCAGGAGATCTGATAGTAATTTCCGAAAGAGAAAAAAGAACAGAGAGGGGATAAAGTTATGAACAAAATAATTTGCAAAAGATTACCAGACCTGGGTGTACATAGCCGCCACTACTCTCTCATGCCAGTGCCACCTCCAGCTTGCTGAGCTCCAGACGAATGAGGAGGGTGTAAATATGGAGGTCTCTATATCATGGCTCTACAAAGCTGACTGCTCGCAAATTGGCCAGTGGTAAAGCACCAAGGAAGCAAGTGACTACAAAAGCCACTCCATGAGTGCGCCCTCTACTGAGGGGTGAAGAAAGCTCATTGTTGCTGACCTAGTGCTATGGCACTCTGTGAAAATAGACATTTTCAGAAATCCACCGAACTTCTGATTCACAAACTTCCCTTCCAGTGTCTGGTTTGAGAAATTGCTCAGGACTTCAAAACAGAACTGTGCTTCCAGAGTGCAGCTACTGGTGCTTTGCAGGAGGCAAGTGAGGCCCATTTGATTGGCCTTTTTGAAGATACCGACTTATATACTATCCATGCCAAGCGTGTAACAATTATGCCAAAAGATATCCAATTAGCATACCAAGTACGTGTGCTTAAGGATCCACTATGATGGAAAAAATTTCATTCTAAAAAAAAAAGTTACATCTGAAAATTATATAATTGCATTAATCAATGTTACCCCAATAAACTTAATTTAAAAAAAATGTTTTCTTCCTCAGAATGGTAGGTATTTTTTTCCATGGGGTCAACAGGTACCTCAATATAGGACTACAGGTGAAAAAATAGGGGGCAGAAATCAGTTTTGACAGTTTTTTCTTTTTCATTTGTTTGTGAATTTTTAATATAAATGCAGGGGATATGAAGCATTAATGCAAATCAAAATGTTTTGGTGAACAAGATTTAGCAGTTTAATTTTATAACAATTATAAATAAATCTGTTAATTTTTTTCTGAAAAATACCAGTATTTGGATTTTTATTAAAACAAGTAAATTTCTTACTGATGTCAATTAAATGGTGGTTGTAGTATTATTTTTTATCATACAGAAGATTCTATCCATTAATTATACTTTTCTAACTGAGTTGTCTTACGTGCGAGTATATGTTTTTAACATTATCTCTCTTCTGTGCTGTTCCTCTAAGTTTGCTGTTAAAATACATTAAACTATTTGAAAAATAAGAAGATTACCAGATCTGAAGAATATAAATTCCCATTCCAAGGGGATCAACACACAGAATGCCTAACATAATGGAAGGAAACAGAACTTAGCTTGGTACATATCTATGAAGAGAGAGAGGGAAAGATAAAGAACCAGGTGTCAAACAAAAGATCAAGAATTTGAATAAATTTAGTAACACTTTTGACTAGAAAACATTGGAGAAATACATTCAAAATTTGAGATACCAATTCTAATCTAGCATTCCATACTTTGCCAAACTATTAAGTGAAAAAGCAACAGAATGGGGAATAGTCATGTATGCAAATTCTCAAGATGAAAGTTTCATCTTCATCTTTTATTGAGAATCAGCCAGTAGTAAACAAATGAGGAAATAAACAAACAGATAGACAAATAAAATAAATCCCCCAAAACAGGAAGACATGGGATCCAGGAAGTAGAAAATCCTACAAAAGAGAGAGGCGAAAAGAATCTTAAGGTAATAGCAAAGAGAGAGAGTCCAGGATCAGAGATGTGCATAGAGAAGAACCAGACTGGATTGTAGTAGGTCAGAAGTTTCGAAGAAAGCTATGTTTTTCTAAAAAGAGAAAATTAGAAGAAGACCTAGTGTACTCAAATATAATAATAGGTTTATTGTATAACAGAAGGAGAGTTTTGGGTTGAATTGGTAAAGAGTATTTATAAAATAATTAATCAAATTTAAAAGAGATAAATATTAGCTAAAAGCAAAATCAAATGTACTAGAAAGAAAATCATAGTATATTGGATTCAGTCTTAAAAATCAAAATCAAAATTTTGCTTACTAAATTGAGAGGAAGTATGTGTGTGAGTGTGTGTGTGTGTGTGTGTGTTGTGTGTGTGTGTGTGTGTTGTGTGTGTGTGTGTGTGTGTGTGTGTGTGTGTGTGTGTGTGATAGTAGTAGGGGTGGAGAGGATATTGTGAAAAGGTATAAATCCTCATTTTCCAAAAAGAGAAGTCAAGAGATAATTTCAATGAGAAAATGCAGGAAGTAAAAACATTTATAAATATGTTATAT
>NW_011888785.1:23605113-23618217 GCF_000151845.1 Pteropus vampyrus | reverse complement strand
AACGTTATGGAAGGCAAAGGTCTTTACAAAATATTGGAAGGTAGAAGTAGAGAAGGATACATTTGTATGGGATGTATATGTCTTCTACCCATATATCTATGTTATAGGTGAAGAGAAAATTAACACACTTTAAATATAGATTTTGCTATTATGGACAGGAAATGATAAAAGCAGAAATTTGAAGACCCAAAGCTGTCAGAAAAATTCTGACTAAGCCTCATTAGTCATTAAAGAAATAAATTTTAAATAGATCACAGCAAAAAGGCTCTTGTCTCTGAAGGACTGCTGAGCACACATTTTGTGCATCTTCTCCATTAGTGAGACCATCATCGATTAAAAAGTTCTTCTTTGTACACTTGATATAATCATGCAATATTGATTCTACAGCCTTAAACCAAACCTGCGGGGCTGTACCAGAGGGTATGAGTCACAAGATTCACAAATGATGCAGCAGGAGAAATACACACACACACACACACACACACACTTGACCTCTTCAAGATGTCCTGATCTCAGAACAGCTTTGTACAAATATTCCACTGTGTGTGGGGTCAGGGTTCTCCACATCCAAATCAGTCTACACTTCATGATGATTAGAAGAAAAAAGTTCTTAAAAGCTTTCTCCTTCAGACTCAAGATCCCAACATTTGGTGTTGATGTTTCTGAGAACTATTGGTTTGAGTTTTTAGTTTTAACTTGTATTTGGCCTCCAGCCTGCATGTGTGCTGTTGTACATAGGAGACTGCAAACATTGGCTCAGACTGGGTACTATTTAACACACTGAAGGCAAAACGATGCTTTTAATAGTGACTTTTGTTAATGTCATTGATGATAATGATGAAGAACAATACTGTGTAAATAGAAAAAAAAAACAAGAGAAAATATAGAAAACGAATATCAATAGAAATGACTATGGGCCAGATATGTTTTCCCTGAGGCCCTAGACCTCACAGAAAAAAATAATTTTTGTCTCAATAGCTGAATGTTTCTAGGCATTGAAAAAATTTTTTTCTTCCCTAGAAGTGGACACACTTTCATATTCCACTTTGTGAAAGTACTAAACAATCGCAGAGGCAGCAGTTAAGCATACTTCCTTTGAAGTAGGTATTAAGGAGCCATTTCAAACTTTACTAAATATTAAAAATGTGCACCACTACTAAAAACCAATATTAAAATTCAGAACACAAAAAGCGTGTTTATATCAGGCTAAAACATTTTTCTTATACATTAAAAGAACATCAAGCTATCCAAAATGATTTCATTATAAAAGGTCTCTCCTTGTTTACTCCTCGACAAATAAGTCACTGGGCTAATGTTATTCTTTTTGTCTTAGTGTTTTTAGTGTTCTCTGTATAATTTTCTTAAAGGGCAAAACTTTACCAATACAATATCATAGGCGTGAGAAATAGACTAATTGAGAAACCATATTCATTTGAATTAAATGTCTAAATTTTACTTAACAAAAATATGTTAGTATTTTCCAAAATAGAATGAAATATGATGTATACTGTTAATTCTAAACCTAACCTCATTTTCCCCATAGTTTTAAGTTTTAATTGCCATTATACTTCTTAGCCTATGTTTCTGTACTTTACAGTGGATTATTTCAAATGACGTGGTGGTGGCTGTGGAAGTGCCCACTCTTTCATGAAAACTCACTGTGGGGAGCAAAATAGACCAGCAACTTTTGGCTGTCACCCTTCGGAGCATTGAGCTGCACATCCCACAAGCTGTTCTAGCCAATGGCAGAGCGAGGGGACTAGAGTCAGCCCCTGCCTGCCTATAGTGACACTTCTCTAATGAACAATTTTCCTTTGGAGCCTCCCTTCAGCTTGTCCAAGACTTTCTCACAAGTGTTCTGTAATCTGAGGCTCCCTTCCTTTCCAGTCCTTCCTTTTCTCCTCACTCTTCACAGTTATCATCTTTCCATTTTAGTCTGAAGGCCCTCCCTGACTACTGCTCCTCGACTCTGCTTTATTTTTCACAGGCAATGTCCTTAATCACATGCAAATGTAATCCTGCCCAGGTATCTACTTCTTGGAAGACGCAAACTGACATAAAGATACGGTTATCTGAGGAAACAGGTGGTAAGATGTGGTCATAAACTGTCCTGAAGGCAAGTAAGACCTCATCCTGGGGGAAATCTGAGGCATAGATAATCCCTCCATAAAATGGCAATGATGATTTCATATTGGTGATTTAGGAAAATGTCCCTATGGAGAGAACTGTCCTTGCTGATGTGATAATTAAGGCATTTGAAAGATATAGGGTGAAAAATGCCTATTAGCACAATATAGTTGACTGTTTATGACTGAATTGAATTGAGGCCTTATAGAGGGATAATGATAAATTGAGGGCAGTTAACAAAATAATTAAAGTTAACTGTGACAGCCAGAGGGTGTCTTGGGTAATTTACATAGAAGCCTTATTTCCTGTATTGGAAGAGCAGATGCAGTAGAGCATCTGACACAGATTTCATTAAATTGCAGAGCTCCAGAGATGTTTAAATGTTCAGCAAAGACGGCACCAATACCCTAAGGTCAGAGCAGTGGTTGGGAAAACCTGGAACCCCGACAGAATTAGAATGCCTGAGTGAATGCTGAATGAGATGCTCTTAAGTTCCCCTCAGCTTGACTAAACTTTAGAAAGACTTGTTTTTGTCTCTAAGCCCCTGACCTCCCTTTCCTTAGAGCATTTACTTTACAAAATGTATAATTATAATTTTTTTCTTTGCCCCTTTGAGATGGGAATCTCGAAAACCTAAAATCTAAAAACATCTCGACTTTTTCACAGCCCAGAAAAATCTTTCTGAAGGACCTGGAAGCCATTCTTTCCAAATCTAATCATCAGCAAAGATAGTGTACTATCTCCCAGTTCTGTGGGAGGGTAGGAGCCTAACTTCCAAAGACACCAATCTGCAAACGCAGAAGGCCTAATAACAGAGAAAAAACATTTGTAAACTCAGGACTAACTCAACGTGCTAGACACATGCCATTGATCAATGCTTTGCATTACCACATCCTCCTACACTTTTCTTCTAGCTCATCCTAGAGCCTAAAAGACCTCTTAGCCCGTTGTTTACATGGAATTGAGCTCAGACTAAATTCTGTCCTCTTTCCTCTATTCCAACAGCCTTGAATAAAGCCTTCCTGTGCAATTTTTGCTTTAACAACATCCCTGAGAACCGTAGCTCTTCAGATTCCTCTGACCCTGAGAACTTGCAGAGGGGAGGAGGCTGTCACTCCTCAGAGCTAGCACTTATTTCATGTAGGAAGAGGCTGTACGACAACAGGGGTTCCTCTCAAGAGTTGCTACCAGCTTATAACAAAGATTAAATTCTAGCATAATCTAATGAGAGACAAGATGGGTCTGATAAGAAAAGAAGGAGATGATACAATGAAGAAGCTGGATAAATAGCTACCATATACAAATAGGAGCCGAGGGAGTACCGGTGGTTAGGTTTTGAGGGTGGTTGATCAAGGGGGCCAGAATTAAAAACTGAGTAAGAACAACTTGGCAGCATTTTCTTGGAACATTTGATTTTATAAACTGGTAAGGACCCCAGAAAATAAAACAAACTCATTGTTAAGAGTGGCTCTTAGAAGCCAGAAATAATTGATGGCCAACACTGAGCAAAGTGCATATGCCTGTGCTGCTCGATAGAGTGTAGAAGAAGAAAAAGATAGAAATGTGGGTCTGGTGAAATGGATGTTATGTGAGGCCAGAAGATCCATTAGAGGATTATGCTTCATGGGAGGTCCAGGGAACCCAGCATTCAGCAAGACTGCAGTAATGCATTGGTAGAGGGCACCAGCATCCATAAGAAATTCAGTGGCAGCTTATCTCAGAATGACAAGGCAGTTATTAGGAGAGGTGCTCACAGAGCTGGTCTGATCAGTACCCAGGAAGATGAGGCAGCCTGGAAGTAATTGAAGCCAGGTGGCAGTGCTTAATTACAAAAAGCAAGAGACCCACAAAGTTGGTGTAGCAACTAAGGGGAGCTTGACTTTCAGGGAGTTATAGAGATTGTTAATAGAACACAACATCATCATGTGCAAAATAGACAGGTAGCCAATGAGCGTGCTGTTTAACTCCTACAATCAGAAGCAGGCTAGAATGGAGGAACAAGAAGCTGAGGGCTATTGTCTTAATAAAACTTGTGATTCTTTACCCAGTTCTCAAACCTAAACTAATCTTGAGATTTGGAATCCTTTGATTGAAGAGATGACTATATACACAGAAAGAACAAGTTTGCAACACCATAGCAAATATATATTATAATGATTCCCCAAAGAGACAGCCATTTACTCCTATGACTATATACTACGGAAAGAGAAATACCCAGAGGACTATTGAACACAGAGTCTGAGTTGACATTTATGCCTGGAGACTCAGTGCATCATCATGACACCCTAGTTAGGGTGAGGATTATAGGAATCATGTAATAAGTGGAATCCTGCTAATGTCTGGATTAAAGTGGATCCACTTTGTCCACAGACAACACCTTGTAGTCATTTCCTGATCTCCAAATATGTAATTGGGATTTTCTCTTGGCAGTTGGATCATCCCCTATTTTGGGTTATTGAGGCCAAGTGGAAGATTCCAAAATTACTCCCCCCACCATTCTCCCAGCTAAGATAGTAAATCAAATCATCCGTGGTGGTCAGAAAGGAACAGTGGGAATTAGCACCATCATTAGAGACCTAAAGGAAGCATGGGTATGGTTCTAACATATTTCTAAATCACCATTCTAAATCTAATAGCTCTGGTAATAGCTGCTATGCCATATGTGGTACTGTTGCTAGTGCTTACAATAAGGTTTCAGGTACATGGCATACAGACATTGGTTTTGCAAAAGCACACTTTTAAACTTCTGAAAAAATCAGGAAAAAGTTGCATTCATGTGGAATGGACAACAATATTCACTTACAGTTTTCCTCCAAGTCTATATTAACTCTCCCACACCACCATCATAATATAGTCAAAAGAAATCTACACCATCTGGGTACTTTACAGATTATGACACTGATTATTACACTGATGACATTATGTTGATGCTAAATTGGTTACTATACAAAACTGGTGGCTAGTACACGACGCTTTGCTAAGACGCATTTTAGGGCACTGCTATTTCGGTCAAGTTTCTAGGGGTCCAGTGGTCAGGGGCATTTGAGATATACCCTGAAAGGTAAAAGACAAATCAATGCATCTTCCAAATCCTATAATAGAAGAGGAAGTACAATGCCTGTTAAACCTGTTTGAATTCTGGCTGGAACATATTCTGCACATAAAAATGCAATCACGGCCCTTAAGTCCAATGGGAATCCAAGTGATCTCATGTCTGAACTGCCCATAATGAACTGAGTTCTCTTAGACCTATGGTGTCATAAAGTCAGAATTTTCAGCAATGCTCCATCATCAATTAGGAATTGTACATTTGAAAAACTGAGTCTAAATGACAACAGAGGTCACAGGTAAGCAGTATGAGCAGGTGGCCCAGACTCCATGTCATTAATAATGGGTGTGCTAATGACCTTTGTAGGTAAATTCCCTATGAGCTGCTGAAGGAAGAGGAAAAAGCCTAAGCTTGATTTATAGATGGGTAGGCTCAGTGTATGAGTGCAAACTGAAATTCAATAACAGTGGACAGCAGTATTGCTTGATATAGTGGAAAATATCAAGCAGTGATATTGTATTGATATGACGAGAACATCAATAGTGAAATAGTAAGGAGAAATGCAAATGGAGAACCTGGTCATTCGCTTGTCAAGGAAGGAAAAGTGACTTGGGGGGAGAATATATGCAAATTTCTAGACATTTGTTAATGGCCTAGTAGACTGGTCAAGAAAATGGAAGAGAAGGACGGGAAGATCAGAGACAACAAAGTCTGGAACAGCATGTGGACTATTGGTGGAAAAGCATTCATCAAAGAAGACCCATTGAACAATGGAGTAGACAAAATGATTTGGCCAGTTGACATTGGCCACCTTTGTCATCAACTATTTTAGAACTGGCATTTTGGGCACATGTAAATGGAATGGCCACAGTCACAATACCGGGATTTCTTGGTCATGAGCAAAGATTAGATGATGTTTATGCTTACTGCTTTCTTTTGATTGTCCCCATATTTTTCTATCGTGCTTAAAATCTGGAAACCAAGAATTATGACAGTTATATAAACAAGGCATGAGGTTCCGAAGAAAATTACCAATGCCTGAATTATGTAGCAAGACAAAGTTCTACCAGTAAGTGCTACAGAGGGTGAGCTTTATTTTATTGATTACACATAGATTCAGATATCGACTCAGACTGAGTATTAAAATCTTGTTTTAAAATTTGGCTACTTATAGTGATGTTTTGGGGGAGAAATTCTATAAAACAGGGAAGAAATGAGTCGACAGAAAGTTTTTGTTTAAAAAATGCAATCGTGTTCTCAATTTTGTTAGATGTCTGGAAAATTTTGTGGATTATGTAGTCCAATCTTTTAGCTTGGGAAAGTAGAGGCCTGGAGACAGTGTTATAGCCCAGATCAGTGTGGTAAAACTATGGTTTGAAGCTAGTTATTCTATCTAGTGTTTTTCCACAAAGTCATAGAGTTTCTTGTATGTAGGATGTTATTTGAAAATACTGTGGTTACCCACAAGAATTCATATTCCTCAAAACAACTCATCTTTCTTTACCTTTACTTTATTTAGATTTACTTTATCTTAATGATGGCCTTAAATGGCTCTTGTATTCATTTCTTTCAAAAGGAGAAATAACGCAATTTGAGAAAGTGGTAGTAATTCTAAAAACTGTGAAAAAGGAAAGTATGTCGAAAATCCCCAAATTACTAATTTGTCCCAGTTCTTTCTCACATATTTGATAGTGGATATCATTTGGAAAGTGTTAATTAACCCATTCTACCCCTGGGCATTTTTGATGACCATGTAGCATCTTGTGATGAGGTTGTATATTTTCCATCTTTAACTTTTAAAATTTTAATATACTTTTGGTCACTTTACTGACGACAGCTCACTTCCAGTGTTATTTCCATTTCAGATTCTAAAATTCAGCTTATTTCTGGGACACTAGCTAATCAGCACTTCACATTGATTTTCTTTAAACTTTTTTTCTCTTTCTCAGATTCCTCATCAGTGAAAGTATTTTCATCACCTAAGTGATGATACTAGGGCAATAAGGTGATGGAAGCTTATCAGAGAATAATTTCCTCCTTCCCTGTACATTTTCCAAATTCATCAGTCTTTTACTGTGAATTTTTTTTATTATATAAAATTCATTTTGTGTAGTAGTGATGATCACATTATATTAAATTCACTGACAAACAATATTTAATTACAAGAAATGTTGTCAGAATTTATAGGAAAAAAGGTCCATTTGTCTAAGATTTTACTGAATGCTAGAATCAGAAAGGGACTCTTATATGACCATGGAAGTTTAAGTGATTTTTCACCTCTCCTATTCTATAGAATACCTACACTCACAAAAGTTTTTACTATTATACCAACATGATTCTGGTGTCTGGTCCTTTTTCCTCTTCTCCGTTTTCACACTACACTTCCTGACAAGCCATCCCCTCACTCCTAACCTTCCTTCTTATGGAATTTTGAGAGAGATGCTACTCTCTGTTCTGTCAATGTTTCTCTTGACTTTGATTCTGCCTGATTTTTGTCATTTTTCTTTCTAGAGGAAAGAAAAGTATTTGCGCATGTGTTGGACGTGAGGGTGAGTGAGAAGAAAACAGGTGACTAAGGTGGCCACAGCATTTCATTTAGCTTAACCAAAGTTTAGACAGTGTTATTCCTGCCTCAAGGCCCTGGCCTCCCTTTCCTTAGAGCTTACTTTTCTTTTAATTATTATTTTTTTTCACAGCTTCATGGAGGTATAATTGATATACCGGAAAACCCATATATGTAACAGATATGATTCAATGAGTTTGGACATATAGAAACATCCATGAAACCATCACCACAATCAAGGTAATAAACATAGTCATCACCTCAAAAGTTTCCTCGTGTACTTCTTTTTTTAGTGGTAAGAACACTTACCATGAGATTTATCCCCTTAACAAATATTAAGTACAATATTGTTAACTATAGAAACTATATATTGTACGACAGATATCTAGAATTTACTCATGTGGTATAATTGAAACTTTATACCTGTGGAATAATAATTCTGCATTACAAATGGGGAACCAGACAAGAAACATTTGCAATAGTCCAAGTATGAGAAAGAATTAGAAAAAAATAAAAGGACGAGTTTTTTAATGACTTGAATGTAAAGGGGAGAGTGAAGGAAAAAATGGTGTCCAGGTTCTTGCCATGATTTTGGCAATGGGAACCGCAGAAAAGTTTTAAACAGGATCATGTCAAGGTCATATATATTTCAGTTGGCTGCAGGAAGCTGTATGGAGAATGCATTTGAAGGGGAGAAGGCAGAAAGGCCATTGTGAGGCTGCCATGGTAATCCCAGTAAGAGTCGAATGAGACATAACTGAAGTAAATATTCTAGGCAGCTATAATTCATTTAGTCTACAACTCCTAACTACTATTAAAAGAAAGTAATTCAATAGTATATAACTGTCTTTTAAATGTCTACAGCAATATATGTAAGTAGCTGTTTTTAAGAGATTTTTTGAATCATTAAAAGGCTCTAATTAATTGACAATAATTCCTTGAATTTCACAAGTAGAACATAAAATTAAGTAAATTCTGTAGCTCAACAGAATAAAGTTGGCCCCCACAACAGAAACTTTTCTTCATTGAAAATAGTACTGTCATCTGAATACCTCCAGGTCAGTATGAGCTTAATAAAGTATTACACAAGGAATGAAAGAAAATTGGTCAGTTTTGCTAATTATCAGTTATTATCTCTGGTTCAGCTATCCCTTTTAAACTTTTAGGTGGACTTCTGTGTATATTGAAGAAAATGGTAATTAAAAAAAAAAAAAAAGCCCTGAAGTATAGAGACTATTTAATATGTCTAGAAATACTTTATTTGCAAAATTTTAAATTGATAACTAAAAGATGAAATCGGACATTGTCCATTCTGAATAACAATACTTTATTTATAGCAATATTATTATTCCCAAAAAATCAGAATTTATGACAGTTTATGCAATCTGATTCTGATACCTAATAAATCTCTTTTCAAGCTCTTCTTTACAGTTGTAAACTATGCTTGAGAAATAGTTTCTTGGTATTTCTAAAATAAACAACTCATTTTCACAACACTTGTTTACCATATTTCTTAGCCTTAACTCTTTTTCACTTGGTTCAACTAGTAAATCCAAGCCCCATTTTGAGATTACACTCATAGCCCCCTTTGGTTTTCCTGATTTGCTCAGATAGAATTAATTATTCTATCTTCTTATTTAATTTTTTTATGTGTGTTTTTTTTTTTGTCCCACTCCATCAGTCTTTACCTTTTTTTTACTTCCATTCTTAACAATTACACATTCTATGATCCAGTAATTTAAAGTTGATTTGTCCTGAGACCAGAACTCCCTTGCACATCTGTTTTTTTGTTTAATCTATCTAATAAGACTCAGTCTAATTAAAATTTACCATGTTTGTTCTCTGCTCTTATAAACCAAGCTGAGGCTGGGGAAAGTCATATGACAAGGCAGATTGGTGTCACTATGTGTTGACGCTAAGCTCAAAATGGCTTTCAATATGGCATAACATCCTTCCTTTTCCGATCTACCTGGTCTCAAGACTATTTGAAATCTCCTTTCCTTCTTCAAATATCTAACCCTTATCCACTTCCTCTTCACTGTAGATAGATGAACTCATTTCTTAACTCAGAAAATCATGGCCATCAGAATGAAACTCTCTTAACCTCCTCATATCAATCTTACTATCTACATCTTTGTTAATCATCTTTCTTCCTTTCTTTCTTCTTTCTTTTTTTCTTTCTTTCTTCTTTCTTTCTTCCTTTCTTTCTTTTTCTTTCTTTTTGTTTCATTAGGATAGTAGTTTTACTCTTTGACTTCACCTCGACAGCATCTGGGGAGCTTTTAAAATACACTTATGTCTAAGACCAATAACTAGAGATGATAATTTCAGTGGAGTTTGGAGTTTGGATAATTTCACTGGGTTGGAGTTTGGGTATCTATATTTTTAAAACTCTTCAGATGATTCTAATGTATATTCAGGCTGTGGAATGCCCATTAGACAAATTTTCCTTTCTCCTCTTAAAGAGTTTTTTAACTAGTATTTAGATTCTATTTTTTTATATTGTAACTAAAATTTATTTATCCCCTCTTCTCTATATGTACAAGGAGTGTAGAGAATCATTCTTTCTCAAATATATTCTTCCCATTGACTTGCCAATTTATTCAATCCTCTTTTATGTTAAAACCAAACCAAAACCAAACCAAACCAAACCAAACCAAACCAAACCAAACCAAACCAAACCAAACCAAACCAAACCAAACCAAACCAAACCAAACCAAATGAAACAACTGACCAAACCACCAAGCAACCTACGAAAAACATTTATATTTCTACTTTATATCTGTGATGGTCAGTTTTATGTGTCAGCTTGGCTAAGCTGTAGTCCCCGTTGATTCTCTCTAATACTACTCGAAGCATTGTTGTGATGGTCTAAACATACCTTTGGAGATATCACAGCTGAATTCAGTTCCAGACTACTAATATGAAGTGAGTTGTAATCTTGCTGGTGGAGAGTCTTGCCTTCAATTTGTAAAAAACACATCTGTGAAGCATAATAAAGTGAAGTGCAATAAAATGAGGTATGCCTGTTTTTGTAGAGATACTTAACATCTTTAATCAGCTGACTTTAAGTAAGGAGATTATCCTCAATCATCCGTGTGGGCATGCCTGATCTTATCAGCTGAAAGGCTTTACAAACCTTTCAAAGCTTAGGTTCCAAAATGAAGAAGAAATTTCATCTGTGGACGGCAGTGTCAGTTTCTTCCCAAGAATTTCCAGTCTGCCCTTTATACAAGACAAATGTCTAAAACTAATCAAATACTTATTGAGTTCATTTGTTTAAACTGATTTTTGTCCCCTTCATTCCACCGAAACGGCATATACAAGTTAAAATTAACATTGTTTTGCCAAACACATCTTCAAATCTCTTTCTCAAAAATCTTAATTGCTGTTAATGATTATTTATTCTTACTCTTTAAAAAAAAATTAAATTGTAAAATATAACACATAGATGTAGAGTAAGCC
The DNA here is from genome assembly GCF_000151845.1 of Pteropus vampyrus. NCBI lineage: Eukaryota > Metazoa > Chordata > Mammalia > Chiroptera > Pteropodidae > Pteropus > Pteropus vampyrus. Next base: position 23,607,013 of record NW_011888785.1, on the reverse strand, counting down.
CTGACTTTTTTTTTTTTTTTTTTTTAAATATAATGCAAGGACCTGATTTAAGTGTTGATTGTAGAACCATCCACTTCAGAGACGCCTGTCTTAAACACATTGCCAGCCCCAGGACTAAAGAGCCAGGCCACCACCCTACACGAAAGCTCTTTTGTTTTAGAGATCTAGCTTGATTCCAATAACTGACTTTTTGGGATACTTATTTGTTTTCTCTTCCCACACTTTAAATTTCCACTCTTATATTTTAAATTCACCAATTAAGAGTGAGCCAGTAAAACCTTAAGCACCCTCTACCCCAAGAAAAGCAGAATGCCAGGCCCATACATGTACCCTCTCTTTCTACTGTCGACCTCTGGATGTGGCTCCAGGTGTGCTGTGAAATTCTCAGGTTTTGTAAGCAATAAACCTGTATCTTTTCAAAATTTCTTGATGGCGATTGCTGAAAGGTGTCTTGGAATAATAAGAACCACAAGAGCTAGTCCAGCCACAACATTGATTTTTGATAGGCTGAAACCAGTGCAAAACAATAGAAGAGTATATGGTTTAAATAATAATTATTATATAAATATCCATATAATCATGATACAGATTAAGAAATAGGACATTGCTAGTATGTCCTAAATATTATCCCCAATCATATCTGCTTTATTCCTCCATGAGGTAACCTATTCTTTCTTTTGTGATAATCATTCTCTTAATTTTCTTCATAGTTATTAGAATCACACTGCATTTGTGAAATTCACTCATATTGATATGTATTACCTTGTTTGTTCATTTTTATTTTTTACATTATTTTGTTGTATTAATATCCTAAAAAAATATTTACCCATATTATTACTGATGAAATTTAGGGTTATTTTGAGTTTGGGGAAATAATGAATGATACTGCTATAAATATATTTCCAAGAATGATATTTAATATCTTTAATTATGTGTATAGCAAGGTCACACACCAATTATAACATTTGGCGATTGGAAGCCTGACCAACCGGAAAGGAATTTCTCTGATACAATGCACCAGTGTGTACTGGCTAAACAACCACCCAGAATGCTTTAAAATGTGTTCTGATCTATGCGTTTAAAAGTTTTTTAATATCTGTATCTAGGAGTGAAATAATAAGTCATAAGGTATAGAAATTTTCAACAATATTATACTTACATCAATTTATATTTACATGGCAATTCCATTTCTAACACTTGGCTTCTATGGACTATATTTTTACTTATCTATATGCATACTATATATCACTGTAGTTTAAACTGGAATTACCCTGAAAACCAATGAGATTGAGTATCTATTTATGTTTATTAACCTTTTAGATTTCTTGTCACCTAAAGTATTGTTCAAGTGTTTTTCCTATATTTCCATTACTTTGCTTTTCTTTTTTCTCTGATTTGTGATATGTATTTTTGACAAGTCTTTTTTTTTGTTTTTTGTAGCAGATATCTCTTCTAATTTTTTTGCTTTTCTTATCAATTTCTTTATGATGTCTGATAACAGAAATCTTTATTTTTATGTAGTTGAACTTAATAATTTTTACTTTTGGTTAATATGTCTTGTTCAAGAAATCTTTTCCTCCTCCCAATTTATGAAGTTGTTTTCTTGTATTATTCTCTAACTGTTTTATAAAATTTCCTTTCACATTTAGGTCTTTAAATTATATGGAATTTATTATCTTTGAAAATCATGAGAGACAGGGCCCACTATCATTTTTTTAAGTGGTTACCCAATTGACCTATGCTATTTATTGAAAGTTTATGTGGTTTTTTTGCAGATCTTTTTTATCTCCTCTATTACATATGAGTATCTATTCCTGTGTGAGTCATCTAGTCTATTTTGTTCCATTGTTTGAGTCATCTATTCTACATTAGTACTATATTCTTTCTATTTTTGTACCTC
>NW_011888785.1:23584629-23604488 GCF_000151845.1 Pteropus vampyrus | reverse complement strand
AATTCAACTTGGTTATGATTCTTATCACTTTTATACATTGCTAGATTGGGTTTGTTAAGTGTTGGCTTTGGATTTGGTATCTACGTTAATTTCTTGTATTTGATAAAGGTAATTTGGACTTTCTCCTTTTATTACCACAGGTTTGTTAATTTTATTGATCTTCTCAAAGAATCAAGTTGTTGGAGGGTAATTTTTTAATTAAATAATCCATGAAAATATTTCTTAATTTTTACAAATAATAAATATAACAAAATAAAAGTAAAAATTAAATTAAAAACAAAATTTTAATTTATGTGGAGTTGTCCATTAAAGAGAGTAAAGATTTCAACGTTTTTGCCATCATAGTTTTATTATTACTTTTTAAGAGAGAACTATTTTGACTCAATTTCCTATAAAAATTTTAAACTGTAGGTGTGCAGAATTTTCAGCTCTTAAATGCCAAATAGTCAAAAAGTCAAACTCATTAATCATTCATCTAATTACATTTTTTTAGACCCGGCATTACCTTCAAAAAAATATTTTAAGATATACTTCACTTCAGAATGCTTTTAAAAGTTTATCGTAAGTATATTAGATTCTACACTTGATTTTATACTTGATCTTAGCCAAAAGGCTGAGAAGCAATAACATATAGAAGTTGATCATTCAGTGTCAATGCATTCTTAAACTTAATTATTTTATAGAATAAATAGAGAGAAAAATAAAAATTCAAGTTAAATAGATCTGCTATACTCTTTTAAGGTTAAAGAGATGATGTATAATCTCCTTGCCATAAAAAAATATCAAAGAATATGAGAAGCATGCAAGCCCACTCAAAGATGTCTCCCCTGGCAAAAGGGTAAATTTGAGCATTAATAAGAATAACAGCTTCAGTGAATTAAAACATGTCAAATTTCCTTCAATCCTTCAGCTCACAATGATACTAAAAAAATTAAAACTAATTGGCCATCTTTGGAGGATGACAGGGAACTATTTATCACTTAAAAATATGGTAAGTAGAGAAAAATTGTCCAACTTTCTCTGCCTTTATTCTAACTTTTCTATACAAACTATACTACTGGGTAATCAAATGTTTGTCGAGAAGAAGTTTATCTTTTTAAAAGTATTCCAAGAAGAAATGGTGACCAAATAAGAATATCACCATTTGTAACATCTAGTTAATTAATAGATATATTCTAGGAATTAAGCACAAGTGGCCGTAAATACAACAAAATGAGAGACAGCCAGACATTATATGCCTCCTAATGGAAGACTACAACCCCAACATGTGAAGAGCTTGAACATGAATCAGGTCAAATCTGATTTGAGCAAAAGACCAATTTCCAGGGAACAGAGAGGCAGAGAAACATGTTAACTACACTCTGGATATGTTATCAGCAAAATCCAAATTTTGAGGAACCCCACAGGTAAAAATACTAGGTTTCTTCAAAAAATTAGATCCACTGAAAAAGGAAGAGTGAGAAGGAGAATATGTAGATGAAAAGAGGCTTAGAAAGCATATTAAAAATAAAACAGAAAAATTACATTAGTATTTATTAGACAGATGTTAGTGAAAAACCAGGAAATAATTATAAATATTAGGATAGTAGTTACATTTAGGAGTTGAGAGGGAGTTGTAATAGGAATGGGTTCCATGGAGTTCTTATGAGGTAGCTAGCTGGCTGAGTTCACTTTCTTTATCTGGGTGGTGGTTATAAGAGTGTCTTCGATGTAATAATTTATCAAGCCATACATTTGTTTAATTCTGTTTTCTATATCTGTGCTGTGTTTAAAATACATTTTTAAACTGGGTGAATGTACATATTTATGATATAGTTTTCACAGAAAATGTTCCCAAAACTCTATTTTTATATTACATATCAATTGATCAAGTTGATAAACACAAGAAGTCAAAGTTGATATTTTCAATATTTATTAGTAAGGCCGAGGCAACAGCCTTTAAAACAGCACAATTGCATAAGTTATCAAGATACATCTTGTATATAATCACAAAACCAAGACATATTTTTACATAGAGTAAAACTCAAGACAGATTTACAAGCATTTTTTAAATACAATTCTCATGAATTTCAGTTCCATTTATTCAACCTTTAGCTCAAGAATTTGTATTTGTCTGTTCATTAGATTTCCCAGAGATATTTGGGTAGAACAGAAAGAATACATTAGCAAATCACCAACACGGCATGCAACATATAGTTAGAAACAAGACATATCTCCAAGTACTTTACTTTTTATTTTGAAATCAATTTTATTAGGTTTTTATTTTTTTAGACAAGAAATTTTTTCTTTTAACATCAGATGTGTTTTTATTAGGGTATCAGCACACACATTAATCGGTAGTGGGAGCACCTGGGCACATCACCAACAAATATATAGACACAATCAAACAATAATCATATTCACATGCTGAATGCCAAATGAAATTAATATTTCAACTTTGTCTATTTTACCAAATGTGTAGTTATATACAGGGTATCGAATTAAGAAAATGCTCTCAATCTACCTATCAGATAAGGAATCGTTTGATTAAATGATTTTGATTTAATGGGTAACTTTATAAATAACAACGACATGAAACATACAGAGAACATCAATGTGTTGTATTCAATGAGAAAATCTATTTCACTCATTCATTCATGTTTTACATCAAAGGCAAATAATTATTAAAGAGACAGCTCATAATTATTCATTGAGCTTTCTTTCACTTCCATCTCAAGCTCAAAAAGAGGGAAAATCACTCTGTCACACTTAGAGTTATAAACATATATAGCTGTAGTTGGCTGCTTTTGGAATATTAGACATTGTAGCAATGAAAATAAGTTTTTAAAAATATTGTTAGTTATGATTTAAATAATAAAGTAAAAAAATACTATAAATATCTTTGTGATATCTTAATGAAATGAAACATTGATCAAATAATTTTTAATAAATTGGGCACAATATAGTATATTTGCTAAATTTTAATTTACTTCACATCACCACCAAGCTAGTGTCACTACTGCTATCATCACTTTCATCACAACCGTTCCTAAAATAAGAATCAATATCAGCTGGTTACCAGCTATAATAGTCCCACAATATGACAATTTTAATGTGTGTGATCCATAAAATTAATTCCACTGACATACTGAAAATCTGAATTTATTAATGTGATTAATTACAAATGGGCAATATTAAGGAGCAAAGACAATCACTGTCCCTTAGTTTTGGATACTGTTTTTTCAAACCAAAATAGTAAATAAAGAGTTCAGAGTCACCAAAAATCTCATTAATCTTAAGTAAAAACAAGAAAACGCCAACTTCTTGCAATTAGTGTTATCTGTGTCTGTAATGACCATTCTGTAAATCCCTGTCTTTTGTAAAATTCATTCTACTTTTGCTTCTTCAGCCATGAAGTTACCTTAGGACCAAATTTTAAACCAAGAAGCAACTTCAGTCTTTGATGACTAAACAAAACAGGAAAAAATTAAGAGAATTTTCAAGGTATAAGTGTTGTAATTGGACTAATCACATGTTATTTAGAGATTACAAACTTCATCTCTATTAGGACTAAAAAAAGCTAGTTCTAATAAAATAAAATAAAATAAAAAGTGGGAAATTATATGCTGTGATATATACAAAAAAAGTAAAAAATACCAAGAGCCCTATTTGCAATTAAAAAAGAAATACTTTTGTTGTAAGAAGGGTAATCAACATTATTCAGAAGTGCATTCGTGTAAGGATCATTGTTGCATAGAATAATTCCAGTACAACCTAGGAGTTTGGTTAGCTGCACACTTGGCACACTTTGGCAGGATCTTATGCTTCCTGAAGGGGAATGCTGGTGCACAAAAAGAAGCCCTGTGGTTAACTCTCTTGACTGACCTGGCCTCAACACTAGTTCATTTCCTTGGAACAGAGGGGCACCTTTAATGAAAAGACTACTACTCTTTCAGGCCATATAGCTACTGACAGATGGTCTCTGTTTTGGTGGCACCTCCATTTGTATTACTTTAAAAGAAATTGCAACTGGAATGAAGTAAAATAACTGGTCATACAACCTCTCAGGCATACCTCTGAATGTATGTGGCTGCAGAAGAGGACCTAAGGTGAGCCAGAGTTTCCTTTTAATGGAATATAGCAGAGCCTTTTTATGTCAGATCGTCTTTTCTTCCCCAATTATGAATGATGATTACAAGCTTTCTAAAGTGCTAACTTCTGCTGGAAATATCCATGGCAACCATCAATAGATCTAGGTGTCTCCAAAAATAAAATCGTAGCAATATCAAATCCTTAGTCATTTCCTCCTTCTATGCCCATTTTAAAGAAATATCAATGGTAAAAAATCGAGGAAAGAATAGTGACTTCTCTCTTAGATTGGAAAAGAGTGCATTTATATTTTTTAAATGAATATAATAAAAATATATAACCTAGGATTGATTAGAAATTCTTTAATTTTTAATGTTTTACATTTAGCCAATTTCTCTCAAATTTAACTTTTTTTTTAATGAGTAAGTTCAAAATCTAACCAATATATTTGGAGATGATTTCTCTAAACCACTAAAACCTCACCCTTGAATAAGAAGAGGCTTTTAGACTCAGAATGTTCTGAGAAGCAATTTAATTTATTTTGGTGTAGGGTATGGGAATAGGATAAGATCAGTATAATCCATTTATTTATAATAACCCAATTTGCAAATAATTTTCATTTAATTCTTCACCTTTTTTCACGTTAAAGTTTATATTTTGGAGAAAAAATGGTTTCGGAGTTAACATACTTCTTTTATCCATGTCAATATGTCATTGGTTTAGAAGATGCTACTTTGCATTTAAATTTTAAAAATAAAAAGCTGCATAATAATTATTCTTCACTTATGTGTATAAAACTATAGCTGGAAATGTGCTTTCAATTTTTTTTATAAATCACTTAATTTGACCATCTCAACATCCCATTAGGAAAGCTAGGAATACATAATTACTTTTATCTTTCAAATAAGAACAGTGGGGGAAAAGTGAGTTTAAGTGACATGTGCAAGGTGACACAGTTAGTCAGTGGCAGAACCAAGACCCCAAACCAGACTTTCAAACCCAGCTGAGTGTATTTCCTGCAACTCTATGTTTTTGGTTTATGGAGAAGAAGATGCTTCATTTTAATGACTTAGATTTGGCCCTTTTATTTTATACTGTTAAAATAGCTCTAATTATATTTTAACCTCAATATAATGTTGACTTTCCACATATTTTTCCAACATGGATGCACTGTGATTACTGTCATTACTGTCTTTTTTATTGTCATAAAAAAGAAGAATGGAGCACTAGAGAGAACTTGAGCATAGGGTTAAGGTTTTCATTATACAATTGGTTGATGTGTTAAGAAAAAAAAAACATAGAAGAACAGGAAATGACATCAATTTAATTAATCAATGTCACAGATTAATATGATTTGTTTGCCAGAGGAAGAATTTTCTCTATCAATACATCACTCAAGAGAAAAGTACTGTGTGGGATAATACATTCATTTGCAAATCCACAAAGAACAAATTATCATGCGCCCTAAGAACATACCAATTTAATCTATGCCCTTTGGTATGTAGATTGAAAATATCTTGGTTTGTGGATAAGTTGTGGAAATTTTGATGTTTTCAAGCAAGGTTTCAATAGTTTGTAGGGAAACATTCTTTGTTAGCCGGTCATGGCTTTATCTCTAGATAAGTGAAATTCCATTTCTACTTAATATTATCTTCGCTCTACATTATCTCAAATTGTACCAATGTGCTTATACAACATGGATTCCAAAATTAGTGTTGCTCACCCTTGTAACATTTAGACACAGAGAAAACCTGTACAATATAGTCTAAAAGCCATAATTTCTACATCTTCAGTTCTCCTTTCCTTGTGAGCACAACTATCTTACTTCTAGTTCTGGACACATATCGTAGGTGTATTCCATTTCAGAATCTCAAAACATTAAATGTCTGAGAAGATAAGATGAAGAAAGATTTTTGGACTTTTGAAAACAGATTTGTCACATCAGTTTTTTTCCTTTCAACCAAGGTTCTTTTGCATAAAGGATTACCTTTGTCTGCATTAGAAACTATATTAACTTCAGCTTCTGCTTTTAGCTCTAGCTCAACTCTGCTCAAAGTTTTTGCATTAAATAATCAAAAATTTTCTTACTGTTTTTCTTGACAGCCCCAAGAAATCTAAGGTCTCAGAGGTCTTTTTTTTTTTTTTTAAGGTTTTAGATATACAAACTTTTCCTTTGAGTTTCTTTTTTGTGTTCCACAGCAATACATTTACAAGGCTTTAAGAATGTTTTTCCTGTTTTTTCTCCTTTCATATTTACCACTGGACACATAACAGTATAATGTTATCCAACTATAGTCTTGATCCATGATTATTTAGAAAAGTTTCTGTACCCTGAGCAGACTTATTTCTTCAATGTGTTTGAGTAGGACTGACCAAAAGTTTGTGCCAGTTGACTATTCTTTTTCTGAGATCCACTTTGTCAAGCCAGATACAGGCTTCACCAATCAAAGTCTTTTTCATAAACTTCCCTCCATTGGAGAAAAGTAAAATCTAGAAAAAAGAGCCAAAATTATACATACATGTATATATTTTTCATCCTCTTTTAAGGACATTTGATCATCAAAGAAGTCACACAAATGAGAAAGGGTGAGGGTGAGGGAAAGTAGCAAGCATACTGATAAGCGAACTTATAACAAAGATATCCTCAAAAGATTTGCATAAGATTAATTAATCCTCATCAACATTTCCCAAAAGAAAAGACACATTCTGAAGGATATGAAAATTCTAGATATATATTCCCAGCTAGTTCTAACCTGGTTTAGGCTTAAACTGATGAAAAGTTTCACAAAAGAACTTTGCTAGGTACATTTTTATTGTTTATGCAATATTAACTCACGTACAAAATTATTTGAGTGCTGAGTAAATAAGTGAATTTACAAAGCTGATAGGACATAATGATTTTATTTAGCATTTAATTTATTGGTGATTTTATTATAATATGCACTTTCAAAGTGGTTTCTTGTCATACATGAGACTTAACATTAGTTGAAATTCATAGGATTTCAGATTCAAGAATTTTTTTTTTTTAGAAATGAATTGAAAGAATGGTAGGTGGAGCTAACCGTTAATCCTTGACAACTCTACGCCTATTTCAGAATCTTCTTCAGAAAATTTGCTTTACCCCTGGCTAAAAATTTACTTTTATGTTTCTGACTTCAAAAATCTACATTTCCAGTTATGACTATCTCTTTTGGCCTCTGGTTTGGAGATTTCATATGTCAGTGTATATTTTTACATGGATCCTGCCTTCTTATCAAATTTATCACATTTCAACAAACTCATGCTCTTTCTCTCTCTCCGTCCTTTAACTACTTAATCTCTGTCAATGACACATTTGTTCACACTAACTGCAGAGTCTCCTTTAATTTTTTATTCTCTTCCATGTTAATGTAAATTAATCCTTTCAATGCAGTTTTCACTTTGTAATATCTCTTATATTTGTCTCTAGTGCAGGCTTTTATTTTAAGTGCCAGTACCACGGACTTCTCTTGCCACATTTTATCATCTCTCTCCTTCCTCCTCCTTTTTCTTTATTCCTTATCTCAACATCTATTGAAGACATACTATGTACAAGCATAGTATTATAGGCTGTGGAACAAAGAGTGATAAAAATGATGGCTGGCCCTAGAGAAGCTTATTGTATACAACCAATGACAAGAAAGTATATAAATTATTGTACAAGACAGATTGGGATTGGTCACCTAACAAGATGAGCAAAATGTAACCTCAATACGGTATGATGAATGAATTACATCTATCTTCATCAATAAAGGGCTGAATTTACATTGAAAGATGTGGAGTATTGTGATGGGTGAAGAGAGTTGGATCAGAATACTGAAGGGGAGAAAAAATATGAGCAAAGAATTTGAGGCTTAACCTGATTTGAAAAGATTCTGGTGTAAATGAAGTATAAAGTGTGTGGAAGAGTACAACAGAGATGAAATTAAATCAGTACAATTAGAACTTACTTTAGAGGACTCTGAATGAATCATGCTAATGGTGAGTCATTGAGGAGCTTTAATGTAACCTAACCAGTGTTTTGTTTTGTTTAAAGTAGAAACTTTATTTTATTGAATATTCTACTTAGAAATATCAAGTTGTTTAATGAACATGACTTTATTAAACCTTTATAGCAACTCAGTGAAAACAGATTAAAGTATAAAAAAAATCAATAGCTGAAAAGGCACTGATAAAGGTTACCTTTGAAGATTCAGTAAACAATGCAAATCTCTCATCTGATATCTTCTAGATTTTTTAAAAAATGTTTTATTATTAGTTTCAAGTATATAGTACATTGGTTAGACACTTGTATAGTTTATAAAATGATCTCCCTAATTTCTTTTTCTCTTCTCTGGTTCTCCACTTAGCCATTACATTAATACTAAATACATTTCCTATGCTGTTCTCTCTCCCCATGACCATCTGTCAACTACTAATTTGTACTTCTTTAACCCTTAACCCCTTTCTCCCATCCCCCTAATCCTCCCCTCTGGCTGTCACCAGATTGTCCTCTGTATTTACGAGTCTATTTTTGATTAGTTTGTTCTTTTTGTTACTTAGATTCCATATATAAGTGAAATCATAGGGTATATATCTTTGTCAGACTTATTTCACTCAGTGTAATAACCTCTAGGTCCATCCATGTCATTGCAAATGGTAGGATTTCATTTTTTTAAATGGCTGAGTAATATTCCATTGTATATATGGACCACAACTTCTTTATCAATCATCTGTTGATGGGCATTTAGGTTGCTTCCACATCTTGGCTATTGTAAATTGTGCTGCCATGAACATAAGGGTGCATAGATCTTTACAAATTATTGTTTTGATTTTCTTTGGATAAACACCCAGAGGTGCAATTGCTGGGTCAAAAGGTCTATCCTTTTTAATTTTTAAAAAGGTCTATCATTTTTAATTTTTTGAGAAACCTCCAGACTGTTTTCCATAGTAGCTGTACCAATTTGAAATCCCATAGTACCAATTTGAAATCCCACCAATCCAATTAAAAAATAGGCAGAAGACCAAAACAGATATTTCTCCAAAGAGGAAATATAGATGGCCAACAGACATATGAAAAGATGCCCAAGCTCACTAATCATCAGAGAAATGCAAATTAAAACCACAATAGGATATTACCTCACACTTGTCATAATGGCTATCATTAGTAAATCAAAGGAACAAGTGTTGGCGAGGATATGGAGAAAAAGGAACCCTCATACACTATCGGTGGGATTATGAATTGGTATAACCAGTGTTTTTAAAAGGTACCTCTGCAATCGGTATGACAAAATGAATTAAAAGGGTAAGATCTTGATGGCATGTAGGCTAGATATAGTGTTGAAATGATTTGAGTAACAAAGGTGAAAATCCAAAGAGGATTAGTGGCAGAATAGAGACAATTCAGTAGCTGATTGGATGGAGTGAGTGGGCTGTGGAAGTCTAAAGGGTCCCTGGGAAAATATCTCTAAGAATTAATAGGCTTATAAAATGTAACATAGTATATGATCAGTTTATAAATATTGAAAATTGAATAGAAAATAAATACTGTATGAATAAAAATTTTAAAATAGTAACTGTATAATAAAGAATTACCTGAAGAGAGTGTCCAGCAGGGCTTAGGCTGAATCTAAAAGTTTCATTGAATGAAGGCTCTCGATCATGTCTACAGACTCTTGTTTTTTTCTTGATCACCTTTTTTTGGGTAGAGATGTTCATTACATATATTTTTACATACAAATCTGAAAATAAAAATTTAGCTTGTTAAGTGTCCATTCATCATACAATATCCTATTGAAAAAATTATAATTGTATACTGAGAGCTCTCCAACAACTTATAGTCAGCAGACTATGTTCAATTTGTTTCAGACAACATAAAATGATTAAAAGATACACAAATTTTCTTAGAAATTTTAATTTGTTTTCCTATTCTATATTAAGTACATCACTAAGTTTATGTGTTGAAAAATATCTATCTAAAAACTGGTGAAATATCAACTTCTCTATATAAGAGAAATTAATTCTTACTTCACATTTTTTCAGACATATTTGATGTACAGCCCAAATTTTAGTTTGCATTTTCCAGAATATTTAAAATGTATTTTTAAAGAATTCTTAGACATATTATATTGCTCGTTATTATAAAATTAGATACCTGGTAAGTGATCAGGAGATTTAAATTTGTAGGTAATATTTCTGCACTGAAGAATTTCAACTATTAGTTGTTCACCATCTGTTTTCATTTCTTTCTTCAATGCAATCTTGATTTCTCCCATTACCTGAGTTTTAACTAGAAGAATTTAATAAAACTTTATTAAGGAATATGTAATGACATTTATCAAATGTGTAATTCAATAATTCCAATATTCATTAACTGAGTGTTTATCAGGTGCTAAACAGCTTATTGCATCCTGTGGATACATATATGAATAAAATATGGTCTAAGCCCTTAAGGAGTGAAAGTTCTCAAGGGGTGACTGATAAATTATATATTTACAACAAAGTATATAACGTATAATGGTAAACTAATAAAAAGAGAGATATGGAGGAAATATAAGTAGTAAGTGTTACTCGACTATAGATTTTTAGGCCAAAAGAGGTAATAGATGAGACTGGGAAAACAGACACATAAAAATAATAAGATTATAATATAATTTATAGAAATTAATGTCATATGAAATACAAAAAGTCATTTGCCATTAATTGCTCATTACTAAGCTTGCTCAAGAACACTTGCTAATATAACTAAAAGTCATTGTAAGTTATTTCTACGTCCTATTTCCTTTGTAAAAGAAATAGCGAACGAAAAGATGTAGTAATAAAAATACATGAGGGAAAATAAATGAATGATTTAAATGAATCTGATATATTTCTTTCCAGTGTTTATCTAGGATCTTTATATTATTGAAAAAGCTATTCATGCTAGGTCATATTCTTTACTGATTTACACTTCCCTCTATCAATTTATATATTCATCCATTTATTTATTTACCAACAAATATTTTATTTCCCACCTTACTCTGTGATAAGCATTCTGTTAGGAAAAACAGATATAATGGTGAGCCAAAACATACATGCTTATTGATTTTATGGTTTTCCCATGTATTGAAAAGAAATCCATTAATCAAATATTTTCATTAATAAATGTATAATTAGAAAGAGAGAAAAGGTTATGAAGTACAAGAGAATGGTTTCAGGAGAGACTGAGGAAGTGCTGCTTGAGCTGAAACCAGAAGATGAAAAAGAATTAACCAGGTTAAATGGATGGGGAAGAACATTCTAAAGAGGAGAAACACAATGTATTCACAAAATGGAACATAATGGGACTGAGGAACTAAATAAATATTCATATGACTATGACATATTGTTAATTGATGCCATGTTAAGAATTTGGTTTTTACCTTTAGAAAATAGAAATTTATTAAATATCTTTAAATATAAATGAATTGTTTGTTCTCAAACATTTTGGTTTCAAGACTTCTTTACATTCTTAAAAAATGGAGGGTTCTCAAAGAAATTTTGTATATGTGGTTTACAGCTGTTGATATATAAATTAAAAAATACTAATTAATGTAAAATTACATATTTAAAATATTTATTTATTGATCAGTTAAAATGAAAATAATATACTTATAAATAAATATTTTAATGAAAATATCCATATTATTCAAAAAATAGTGAGGAGTGCTATTTTATATTTTTTCAAATTTCATTCATGTTTTGCTTAATACAGAACACCTGGATTCTCATATCTGTTTATTAAATCTATTTAATTTGTTGTTTTAGTTGTAATATATGACGTCCAGTCTCACACAGTTTATACACACACACACACACATATATAGTTAGAAAAGGATCGAGAATTTTAATATTCTTATAGATAATTTTGAACAATATTTAATGTTACAATAAAATTTGATACGTGGTAGTTTCTCGAAGCTTAGTGGATATGTGGAATCTATATCATTGAACTTTTTAAACTGTTACTTTAAACTATATAAGTCTATCTTGCACTTTGAATGGATCTTTTAACTATGCCTAAATTGGTAACATCATATGTTGTTCATTTTGGAAAATTCCTGTTCACTCAGTTATGCCGGTCTTCAAAATGTTGACACATTTCATACAATATGAGACATGTATTTGTTAATATCATCAGCAATATCATCAAAAAGTCTCTAAATATTGAGAAGCTGTCAACCTCAGGGAGGCAAATATATATTTTTCAAAATCCTATTTTTACTTTAAAGATGAATTTTATCATTGAAAACAATTGTCAATTGTTTTTCTTAAAGTTACAAGCTCATCTTGTTAATTTTTGAGAATAAGCAGAGTTTGTCTATCAGCTGCGCTTTCAAATGAAAATGATACTTTTTGTAAAAAAAAAAAAAGAGGCTAGTTTAGTTTGCAACTAAAAAAAATGCACAAATATGTTTTCTCAAGTCCATCATCATATATTGGTATGCAGTAGAAGTGCTTTATGAGTATTTGTAATTTTGTCACACAGAATATTAGGAAGACATGTACTTAAGGGTCTAAGTGTCATAACAATAATCTTAACCTCTTTCATTAACAATATTCTTAAGTGAAACTGGCCATTCTTTCCCCAATAAGTGCAAAGTCATAGAAACATAAATATAATGACTATCAGTACAGTTTAGTGCCACTGTCTTTATTTGTGCTAAGTCACCAGCAGTTTTCTGCAACACGTGTTTTGCATTATCAATGTAAATGTCAACACAGTAGAAGGTAAATAATAGCTTAGTATATTTAAAAAATAATTTGACCTCATGGACATATTTAAACAATCTTGGAAACCCACAGGGGTTTCTAAACCACACTTCGAGAATGATTGTTATAGAATATTGAGTAATCTTTGAGAAGAAACTAAAGTAACAAAAGCATTATGTGCAAAATTGTAAAAAATATTAGACTATAGTTTAATTATTTTGAGTTAATTTTGTCACACTTTGGAATATAGTTATTTTGATGTATTTATTTCCTGGATTAAATAACTTTTTGATTAAATTAATTTAGATTGCTATATCTAGATGTACACTGACATGTGGAAAATATATCTACCAAACTATAACTTGCTCTGCTCTCTTTCTTCTATTAAAAAGCTAATACTAAATTCAAAAACTAAAGTCATCTTCTATATGTTTCACAAACTGAAACACAAATTTTCTAGATACAGTTAAATCATAGTACTTTAGCAGTCAATAATTATAGATACTTCATAGTAGCTGGATGTTAGCTTCACTCTCAAGGAACTCAAGAAAATAAGGTTCAAGTCAAAGATTTTATGTATAGCTAAGCTGTCTTTCAAGTATCAAGCCTAAAGTTTTTAGTATAAAGAACTCAGGAATACTGTACCAAGGTTGATTCTCTGAGAAATGTATTAGAGGATGCTTTTCATCAACCCATAGAGATAACTAGAGAAACTTCAGCAAACGAATTGATAGTGAGTATTTATATATTTAAATTACAAAGAAGACATTGGCAATTTCTATAAAAAGCTATTATAAACATTGTCTGATCACACACAAAAATAGTAAATCTATTTATAAAATGATTCTATTTCTTTCCTCCAAAGCCATAAGAAAAAGCAAAAAGAACTACTGTTCCATCTCTCAACCCAAATCTGGGTTGAAGGGAAAAAAGACTATTCTAACATGATAAGGAGGGAGTCAATGAAAATTCACTCCCATTATTTGTAGCCAATAGAAGTTGTGGGCACAATTGATTACACTAATGAGTATGATGAAATAAAATTTATTTTTATAGTTTATATTCCTTTTTTATAGGCCTTAAATCTCCAACACACCAAGCATGTGAAATTTGTTGTTGTGGTTGTTTTCCATTTTCTCACTTGGGAAGAAAGGTACAATTAAATACTTGCTAATTAAAGTTCTCAAGTCATCACATTGCTTGCTTTTTCTTGGAAGGTTAAATTCACATGCATCACAGTGTAATACTTGTGAAGTTCTTTATAAGTTTCTCCTATCTAAATATTATTCCAGCTTTTTTTTCAATGTTTCTACTAAAAGAAAAAAGGGACAAGCCCACTGAGGTGGTCTCAAAGAAGAAATGCATTAATTGTGAGTCATCACAATTAATCATGTCTGCCTTTTCATAGGTTCAGAATGCCTTTTCACTTGAGACAAATGCATGAATGGTGACAAAAAACCTCTGTGTCCACTGTCTCCACAAGGATGGGCAACAACTCCAGATCTGGTCAAGACTGCACACATAGAGGACACATGAGGATGTTTTGTAATTTTGTTTGGAACAGAGAATAAATGAGTGGTGAAATTTGAGAGCTAAGACACAAATAATCCCATTTAAAAACTATTAATAAATTAGAAACATCCTGGAACAAAAATTAAATAAGATGGAAATAGATATTATTGTCAGAGAGGAAAGAAAAGCTTTGGATGATATAGAGAGGAAAATACAGAATAAAGGAGTTAGAGAACAACTACAGGTTTGTAGAACTGAAAATATGATTCAATATATCTGCTCAGAAAAAGAAAATTCAAGAAAATAAAAAAATAACATTTATAATATAAAGGTATTTCTCTGAAATAACAGAAGAATAAATCTGTGGATCAAAAGAGCATTCTATATTTTTGGAAATGCTGATAAGTTGATACATTGAGATTCCTATTTGAAGTATTTCGAGGATATATAAAACAATCCTAAATGATCTAGGGAAAAATAAATCCCCTGAAAGAGTACATTGGTGTATAAAAGAAACAGACAGCTTTCTTAAATATTTAAAAGAGTATACCAGAAGATATTGAGGATATAATGAGAGAGAGAGAGAGAGAGGGTGGGGCATGGAGAGGGAGAGGTTGGGAAGGGGGAGAGAGAGTGGAAAGGAGGGAAGAAAGGAAGGAGAGAAGGAAGGAAGGAAGGAAGGAAGGAAGGAAGGAAGGAAGGAAGGAAGGAAGGAAGGAAGGGAGGAAGGAAGGAAGGAAGGAAGGAAGGAAGGGAGGAAGGAAGGAAGGAGGGAGGGAGGGAGGGAAGGAGGAAGGAAGAAAAATTTGAAGATGAAATCCAGACAACAAATAAAACATGGGACAGGAAAGTGGAAGAAAGTGGAAGAGCACTGATATCCTTTTAGTAGAGAGTTAATCAATAAAATTCAAAATTGAAATATAGTATTAAAAATCATAGTTATTCCACCTTTTAATATTTTCAGTTTTGTTTCTTAAACTTAGTGAGATCTTTTATAAGCTAATATGGCAAAAATATTTAGTAAAATAAAACTATTCCTTTGCTTTTATTGTGATATATTCTTCCCTAAATTAAAAAAATATATATAATCATTTTTTGACACAGCATGAAAAATTTAATTCTATTTTAATAAAATCGTGTGTCTCTTCATCTCAGCTAGCTAAAGTGTTCTAACTAAGTATAATTGTAAAATTGGCTTATTTTTATCTTCCACAGCTTTCTTTTTTCATATTCTCTGGTGCTTTATTCTCCATTAAGATATGTAGTGCTCTTTCCACTTTTTGTTCTCTCAAAAATAAAAGTTTACATATATTTTATCTTTGAAAAATGTGTGTATGTCATATCTATATATACACATTCATGTACGTACCTATATCTATATCTCTACATATCAAATTTATATTTTTAGACCATATTTTAATTAAGAAAACATTACAATTAACAAAACATAATCAATATTTTACAACAAGAAACAGGGTTGATATAATCCTCATTTTACAGATAAGGAGAACAGTGGCTTGAGTATTCTAAGTAACTTGCTAAATTGTTAAGTGACCCAGGCAGAACTTCTAGAAAAATCTAAAGGAGTGCATCACTACCAAGCCAGTATAACAGGAAATGTTAGAATTCTTTAAGAAGAAAAAGGGGAGGGGGAAAAAAAAAACCATGAATAATAAAATGACATATCTAGCAGCAATTATTTTTAAAGTAAATGGATTAAATGCTCCAATCAAAAGATAGGGTGGCTAAATAAATAAGAAAATCCAGATCTTCTGATTTTAAGTTCAGGGCTTCATTGTCTCATGAACATCTTATATTTTCTTATAAATAAGATTTTTTTAAAGCATTGATGCATTCATGGAGATATTCATTTAAAAATATTTATTAAAAATACTATCAGAATGAAAGAATTTCCAGGGGCTGTTTTGCTATTTTATTTTAGCCACAAAACAGGACCTTAAGAAGCAGATAAAACATAGAAATAATTATTTTAGATGTTTAAACAATGGCTAGAAGTTACCATCTATATATACACATTGAGTCAATTATGCAGGTTATTTATATTAAACAAAACAGCAATAACTACTTCCTAAAATATTCATGATAATATGAGATTCTGTATGCAATAGACTTAAACATACAAAATGATTTAAAAGAAGTGACTATTAAGAAAATGTTTCTATTTTACTTACATCATTGGTATCTGTAACACTTAACTGTACATAATGTAAATTGAGATTCACTCTCTGTCAGAATTCTAAGAATTGTATTGCGATCTGAGCATCTGAGCAGCTTTTGCCAATGTAAGATCATTTTAGGCAGAAATCGCTTTAGAGGCAATGTTTAATTAACTGAAAGTGAATACAATGTGGAAAAGAAAAGTAGGAAAGAATAGTACTTTGTAAAAGGAAAGTCTGTGTATGGAAAACAGCATAGAGTGAATAAAATTTTCCAGGCTTAGATTTCTTTGCATTTGCAAATAAATACTATGTATCAAGGCTGCAGGTCACTGATGCTAGCTAATGAAGCCTGAATTGGTGTTAGATAAGATATATATTTAGCCATGATAGTCTATCATCTCATAAATTATCTATCTCCTGTTGTTCATTCCAAATTTAAGAGAAGTCTAATATGAAATTAAGATGGATTTGAACAACCAGATATTCTGGCTTCTAGCCTTGTGAGATGGCAGGCCAGTCATAAATATCTCTGCTTTGTATTTCTTTACATTACAAGGTGAAAATATGTAAGATTAATTATAGACTATGTATAATATCTCAGCTTTGTAGCATAATAAATATTGGAATATTTTCTAATTAACTAAATATTATTTAGTCCTGGCTCTCTACTAAATATCTTCTGTTCTAAATATTTTTTTCTGTTTACTCATGGTTTTTAAACCCAGCCATTACAGAAAGTCTTATAATATCTTAATACCTGGAAATAGCTAAAGTAGTGATGTATATTCCCTTATATATAATTGTATTTTTCTTTCTTCTGATAGTTTCTATTCTATCTGCTTTAGGTCTAAATGAAATTTTTAAAAAATGCTAGTGTAACAAAGGTAAATTGTTAGCACAATGTCTGAAATGGTAATTATCAATTAGCATTAATTATTTTATTTTTCAACATTTGATGCAGTGGAAAGTCAATTCTGGAAGTAATCTACAGTTTACACTTAGCAAGTATCTATATCATTAGGTCAATTGTTCAATTTATTCAGAGTAACAAACAAAGCAAAAATATATATTGAAATATTCATATGTCAATAGCTTTAAAATTAAAATTTCTAAAAATAAAAAAGATCTTTTTCCACTTTGCAGAGCCTGTTACAGAGAGGAAATAAGCTCGCTATAATTTGTTTTATTCACCAATCTTTCTCTGCAATTTCCAACCAGACATATTAACCCTACCCTAGAATCTATAATAGTTTTACTTTCCATGCTAAAATTATATCTATCTCTTCAACAAGTTCCAAGTGGTACTCGATAATTTGACTGTGGTATTCAATAATTATCTGTGATTGGCACTTACCCTTTCTTTACACTATGTCCCTGAGCAGAAAGAAAGTTACTAGATCTTTTAATAAGTCTGATAATCGTACCTGTATTAAATTTCATCTCTTAGTATATCATTGTTTTGTAGAGACTGTATACAAGCCACTGATACGTGTTAAACTTAATTCTCAGAAATATGTTTTCTGGGTGGAGGTTCTTACCTGCACAGGAATGCTTTATGTGTAAGAATAAATAGAAATGAAGAATTACAGTTTTTAAAGATTTAATCCAAGTAATTTAATGTTTGAAAGAGGCAATTAAGAATAAAATTATGTTTATTTAATGTTATAGTGCATTAAATTCTAGTCCTATTACTCTTACTATATGATCTCATGAAGTTTGTTCTTAATAAATCAGCTTATTCATACAATGAAAATGATACCATGCAGCTAGCTCCATTAACTTTTATACCTCTGTATCTCAGAAATGATTATAAATGCTTGGATCCAGCATTTTTTACTAACACCCACCATCAATAAAGAGTTAGAGAATTCCTAAGTTAGAATTTGTCAAGTGCTTTGTGATCAGATATAAATAATTTCTTTATTTATTCAATGGATTTGGTTTTCAGGAAAAATGATTTTTCATCGTAAATATATTTTAAGAAATATAATTGCTACTCTCTCATAGTTTAAGTATACACTCATCTGTAACTAAGTAACAAGGAGAAAATTCTGATATGTCCTAAATTAAACTACAGCAGGCCAGAGAGTGGAAGGAAGAGATAAGAGAGGTTAATCAATTAGCAATTGCAAGCTGAAAACCAACAAAAGACTGCTTACATTCTCGAATGTATGTTGAAACTTTGAATTCTTTTCCAGGTGGCTAGTTCCACGATTATCTAGAGCCAAACACCAGACTCCATCATATCCTGCTTACTCATGAACTTTCTACCGGTAGCCCACAACCAATACAAAAAAGCAAGGACTTCATCCTTATGGACTATGCAACTATTCAGAATTAGCCCTGCTTCACCTTCTCTCACCCTTTTTATCTATAGTCAATGCAAATTCTTTCAAAACAACTTACATCTTTCTTTCCCAAACTCATTGTATGAAAGAGCCTCATCAGCCCCACGATGGTGGACATGTTTGTCTTCTAGCCCTTCTAGCCCTGCTACTGGCGGTTTAGACTGTATGTCTCAGGACCTGGTCCTTTATCTGGCTAACATATGGCTCAACAAACCCTTTCAGAAGAACATTTGGCCTCAAAGATTATTGTTTAACATAAGTGAAGAGTACTATAATATTATGAATGATGAATACCAATTAAATAATTTTTAAAATAACATGTAAACTTCTGTCATATTATCTCACTTTTCCTCAAACAGGTGAAATAAAGGTATTTATTTTAATTTCACTTTAAAGAAAAGAGACTAAATTTTAGGGTGACTAACTTTCCAAAAGTCACATAGCTATCTTAGATATTTCCAGCAACATAGTCCAAGGCTATTGACAAAATTGTGATAATTCATTATGTGATAGTGATTGTGTGCCAAATTCATCTCCATGTTTGTGAACATGTAAGGTTTGGCGGGAGGAAACTTGGGATTTTGTGGGGGACCTCAGAATTTGTGGGGAAGTTGTTCTGGAAAGACCAGGTTCAAACAAGAAAGGAAATAAATGCTTACTCCTTTCTTTTCCAAAGCATTAATTTATGAACCTATACTTCCTGATTCGTTAGTTGTAGGAAGTAACACTTCACTTGAATGATAAAGACAATGTACTCACTTTATTGAACAACTCTTGTGTTCCAGGTACTTTATTATATAATATGCTACAGCCTTTAAAGTGCAATGACTGTGCCTTGTTTATCCTTGCCTTTTTATTTCATAGAAAAGAATCTAGTAATATTAGATGTTCAACAGATGAACTTGTAACAAATTTCTAATCTTTACAGCAAACCTACAAAGTAAGTATCATTTTCACCTGTCTGAAGGAACTGATTTATCACGTCTGACTCAAAAGCCCACACTCTTCCCACTAAATCAGCTGA
>NW_011888785.1:23581223-23584205 GCF_000151845.1 Pteropus vampyrus | reverse complement strand
AAAAGAAAGAAAGCTAAAAACAACTTTTGCTATTAGAGAAGAAAAACTGAAAACTTAAATGAACATTACATTGAAAATGTTTGGAGTTTTCAAATAACACTCAAAAACCTCAGAACAAATTCTAGGAGGAGTGAAGGAGGAGGACTGGTATCATAGAGCAAGAGGGTATACAGTTTTTTTCCAGAGAGGCATCAAGCTTAAGAAGTCAAGGCTGGCATCCCAAGTTCACAAGATCTTGGGGAGCCCTCCGCTCTAAGTTGTGGTCAAAAAGATTGAGTTGTCTTGACCATCTAAAAGCAGGCAGGTTACTCAGCTGGGAATAGGGGTGTGCCCATACATATACTCTGAATAGAGAGAAGCATCGGCATCACCATGTAAAGACTTCAGAAAATAAAAGCCGATAATAGTATAATGTTAGGGAAATTAGAAGCTCCTGTGAGGAAAAATTGTAAGAGTGAGGCTACCAATTAACTGTAGAAAAACCTCCAGCTTCTCACAGGAGTAGATGGTGACCAGGTAACCAAGTAACCCTTGAATGAATTTGTGGCTACTGTCTAAGTTTTAAATGAGGGTTAAATAAATTATGAGAATCAAATGTTTCCACTGGCTCACTAGGTTAGTTACATCGTTTCTTCTTGGTTCTTAGATTAATTTTATCACTCAATACATAGTGATTTTAATAGTCCTTTTAGTTTTAACTGATTCTTCAGTTTTCCACTTTCTACTAAAGCAACATATAGGAATATTTTATTGATCCATTCTATTGATCCTATTTTTTCCAGGTATCACTTTATCTTCATTGTCCTTAACTGCCATACAAGATAAAAGAACTACATCCACCCCAACTGTTTATTCTCAGCCCACTTGTGCTAGATGTTCTCTTTTGCCTCTCCAATTCTCCTCTTCATTAGTCTTACCTTGCTTTTCCCCAAGAAGAAAAACACTTGAAATTCATCACCTGAGTTGCCTTACCTTATGACTTCTGGTGGGGTTTTGGCAATAAAGAACCCGCAGGAGATGTGAGGGTAGAAGAAGAGAGACTGGGTTGTTTAATGCTTCTCTGACCCCATCCTCTTTTGCTGGTTCGTTTGCAATGGCTGTGACTTGCTATAAAGACTACGGCTCCTATCTGGTGTCTCCTGTACTATGGCTAGAGCTCTTTCTGGGTTCTGACAACAGCCTCCCTCCTCACGCTGCATTAAACCCAGGGTGGGAGTGGCTTTTTTTGTGGCTTAGTCCTTTAATGTTTTACCTTTCCTTATTAGTTCCCTTAACCTTCGTAAATGGTCCTTTTGTAAAATTCTTTTAACTACACCATTTGAATGTGTCAACTGCTTCCCGCTAGGGCTTCAGGGAAGATCAATTGTTGCATATAAAATTAGACAATAATCCAGGATTTTTTGATCCCTTTTGATTTTTGGTACCACTTTTAGTTCCCATATATTCCTGGGCCTATATCTACACTTTGTATTCTATGCCAGTGTTCCCTTCATTTTGCACATGTACCAAACTCTTTTTATCATTATGTCTTACTCTCTTGCAGGGTAACTTCACTCCTGTATCAGTCAGAATTGATCAGATTCTGCTGTAGTAACAAATACTACCAAAATATCAGTGATTTAAAACCGAAAGATTTAATACTCTCTCATTGTACATGTCCATTGAAGTTTGACAGTCTTTATAGTGACAACATCTCATACTGATGGGACAGTTACTCTCTTCCTCTTTGCTGACTGCCATGCCTAGAGAAAAAGAGAACTTTGCAAGTTTCACACCAGTAATTAGGTGTTCAGTCTCAAAATGGCACACATCATGACCACCCATGCCCCACTGGCTAGACTAGTGCCAAAAGTTGCCAAAGAGGCTGGGAGTCAGAGAAATGAAAATGACTAGTGTTTAAGCAACACTAAGAAACACCAAAGCTTTCTTTGGTCCTCTTTTTTCAAGTTGACTTGGATGTTGGAGTTTTTCTATTATTTCTCATGAATGTTAGAAGAATTATATTGAGTTCCTCAAAAATATCCAGCCAGTAATTTAATTTGAATTTTATTAGATTTATATTTTATTGTTTCACTGGGAAGTATGAAATGTTTCTACATTTATTTGGTTCGTCTTTTATGCCCTTTCATAGAGTCTTAAAATTGCTTTTATTGAAGCCTAGAAGTTGCTGTAGATATCTTGATTATTTTATGTTACTCTGATACTTTTTAGTTTTGATATTATAAATATTATTCTTATTGCTGTTGCTTTGTTGTTATGTATTATGGTTACTTTATTTGTGATCTAGAGCAGGGTTCTTCAACCCGCAGGCCAGGGACCTGTACCAGTCAGTGGTCTGTTAGGAACCGGGCCACATAGCAGGAGGTGAGCGGCTGGCAAGGGAGAAAGCTTCTTCTGTATTTACAGCCATTCCCCACCGCCTCAGTTCTACCTTAGATCATCAAGCATTCGATTCTCACAGGAGCACTGGCCCCTGAAGCCAAAAAGGTTGAGGACTGTTCATCTAGAGTAATTCTTATTAATTATAACATTTATCTTTTGATTCTGTTGTATTTTCTACATATATATTTAATTGTGCACAAATAATCCATTTTATTTTTTTCTCTTCCAATAATTGTACCTCTTCATTTTCTTCCTTACTCATTAACTAAAACCATTGCTATGTTAAATATTAATAGTGGCACTGGACATTCTTGCTGAGCCTAATCTTAAAAGGCACATACAAAAGTAAGAGAAATGAAAAATCAAATAATTTTTTTAAAAAGTAAAATCTTTACAAAAATAATGAAGGCTCTACTTTTCCTAAAGTGCCAGGAGTTGTCATCAAAAATAGAAGTTTCATGTAAATCAGTTTTCTTCATCTATATAGTTTCATTTATTATATCATTAATTAATATGTAAAATTATTTATCAATTTTTCATAAATATAGTTTTTCAATTCTATATTATTATAAACATTGTTGAAATGAACATTTTATATGT
>NW_011888785.1:23575199-23581018 GCF_000151845.1 Pteropus vampyrus | reverse complement strand
AATTCTAGGTTTTCTTAATGATTTTTAGAAAAACAATATGGACACACACACATACTGGGTCCTTATCTATTCCCTTTATATACATAACAAGTATCTGCTCTCAGTCTTCATTTTTTATTTTAATTAGTTTCAATTATACAGTACATTGTTAGACATTTATATAGTTTATAAAACGATCCCTCTAATTGCTCCTTCTCTCTTCTGATTTTCTACCTAGCCAATATATTAATGCTAACTACATTCCCTATGCCATGCTCCCCATCCCTATGACCATCTATTGACTACTAATGTGTACTTCTTTAACCCTTCACCCTTTACTCCCAGCCCTCCCCAAACCCCCTCCCCACTGTCTGTTACAAAATTGTCCACTATAATTGTGTCTGTTTTAGATTAGTTTGTTATTTTTGTTCCTTAGATTCCTCATGTAAGCAAAATCATATGGTATTTATCTTTCTCTGTCTGACTTATTTCACTCAGCGTAATAACCTCTAGGTCCATCCATGTCGCTGCAAATGGTAGGATTTCATATTTTTTAATGGCTGAGTAATATTCCATTGTATATATGGACCATAATTTCTTTATCCAATCATCTGTTGATAGGCACTTCGGTTGCTTCCATATCTTGGCTACTGTAAGTTATGCTGCCATGAATATTGGGGTGCTAGATCTTTACGAATTATTGTTTTTGTATTCTTTGGATGAATATCCAAAAGTGCAATTGCTGGATCAAAATGTCTACCCATTTTTAATTTTTTGAGAAACCTCCAGACTGTTTTCCATAGTGGCTGTACCAATTTGCAATCCCACCTACAATGTATGAGAGTTCCCTTTTCTCCGCATCCTCGCCAACACTTGTTTTTTGATTTATTGATGATAGCCATTCTGACAGGTGTGAGGTGATATCTCATTGTGGTGTTAATTTGCATTTCTCTGATTGTTAGCAACCTTGAGCATCTTTTCATGTCTATTAGGCATCTGTATTTCCTCTTTGGAGAAGTATCTGTTCATCTGTTCAGGTCTTCTGCCCACTTTTTAATTGGATTGTTTGGTTTTTTGTTGTTGAGTTATATAAGTTCTTTATCTATTTTGAATATTAACCCCTTATCAGATGTATCATTAGTGAATATCTTCTCCCAAACAGTCGGTTGTCTTTTTATTTTGTTGATGGTTTCCTTTGTTGTACAAAAACTTTTTAGTTTGATGTAGTCTCATTTGTTTATTTTTTCTTTTGTTTCCCTTGCCCAGTAGATATATTCGAAAAAAAATTTCAGTCTTCA
Organism: Pteropus vampyrus; assembly: GCF_000151845.1. Taxonomy (NCBI): domain Eukaryota; kingdom Metazoa; phylum Chordata; class Mammalia; order Chiroptera; family Pteropodidae; genus Pteropus; species Pteropus vampyrus. Next base: position 23,579,741 of record NW_011888785.1, on the reverse strand, counting down.
TATTTTTAAATTTTGTTTATGGTGTCATTTTGTGAAAAAAATTTTTAACTGTAATGTAGTCAAATTTATTAGACTTTTGCATTATAGTTTTGATTCTGTGTTTTAACAGTTCCTTTCTATTCTGTCATTAGGAAGATAGTCTCTATTTCTTTCAGAAAGTTATAAATGTTACTTTTCATTTTAGATACTTAAACTATCCACAGTACCTATTTATTACATTTTATAGTGTGAAGTAGTAGTAATTTTTTTTTTCCATGCAGGCAGCCAATTTTCTCCAAGTCATTTCTTTATCTGTGATACAATTTTTATATAAATAAAGTTTCTGTATACATGATAACATTTTTGGGGCCATCTGTTTTGTTTCACTGGTTTACCAGATTATGCTTCTGCTATACCACAGTATTTTATATACTGTAATTTTATAATTAATCTTGATAACCAAGGGCACCCCTACCTACTTTATCATTTTTATTCAAAATTTTCTTGGCCCTTAGCTTTTCCACATACATTTTAGAATCAGCTTTCAAAAATCCCATAACAAACTTTTTGTTATTTAATTCAGTTTTCATGATTTTCACATATTAACCTGGGAACAATCTTTATGATATTAATTTTTATGATATGCTCTAGATACCTATTCATTCATCTCTTCTTTTATGAATTTCAAGAGTATTTTGCAATTTTCTCACAAAGGTATTGTGAGTATTTTTGTTATATTTATATCCTAAAATCTTAAATTCTACACTGCTACTGTGAAAAGCTTCTCATTCTGATCATGTTTTTGAAGTGGTCGTTATAGGTGAGATAAGAAGGCTATTATTGTTTCTTGCCTTGATTTTTCTGTTTATTTTTTCTGACTCTTTTGGCATTTCACCAGCTTTATTTTGAATAATAATTGCATGGTATGTATCTTTCTATCTTTTTTAAAAAAAACTTTCCATGAGATTTTACTTTGAGTACATTTTCTGTTAACAGCATACCGTTAGATATGTTTAATTTACTTGGATTAAATTTATCTTTTATTAGCAAGAATTAGAGGTGATTTGGAATTAATTCTATTTTCTGTTTAATTCTTCTTTTTACTACATTTTTTTCTATTCTTTTTCTTCTATGTCTTTAAGGACTGCTTTCAGCTTTAAGTAACAAAATAATTTACTTAAAATGACTAAGCAAACAGGGATTTATTTTTGTAATATAACAAGAAATCCAGAGATAAGCATAGATTTGCTATTTTGATGATGAGTTTAGGAACCCAGATTCGTTCTTTATTTCTGCTCTGCCATTTTTAGTATTTGTTTTCATCCTTTTTGTCTAATTGTTGCAAGATGCATGCTGCATACCCAGGCATCACACCTAACTTCCAGGCTCAATAATATGGGTCAGAGACAAAAGTGTTTTACATCACAGGTTTTTAAAAAATTATTTAATGACACACCTTAGAATATTTTTATTGACATTATCACAGGGTTCTTTTAAAAATTAAATGAACTAATACAGTGTCCAGTATATTTAAACTCTCAGTAGGCATTTTATTAACAGTTCTTCCTTATGCTAAGGTAAAATATTTTTTATCATTCAATTTTTATAAATCCCAAGTCATTCTGAATCCCAAATCCAGCAATATAATATATCTCTGTGGCAGGAATGCCACATTGATATTTACAGATGGTACCATTCACTAACTGGTTTGTGTGAACAAGTCCTCCCAGAACTGTGCTGTGCACATCCTACTTGTCCATACATCCGTGACACTGACCTCAGGCTTCCTAGTAAATTAAACACTCAAGATTATTAAGATTATTAATTTTTTTAATAAACAGAAAACAATTACTATAAAATTGAAAACACCTTATTAAAGAAAAGTCTATGACAAGGAAATGATCAGTTAATTAAACTTAGTTATTTGAGTTTACTATGTCAAATCAAACATTAGAAAAATCTCAATCTGAGATTGCTAATCCATATTCCTAAAGTCACAAGAAAAACGTATTCAGACAACAGATCATATTTCAGAGCTATAAAACATCTTAAGCCAATAAGCAAAGCTCATATAAAATTTACTCAGCTAAACTCACTGCAAACTATAAAACAGTAAATTGTAAATTGGCTGAAAAATATTGCAGCCATCTTAAAATCTAACTAAATTGCACAACTTGACCTAAATTTGACTCAGCCAATTTATTATTAACTAAAAGGAAATGAACTCAAACTATGAAACTGTCAAAAGTAACAAACACTTGAAGAAAAAGCTATCTGTCTTGAAAAATAAACTGTTGACAAATGGTTCCTGTTTTTCTGCCCTCTTAACAGAAACTAAAAAAAAATTTGAATTCCTTTTTCCACCAATTAAAACAGAAGCCAAACAGAGCATGCCCTGCTCAACTCAACACAGAACCATAGAATTGTGAAATGAACTCAGATACTTCAGTACTAAAGACTGTGTATTAATTTAAATCATTCAACCAATAATCCTGTTTCTCTGGTTTAATGGAATATTAGTGAATGAAAAAAAAGTTAAAAGGGTAAAATTATAATTCAGTTAATGCTCTTACTTTAGGTGATGGAGTATTTAGATAAATTCCAATTCTTCCAGTTCAAATAAAAATAATCTTCCCAGAGAACTTTCTAGAGTGTATATATCAACATTTATACCTTTCCAAATATAAAATTGTATTTTTTTATTAAACCTGCTTTCAATATCTTATGGTAGCATTCTGGATTTTTGAACTACCATAGATGTATAAAATTAAAAAATATATATATTGAACTAGTTCCCTTACTATCTTCAGGATACAGCCTGGAAGTTTTTATTAAAAAATTCAAGTTTCTTATCTGAATTAGTTTGCCAGTGATTTTTCTCCTTCACTTAGAGTGCCTTACATACACACTCACATACAAATCAGTATATGGAAGGATTTGATTCATCAAGTTTTCCATATTTGGAACAACAGATTTATATCACTATATATATATATATATAGACAAAGTTAGAGACAATATAAGTGTAAAACCTCATTCAAACTCCATTTCATTCTATTAGTTCATCCTGAAAATGTGCCCTAAAGTGAGAACCATATGGCTTTTCAAAGCACAATTTCTTTCTTTAGAAATCTATGAAACATAGGTTTGTGTTTTATCATTTCCTCACTGTTTCTTTATCATTTTATGCTGAACTTTGTTAACACTTTTTCAGTTTTTTTTTTAAATTATGCTTGTGTTTACTGGTCATTTATAATGTGCCATTTAATTTCTATGATGTTAGTGCCCAAAGTAGTTTTATTTGCATTTTGATTCTGCATTATTTTTAGAACAAAGGCACTCCTATTTGTCTTCTTAGGTAGCTCTCAGAACTGTCCACCCTCTTTCTCCCACTGCTACTTCTGTCTGCATTCTAGTTCTTATCATTTCTTACTTGTACTATCGAATTGCATCCTAACTTGTTGCCTGACTGCAGATGTGATCTCCTATAATCCATCTTTTACAGCATCAAATCTGACCATGTAATTTTCCTTCTTAAAATCTATCTATAGCTTCCAATTGCCTATCTAGAACATAAAGTCTAAATTCCTCCTGACAATGTCTGCTATTTCATAAATTACCTGAACCATGATTACCTTTCAAGCTCTGCCTCTCTCCAGCACAGAACTCTGCTACAGTCACACAGAAGTTCCCACAGATACACTAATATTACATATTCTCTCATGTTCCGAAGGCTTTGAATATGCGGTTTTCCTTTACTGAAAACTTTGCTAGCCCTCCTTCAGTTAGACTACTTATTACTTTTGCTTCAAGAACTTTTTTAAAAAGCATTCCTTGACAGATAGGCTTTGGTCACACAACCCAGAGTGCCTTAGTATTCAAAATACATTCATTCACCTTTATTTTAACTCTTATCCCAATTGTTCTAAACATATCTGTCTGCTCCAGGGCACTGGTTCTTTCTGTTGGAGACTCAACATTAATCATCCTCTATAGATCCAGCTGGGCTTTAGTGAAAAAGCACAACTGTTAAAAATACAGTTATTATATTTTTAAGTAGTTTATGTAGTTTTTAATCGAAGTGATATCATCTCTTTCAGTTTAGTTTTAGGGTGGTAACTTCCTTAAAAGGTGTATATCAACACAGAGGATTAGCATCAATTTTCAAGATATTTGGGTCTGGAAGGTATAAGAAAAGAATCTTAAGTTTTAAGACTCTATCTCAATATTAACTTGAATTTCACAACATTATTACTAGGCTTTATTTATCTTTTAGTCTCCATGAGTCTCAATTTCTTAATTCAAAAAATATTTATTAAGTGGGTATTTGGTGTAAATCTCTGTGCTAGACACTGGGAAAATCATAAATATTATAATATAACAATATACAGATGGTGTATTATAGTATTATGTATTATTGAAATCTATATAATTTTATTAACCAATGTCATCCCAATAAATTTAATTTAAAAAATAATTATAATATCTATTATAGAGGGTTGCGAGAACTGAGGGCCACCAAATCTTTAAAGATCTCAACAGAGTGCTTAGCAAGTAAATGGG
>NW_011888785.1:23558217-23574984 GCF_000151845.1 Pteropus vampyrus | reverse complement strand
GTATTCCATAACACCAGTGACAGTTGTCTGGGATTCAAAGGGCAATGTAAATTACAGAAATCACAATAGTGTGCTATCTCATGGATAAGTACACATCTACTTTGGATGATAACAGTCTAAAATTGCATCTGCTGCCTGATGCAAGAAAATACTCGAATGCAAAAGATAATTGAGTAGATAGCAATTCTGTTTTAAAATAAAAGATTTACACAGGCAAGTGTTTTTTTCCTATAATTTTTATTGTTGCAAAGCAAATAATAGAATATATTGATTATTTTAGAATCTAGCAGTCAAACAATAAAGAAACAATGTGCACTTTCCTCAGAGTATATTACCTCATATCTGTTTTATTTTCTTATCTGTAAAATTGGTTCCTTCAGGGAAAGTGTTGCTTGGTTGAGCAAGGGCTTCTTTTGTGAAAAGTGCTAGTTTTTTTTCATGTGTGTATGTGTGTATGTCAGTTCTAGTTTTTACTTCAATTTAAAAGCTTTTTTTTCTACAGAAAATTATGTAAATTTTCAAAAGACTTTTTGAATAAAACAAATAAAAATGTTTCAATTAAAAGAAGTAACTAATAATCTAAATGGTAGAAAAATAAATTAAATGAATTTTGTCATTATCCAAAATTCAGAAACTTTTCCTAGCTGAGAATTTATAAAATTCATTTTAACTTTTAAGTAAAGTGAAAAAAAGTTAAAACAACTTGATAGTTGGAATTTTACAGCATTCCACCCCCCTAGAGATTTTGTATTTTATTGTCATCAAATTCAGTCTTCTTAAAAGTGATAAAGCTCTCTCTGTACAACATTGGTGCTATCAGAATATATTTAATGAGTATGTTAGATAAAGGGAGTACTCAGTTGCAATAACTATTACTAGTTTTAAGAGAATGGTATTCATAATTATTTAGGGTAATAGTAGGAAGTTATTTACTTACTTCAAATAATGCTTCTGTTTTTGTACTTGTTAGTATTGTTTGATCCCTATTTTATTTCCTCATGTATTAAAAGGTTGAACCATATTACACTTCATGACATCTTTTGCAAAAATCAATTCTCCCATGTCCCAAACTTTCATTTTCCCTAACTATTAATAAAATTGCTAAGAAAAATCTATCAACTATTTTTATGTTTCTTTGGTTCTTTATATTTATATTCCTCAGTGAGTAATCCAGGACTAGAAATCAGTAGCACTGAATTTTAAACTCAGGCAATTTTGGAAAGTATAATAAGATCTATGGGAGTCATCTTCCACAGAGGAGAGGCATTACTATACAAGGGATCACATCAGAATTACTTGGGGGAGAAGAGTAGTTTGAAATACTGTAATAAAATATGTATCATTTTTTTCAAAACAAACTGGAAAATGTAAGACCCTACAAATATCTTTTCTGGCGGAATGTCAAATGCAGAAAAATATATTATTTTAGAGAACATGATTTTAAAAGGCTTGGGAAAAATCAGTTCAGGATTAATCACTTACATGGTACAGGCGACATTTGGAAGGATGATAGCTAGCACTTATTGACTATGTGCCAGACACAGTGCCATGTGCCTTACAATCATTATTTTCATCAATTCTTACAACACACTGATAAGGTGGGTACTTTTGTTATTCTTACTTTTGTAGAGACAGAGAATTTGAATAACTGGCCTAATATCATACACATATATATTGGCATATCCAAATTGGTATATAAAGTACAGCATTCTATAAATAAGAGATCATTATATGTAAAGATGTCAATTCCCTCAAAATTACATTAGTTTTAATGTAATTTTAACAGATATTTATGTGGAATTTCCTTTGCTTCTCAACAAAGTTTTAAATTTTCTTTAAAATATTTTTAAAAATAAACAGATAAAATAGTCTAATTTAGAAAAACTGAAAGTAAAATTAGAATAATTGAATAACTGTGGCACCGATAGCTATAAATAGACAGACAAGTCAATGAAATATTCTATAAATCCCATTACCAGACATAAGTATACTTAAAAATTTTGAATATAGTTGATGTGGTATTTCATATTACCGAGGAAAGACAAATTTATTTAATAAATGTTTTTCTTCATACAAAAGAGCTAAAAGAAAATAGAAATTATTATGTACCATAATCCTCTATATGGGTAAAGAATATTTAAATAAATAATTGAAGAAGAAATGATAATTATCTATAGATTTGACCCTATATATTTTTGTATTTAAGTTCAAAAACCAAAGTCAAGGATTTAAATTGTCATTTTAAAAGCAGTGGACTCAATCCTTTGTTCACATATTTTGTTACTCACATCACTGAAGGACCACCATCTGTACTGTTCATTCTTCTCAGTAACCTCAATAACTTCAAATGTCATATGTAAACTTTGGTGAGGCAGCAAGTGTATTGGTTAAAGGTATGGGGTTTAGTATTTGACATTGTTGGGTATGTGTCTTGACTTTGCCCCCAACAGCACTAAATTCCTCTGACTTTCAATTTCCCTGACTTATAGAGGAAAAAATATCTACTATCCGTTTTTACTGAGATTTTTCTTTTATTAGTAAATAATGCTTAAAAGAGATAATGATCCTCACTACTCCTGGTTCATGTTAGATGCCCCTTAAATGTTACTACATTATGACTCTGAATCTAGATCCAAATTGAAACCCATATCCTGAATCCTAGATTCATAGTCTAACTACATAACGTAATATATCTACTTGGATTTCCCATTTGTGCTTCAATTCCCCCAAATTCCTAAAGTAAGATTTGAATAAAAAGAGGTCTACCTTATTCTTCCATAGAAAGATTCAGTATTTTAAGCATTGATACTGTCCAAATTCCTCATTAACATTTAATAGTTTCCCATTGTTCTCAAAAGCATTGTGAACTCCCATGTCCAACCCAACTTTGTACAAATTTCCAATTTCTCTGTTCCCCCCTTGCATCTTTTGTTTCATTTTCACTAAATTAACTTTCTCCTATACACCCCCAATCCTTTTTTTCCATTTGTCTCTTTGCTCATATGGTTCCCTTGGTCTGGAATTTGCCTCTCCCTTTGTCACATGCTTTTGAAAGACTTTCTCCATCTTTCAGATCAGTCACCACCTATAACCTCTTTCACAAAGCTATGCCCCCTGACTCCTACAGTACACTATTTCCTCTCTTTCTTTTGAATTTTTATCACGATTCTTCTTTAAATTATTAAAAGTGATAAAATATTTAACAATGGGCATAACACAGTCTCCAACCAATGCAAATGCTTGGTCGCTGTACATACTGGTTGAGCAGGTGTGCTTACTGGTTGATTATGGGATAGGACCATACTAGAGCATAAAAGCCCTCAAATCAGCATATGTATTGACTTGATCTTTATAGCATTCAAATTTTTCACACAGTGTCTTACATATAAATAGGCATACTCATATTTAGCACTAATCAACTTTAGAAATATAAAAAACACAGTGTATGTATCAGTAAAATTAGAGAAAGAAGATTATAAATAAATAAACATATTTAATTTTATAATACAATGCACACGTGGTCAGTTTTTAAATACAAAATGTGTAGGACAAGTAGGACAAGTAATCAAATGACACAAAACAATCCACTAATCACATTGCCTTTGATAACATTCCAACCTCAAAATTGAGGTAAAAATTAAATATCATATTTATTAATTTTAACAACACATTTGCTATATAAATGTTATAAATAACTTTTATCCATTGTCGGCTTCAATGAAACTGAATTTAGATAAAGATAATTTTTAATTTAAAAATTAACTCCTTGAAAGATCATTACTGACATCAGCACAATTAAGAGAATTAGGAAATGCCAAAATAATAAAAGATGAAGTGATATATAGATGACAAAAAAAGATATTACATATTTAATTTGAAAGTTCTTTAGTTTAATTAGAATTAGAGCCTGAAAAAATGGCGACATGAATTTTTTTAAGGAATAAGAGCATTAACTCTTATCTGAGTTGTGGGAACTCCACCAGGGCATGGAGTGTGTCACATTCTGCATTCCATCCTCAGTGCTTATCCTTGCCTCATTAACAATGAGTGTTCAGTAAGTGTTTGCTGAGTGACTTATTGAATGCCTTAATAATAGCTATTATTATGTTCTAATTGAGGGTCGTCCAGGGTGGTTTTATATTTTTCTCTTTGAGGGTTAATTTTTTTAAAAACCCAGTTGGACAGAGAAAGAGAAGAAATTAAATGAGTATTTTACATAGAGTACTTGGTTATGCCAATCTACGAACTCTTAGAGGGATATCCATTACTTACTCCATCCCTTTTTCCTACTTAAAAAAGAGAAAATACTTGGAGGAAATTATTTTTTAAATCTTTGTGTGTGTGTGTGTGTGCTTATCAAAACAAGATAAGAGAGAGGACTCCAATACTGAGGATTAGATTTTTATTGGTTTAATGCAAGAAGTCATTTCTGTCCTACACTTGCTTCATGGACTTTGCAAAATATGTTCCTTCACCTAAAAAAGCTCATACTAATCACTGTTAGAGCTATGTATAAAACATATATTTATACAAAATACACTTGAAATTTGAGTTAAACGAGATTGTTGTGACTATAAATTTCCATTATTTCTACATATATTGTTAGGCTTTTTTTTTTTTTTTAAACTCTTTCAATAAGATACTGAATCAAATCTTATTCTCTGCCTTACTCCCCTCCCTGCCTTCTTCTTAGGTTAGCATTACCGGTGATGTGCTTTCACACACTCAATTATTTGAAAACATTTGTGAGTAGAGCTTAGTGTATTTCTATAATGGTAGTTTTATTTATTTTGGCCCACTGAAAGTAGAAATTGAGTGATTAAATTGAGGCTTCCAAAGATACTTAAGCAAATAAATGATTCATTATAGTTATTTGTTTTTTAAATGCATGCAGCCAGGCAAATTAAACTTCATACCAAGTTATGATCTTGATGTCTGATGTTAACACTTGTGAACACTTGGTTTAAAAGAATAAATGGGTCAAGCCAGTCACTATATGTAATACTTGTGAATGCCTACTAGCAAAAAATAACACTATTAAATATACTAAATAAAAAATTTAGGAAAGTACTATCTCATTTATCTTGAGGGTATTAGAGGTTTTTAATATAAGTTGGAAAAACACGATTGGAAAGTCTAGTTGATTTGATCTAAATCTTTAAGAGAAATGGTCTTGTATAGCTCTCTCAACAAATATGTGATATTTTATCAATCTTGACTAATTTTATTCCTTTGAATGGGATCCAAATGGCTGTATGTTAAATCTACTTCTAATTTAATAATAGCTACACTTTAAAGGATATTAATCATATGTCAAACATAGAGCTTATTTGCACTTTACTTTGGGATTTACTTAAATTGTAGAAGTTCAGCTTTTCATTAGTAGAGATAGTTTAGAAGAGTATTAACATTTTCCACCACGACTTAGGTCAGGACCCCAGAACCTTCAATTGATCTCACCTTCTGACCCACTGAATTAATCTCATGCTGAGATTAAAATTTATGACTCACTGCTATAGAGAAGATGAAACATTATTTGACAAAATGACTAAGTGGAAAGTAGATTTTAAAAAAATCAGAACACTAAGTAAGTAGACTTGCTCAATAAGTAGAGTAAGTTTATGGCTATTTAGCATTAAAAAAAACTCATTAACATGTTCAACATAAAATTTCAACTCCATTTTTGTATTCTGTACACTATAATTTCAAAACAAAAATAAAAACTTATGAAAACAAACTGTATAAAGGTGATTACTTAAAATCTATGATATGCTTTTGATTTTTTTTTTTTTTTGCTTTTGATTTAAAGTATGCTGTCTTAGATCATTTCTTTGTAGATCAATTTTCCTTAAAGAGAATCAAGGTGTTCATAAAACAAAGTGCTTAAATAAATTACATAAAAGACTCAAGATAAAGGGGAACATTGCAAGATCTACAATTTCAAGAAAACTGTACTAATCAACAAAGATACACTGTTTTTCTGGTGCCCTGATGAAGAATTCAAGGAGTAATCCAGTCTTGAAAATATATTATGTCCAAAAACATATTGAACAACTCTATTTTGTTTGTTTGTTTGTTTTCTCGTGAACTGGCTATTTATGTTAACCAATAACAAAAAGAAGTAAAGCAATCCTCTGGATCACTGAAAACAAGATATATATCATACATCATATATCTCAAGTACAACACAAAGTTGATTCCGTATTTCTATGAGAGCAAAACAAAATCCTGCACTTTAGTGTCTTCTTATCTGCTTAGAAAAAATACATTTCTGTATAATTTGATAATTTTCTGCCCACTCTCTGTCTATATATTCTTCTTAATTTAAAATTGTTTCTAAAGGTTTAATATTTATTGCATTTTTCTTTTCCACATTGTTAGCAATCTCTTATATGTTTCTTATAGAACTATTCATGCCCAATTTCATAGAGACATGTAAATTATAAATTTGCTTATTATCTAAATATCAGAAGTAATGTCATCAAAAAAATTGTCCAAAATATTGCTACCAAAGGGCACATGATTATAAATGACTCGTATTGTAATACATAGTCCATCTTTTTTCTATACTAAACTCCAGCCCCTGTGCTCAATAACTAAGCTGAGATTAAATCTTGATAAGATCTAGTTCACTAAAATATAAACATATTGACTCATAAGTTTAAATAAAATATAAAATTGTCTATGACTGGCTCTTCTTGGAAAAACACGTATGTTTTGTGTGAAACATATAAAAGTAGAAAGTGTTAGTATGAACAATTTCTATTCATTGACAACTCAACATTTATACTAAAATAATTTTATTTATAAACTTAATAAAAGGTGAAGTTAAATAACTAAAGTTTTGAAAAAAACTGCACATGAATTGCTTCTCTATATACCTAAATTCTAGTCATATGAAAATCAATGACTTCTTTTTTTTTTTCAGTAAGTTCTATATATGATTATATTGTTTATTCATTCATTCAACAAACACTCTTGAAGCAACTCTATGAACAAGGCTTTCTGCTAAGTGCTGGGACCTCAAGATTAATAAAACCATAGTTCTGGTCTGAGAGTTGTTCAGCCTTATGAGGGAGACAGGCAGCGAAATAGGTAAATGTAAAGCAAAGAACAATGATAACAAAACATGCAAATTATAGTGTGATTGGCATAGATTTTGTAAGTGGTAGAAGCACACAGGAAGAGGAGGCAAAATAAGGAAGAAAGTAAATTAAGTAGTTAGATGCTTCTATAGGATCTCCAGCAAATTATTGGGCAAGATATATTTCTGGCATTTGCTATGTTTCTCCCTTGTCTCCCCCTTTCATCAAAACAGACTTGTCCTGGTTTCAGCTCTCACTGGCCTCAAGCCTACTGGAACAGTAGCTTCTTTCTGCTACCTATCTTCTGCTTGGTTTTCCAGTGTCTTCCACAAGTATACAATAATCACGAGCCGCAAATTTCCTCTAGTTTAAATATTCAGAGGGGTTTCCAAGGAATTTGGATGGTAGATTTGGGGCTACTCAACATATAGATAAGAGTTGATGAGTTTATGCAGAGAGAAAGTGAGTAAACAGACTGATGGATTAAGGATAGAACCCTAAGGAACATGGCAATAGATAGAGGAAGCACAGCCTTTGAATGAGTCTAACTTTTTTTTTCTTTCTTTCTTTTTTTTTTTTTTGTAAAACCAGAACAATGTGATATCCACCAGGAATCTTAGGCATCACTTAGACACAGCATTTATCAAATGAGGTTCTGAAGATAAAGAGATCAAGTCACCAATTAGGTAACAAGACCAGATTTGAAACCCAAATCTTGGTTTTCTATTTCCTCATCTAGTGTCCTTGTGATGTCATTTGTTTAATCATTCTTTTGAATAGCATGTGGTTTCATATCATCTTCCTTGGTTCAAGTCACTTGCTTTTATTTGTGTGATGTTTGCACTTCAGTTTCTTTTATGGAAAACAAGTAAATGATATTATTTATCTTCGCAGGTAATTTTAAGAAATTAAATGAGATAAACATAAAAAGTATTTAGAGTAGTGTAAAGTAATTAAGATAGTTAAAATTATTGAGAGGTTGGTACAATTCATATTCATGAAGAATGACAGTGCTATCAGATCTTATCACAATATTATGAAAGACAAGCATCATTGTGCACCTTACAGACGCTGATTATATGTTTTCTAAAGTTAAAATTATTTTTGGCATTTGTAATACCCTTACCATTTGTTTGATAAAACCAAATTTAATTTCAAATTAAGTTTTGCTTTAGAAGTTAGTTCAGTCATTTTTTTTCTATAAAATGACTTTTACATCATTAGTTTGTTCTTAGTTCCATATATTTAAGAATTTCCATTGACTTAAATGAGCTTCCATGATTTATTTTTTATTTTCATAAAATTTTAAGTGAAAAAGAATTTTCAAATTTAAAAAAGTTTTTTCTTTCCCCTGAGGAACTCTTCTGAGTCTCCCCTGTCATCATTCTCATTCTTTTTCCTCTTTTAAATTTTTTGTATCTCAAAATACTTAAATGTTAAATGTGCATGAGAAATCGAGAAATTGTTGAATAAAGTTACAAAGTCATTCTAATTTAATGGATAACATAGAAACTGATGGCTTACTTTCTAATGCTTTTGCCATTAGTGCTTAGAAATTAACATTCATATTAAAAGAAAAACAAATTAAACACTTATACTGCAGCATATAGATCCAACCAAAATCCAGTATTGTAAATTTTAACTTACCTTCAGTGTCTGCTAGTCCGACTCCTACTCCTGGCTGTTTTATAAGCTCTTGACCATTCTGCCCCATCTTCCCTCTATTTATAAAGAAAATGAAAGGTTATACAATATGCAGTTATGATCTCCTAAGAGCAAATAAGAGGACAAGTTTGCAAGAATAGAATAACATATATTTAGACCTGCAATAAATTACCTGGATGACAAGTATAAACACAATAAATTGTTCTAGATAGTATTCTTTTTAAAATGGGAACTTATTTATAATGAGTCGTATATATCCTTTGACAAGAAGGGAAATTTTGAATTAACTTATAAAAATAATATTATAATAACACAGAATCTTTTTCACTTAGTGGTTTTCCTTCAAGTTCTTCCTGTGTTTGCAGTTGTGTGTAGCATATTGGCTTTTGAAGTCGGACTGCTACATCTCTGCTTCCGGCTTTACTATTTTATGCTATGTGTCATCTAAAGCAAATCTACTTAATCTGGTGAATTTTCAATACAAGGATAGTAACATTAGCTACCTTTGGTTATGAAAATATCATATGACAAAATGTATATAAAGTGCTAAACACAATGCTTGAAATATCATAACATTCAATAAATATAAAGTATTAATAAACAGGTATGCACATAATGGCTTTGGAATTCAGCCAGAGACTGCTACTCACTTTTAGTTTTAGCCTCAAACTTTTGGAAGGCTAAATAGATGAAGAATTCATGATTCAAGATTTTAAAATTGTCTCATATACTTATGCAAGATGTTCTAAAAAATGGAATAAAAATGCTTACTTGTTAAAAAGGGTGCTTGAACAACAGAATATCTTAATACTATGTTTCTCAACAATAATTCTAACATGCCATTATTTACTAAAAATTCTTACTTTCCTGAAAATACTTGGTTTGCCGAACCCACTGAAAATGTAACCATAATTATTTCTTAAGAATCGAATAATACTACTACCCAAAGCAATTTACAGATTCAGTGCAATCCCTATCAAAATACCAAAGGCATTTTTCACAGAAATAGAACAAATAATCCTAAAATTTATATGGAACTACAAAAGACCCTAAATAGTCAAAGCAATATTGAGAAAGAAGAGCAAAATCGGAGGTATCATGCAACCTGATACCAAACTATATAACAAGGCTAAAGTAACAAAATGATGGTTGCCAGATGTGAGAAGTTTGAGGGGGTAGATGAAAAAGGTGAAAAGGATTAAAAGTACAAATTGCCCATAATAAAAATTGTCATGGAGATATAAAGTACAGCATATGGAATATAGTCATTATAACTATGTATGGTGTCAGATGGGTATTAGACTTATTAGGGTGATTACTTTATAAGGTACATAAATGTTTAATCACTATGTTGTACATCTAAAATTAATATAATATTATATGTCAATTGTAATTGAAAAAATTTAAAAAACAATCTAATTATATCTTACTTGAAAACTGCTCTAAAGACTATTTTATTCTACTGACAATTGTTCTGAATATGAAAAAGGAACAGATGTAAATTCAGAAATTATTTTATCTTGAAAGACATTACATTGCTTTATTTTGACAAGTCTAGATCAAAGGTTTAAACACTATATATATATGTGTGTGTGTGTATATATTATATATATGTGTGTGTGCATATACATACCTATATATATATAGTTTGCATCTGAATATATACAAAAAATCTACTACAAAGTTATAATAATTAAAACAGTATGATAATGGCATAAAAATATATGTATAGACTAATGGAATAGAATAGAGAGCCAGAAATAAATTCTCACTTATATAGTCAATTAATCCATGACAAAGGAGACAATGATATAGAAGCAGGAAAGACAGTCTCTTCAATAAGTGTTGGCAAAACTGAACAGATACATGCAAAAAAAAAAAAATGAAATAAGGACTTTCTTACACCATATACAAAAATAAACTAAAAATGGATTAAGATCTTAAATGTTAGACCTGAAACAATAAGACTCCTAGAAGAAAACAGGCAGTAAGTTCTTTGACATCTCTCTTAGCAATATATTTTTGGATATATTTTCTCAAGCAAGAGAAATGAAAAGAAAAGTAAATAAATGAGACTACATCAAACTAAAAGTTTTTCCATAGTGAAGGAAAACATCAACAAGACAAAAAAGAACCTATTGAATAGAAGAACATATTTACAAATGATACATCTGATAAGGGGTTACTATCCAAAATACATAAAAAACTCATACAACTTAACACCAACCCCCCCACCCCAACAATCCAATTAAAAAATGGACAGAGGACTTGAATAGACGTTTTTTCCTAAGAGGACATACAGATGGCCAACGGACATGTGAAAAGATGCTCAACGTCACTAATCATCAAGAAAATGCAAACTAAAACAACCATGAGCTATCACCCCACACCTGTTGAAAATGGTTATTATCAATAAATTAACAAACATCAGGTGCTGTTGAGGATGTGGAGAAAAGGAAACCCTCATACACATGTTAGTGAGAATATAAATTGGTGTCGCCACTGTGGACAATAGTATAAAGATTCATCAAAAAAATTAAAAATAGAGCTGCCATATAATGCAACAATTCTACTTCTGAGTTATTTATCCAAAGAAAACAAAAACATTAATTTGAAAAGATATATGCACCCCTATGTTCATTGCAGTATTATTTTATAATAGCCAAGATATGGTAACAACCTAGATATAGACCTCTCTCTCTCTCTCTCTCTCTACACACACACACACACACACACACACACACACACACACATACACATACATATATACACACATATATATGTATATATAAATATTATTTAGCTATATAGAAGAATGAAATTTTGCCACTTGCGACAACATGGATGGACCTGGAGAGTATTATTCTAAGTGAAATAAGGCAGACAAATACTGTATAATCTCATTTATTTGTGAAATCTTAAAAAATAAACAAACAAATAAACAACATAAAACAGAAACAGACCTATAGCTATAGAGAGCAAATTGATGACTGCCAAAGAGGAAGGGAGTAAGGTTATGGGAACAGAAAAAAAGAAAAAAAAGATAGTGTTAAAGCCACTATTCGAGGAACCACCACCTCCCCACCAAAAAAGAAAGAAAAAAAGAAAAGAAAAAGAAAGAAAAATCCCACTGACAGACTTTTCTGTAATGCTGTGTTGCAGTCATGTGATTCTCATTACTAAGCTTTTTTAATTGTTTCTGTGAGAGTCAAGATAAGTTGGTCGATAAGTTTTAAAAAATTAACTCTGCTATGTCTGTCACAATTAGACAAGGAGATAAACTTAATAATTTAGTAGCAATCTCACTTTTAGTAATATACTATACTAGTAGAAAGACAAAACGTATCATTACTGAGCCAAAGAGAATTGAAAGTGAGGAATCCTATTAGCAGTGCTAATAGAGCAGATGAGAGTACTGAAAAATTCCTATACCATGCCAAACTCTCACAAAATAATTACAATTTTTAGTAATTGTAATATAATACATTTTTGATAATTTTTTTATTGATCTTGAGTCCTAGATTTCATATTATAATGGTGATAGTCAGCTACAGTCTTTGCTTCTAGTGAAAACTAATTTTAACATTAGATACTTAGCCAAAATGTATATTAGGTGCATTTCTAAGATTATAGAGAAAACTTTTGCAGCAATGTGAAGCCACATATGTACAAAGGAAATGTAACTGTGGGTCATGTGAACGATGTAATTTTTCTGAATTCTCAGTAAATAATCTTCAGTTTAGAACATTTTGACTACATAGTTTATAGTTTATATTTCTTAATCAGTCACCAAATATGTATTGAGCATTTATGTTAGCCCAAGCAGTAACTGTTAGACAAAAAGGGGCATACGAAGGAACTACCAAATACTGCTCTAACATCATCCTGCAATGCTTTAAAAGAGAGAATTTTTTCTGTGCTCATATGGAAAAACAATAGCCTCATAGGCAGTTTCGAAAGGCTTTCATTCATAAGAGAAACAGGAAAATGGGAAAAAACAAAATTGGAATGTGGTATGTATGTAAAAAATACATAATCTCCTTCCCCTTCAGACATTCAGCTATTGAGGAAAAAATATGGTTTACTCTCTGAAAGTTATAACTTTATCATCAGTGTTAAATTATTTATTTTAAAAGGTATGGATAAATTGAAAGGATATTAAGTGATATGTGGTGTAAAACCTTTACAGATTTGTATGATATTTATAATTTAGAGAGAGGAATTTAATGAATTTGCTGAAATTCTGCTCTGTCAAACTGGATCATCAGAGGCTGAAAACTACTCCTTTTAGAAATAGTTTTTAATAAAAAGAACTGATTAAATACAAATAACTCTATTGATTCATAACCTAAGTATCAAAAAAAAAATAAGTAATGAAATAGTCAATTTCAGTAGGAAAAGTGTAACTCGAACATCACAAAATAAACACTTTTTTTCACAGTACAAATCCGTTTTCCCTATTATTTTGCTTTTGTAAATGGATCTGTTATCTAAATATTAGTAGTATTCTGGAGATCAAAAGGAAAGATTTATTTAAAAAGTGATAATAAAAGAAAGAGAAATAGAAGTTCCACTCTCAGAGAAGGCTTCACTCAACATTGGAGAAAAGGAAAAAGACCCTTTAACAAGGTGCCAGACCAGGGGACCACTGCTCTTTCTGTAAACTGCCACATAATAAGTAATGTGAATGGTCACTGTTGCAACCACTCAAGATTGCCCCTATAATGTGAACAGCATTAGACAACACATAAGTGGCTGTGTTCCAATAAAACTTAATTTATGAGCCCTGAAATTTCAATTTTATATAATTTTCACATGTCACAACATATATTCTTCTTCTGTTTTTGTTTGTTTGTTTGTTTTTCTTTTTCAAACTTTTAAAAATTCAAAGTCATTGTTAGCTCACAGCTGGATTCACCCTGGCCTGGAATCTGAGGAAGGGTGGCCCAGTGGTGTTTTTGAAAACCCAGAAAACTAGTTACTGGGGAGGAGAAGGGAAGGTCAGGAACTTTCATTTTTGTTACTGGAACAGACATAACCTACATATTTATCTTGGATGCTGCTAAATTTTGCCACCAATATGACTAAACCCATTCTAACACATTCTGAACACAATCTGCTTTAGTTTTGCATTTGATTTGCAATATGATTTTCTTGAAGCTTAACACATTACCAATGAACTTTACTCCAAGTTTATCTACTCATGTACTATGTACTATGTACTACTTGCTATTTCTTCTGGAAAATATGAAAACACAAAATCTTCTTTTTAATTGTAGCAATATTTACAGTTGAAAAATCTATGTGAGTAGCTCAGTATGTTATCAATTTCAAATGTAAAATTTGAGTTCTTTAAATATGTTTAAATCTCTCCCAATTCAAAGTAAATAAAGCTATGTTTATCTCAAATCTCAATGCTGTTTTTATTTGGTCATTATGTGATTAAAGCATGATTCAGGCATGGCTAAATTATTATTTTAGCAGTGTTTCTGTTAAATACAGATTGAATTAATTAAGTAGTACTGGTTAGAGCCCAGTATTCACCCTTAGAATTAACTAAATGAATCCAATTTCTTCTGAACAATCTTTTTTTTTTTTTTTTTTTTTTTATGTAGGCATGGCCAGTTGAAATGCTTCAGGGACAATTGGTCAGAATTGGCTAATTATCTAGTTATTTCCTGTTAAATGTTAAGAAAAGCTTACTCATAATGCTGTTAGCTTTGTAGTGAGAAAAAAAGAACCACTTACATCCTTGGAATAGGAAATAGATTAGTCTCCCCTGCAGTGCTGCTGCTTCCTTCACTGTCCACGCTATAGCCACTGCCAAAGCTGCTGCCCGAGGAGCCGGTGGACACGGAGCTTTCTGCAGGCCGGTGATTGGTAGGCTTTGCTGCATGGTGTGGGAAGAGTCAACACCACAGTCAATCAGTGATACTCCCATTGATCTCCAAATGCATTATGATGCGTTTTCTTCATTTACATGTATAAAGAAACAGCTGTAGCAAGAACTCCACATTTCCTAACCTGCCTTTCATTTTCTGTCCCTTAACCAATAAAGCATAGTGGCCACACTAACATACTTGATTGTTTTTCTTGGACATAAAGGAAAAAACAATTGCTTTTAGGAATAAACCATCATATTTTTAGACTGAGATAAATAGCACGTAACTATTCTATTATTATTATTGTTTGTGGCTTATTTGTACAGTATTGCAATAAAGATATGGCTATTTCTTAGAGAAGGAGTTTAGAAACACTTGCGTAGATAGAAATAACAAGATAAGAAAAAATTTTCTTAATTATTTTTCGTATTAATATCGAATAATCTGTTTTTTTTCTTGAGACGTGAAGATGAAAAATAGAACAGACAATTTCAAGAAATGATTGAAAATTCTGTGCTTATTTGTATGTTGCTCTATCAACTATCTCCACAGGTTATTCAATTTGAAGATATTTGTTTCCTTTTAGGCATTTCTTAGTTTATGATTAGGACTTGTTTTAAAAATTTCATCAGCTTGATTATTTTTTGATGTAAGAATTCTTATTTCCATAGAAACGTAATAATTCTGTGCTGTAAATTATGCAGTAGTAGGAGTATAATGTCAATATTGTTAGTAGAATTCTAGATTAGAGGAGATTTGTGGGGGGAACTTTTGCTGGAAAAAAAAGAGAAGGCAAGTGTTTTCTTTTGTTTCTGTAGAGAGAAATTTCTCTAGGCAGATTTTTGAAATTGTTATTTATCTTCTGCCATATGGTCAGAGTTTAAGAGTATGAGCTTTGATCATATTGACATGGTTTTGCATCTCAACTTATTGTAGAGTAAGACTAAAATTCAGTTTCCTCATTTGAACATAACAGGGTCAGTAATGCCTATGTCATAAGATCATGATATGGGAAGTGAGATAAAATAAAGCAAGAACCCAGTATTTTACGTCTTGCCATATACCCCAACCTCTTCATCAGGGCTCTACTGTCAATGGCTGTTCTCTAGTATCTTTGAGTGTACGTAGTCCCTGATGATGAATTTGCCTTGGGTATCTTCTAATTCTAGACATGTTCTAGGCTACAAAATCATGAGTCTCTCGTCCATAAATACATCTCTGTTTGATTAGGAGTTTTTTAAGCAGTTGGATAGATTCACACTAATGGGTGAATAGTTGATAATTGTTTAATGATCCTAAGGTTTCTGCATTTTTCTTAAGGATCATATACAAACACAATAACTCGATGTGGTGGAATTTTAGTATAATCAACATAACCAACTGAAGCGATAATTACAGACATTTTGAGGGATACCATTTGAGGGCAGGGAAGCCATCAGAGTAGTCAGGATCAAGGCTGGTAAAGCAGCTCTTCCCCACTTCTTTCTTTCTTTCATTTCAGGACAATGGATCCTCTAAAGCCACCAGAAAAGTTTATAATATATATTCCAGTGATAGTAGGATCACTTTCTCAGAAGAGTGAAAAAGGAAGAAACGTTTATTAGTCAATTATATATCAGATGTCTATAAGTTGGGAATAGCTATTTAGAATAAGGCTTGAATTCTGTTAAATAGCCAGTGACCAATGAATTACTAGTAACCCATAGCTATATCTGCAGAAACAGAATGATAGTCATAATGTTTAATATTTTATTTGATTTTTATAGAAGAAACCCATATATTGTATTTAGTGTTAAAGAAAATAATTTTAAAAAGAATAACTTTCAAAATGTAAAGGTAATATGACTGATATAAAATTAAAATCATTTATAAAGCAATTTGAACTGTATAATCAACCACATGAGTCATATTAGTCAATTGGTTGTAAACAAAAGAAAGCTGTCATACTTTTTGATTGGCATTATATAATCCAATCGAGACTGTTAATAGTTTTTAGTATGACATTGAATAAAAAAATCCTTTAATTTTATCAACTGGAAAATCTCGATATACTATTTTCAAAGACAAACCTTAATTAATATATATTAATTTTAAATTGATTTATTTTTACTAAAGTAAAACAATTTTCATCCAAG
>NW_011888785.1:23484091-23558167 GCF_000151845.1 Pteropus vampyrus | reverse complement strand
TTTTTTTTCTTGAGACGTGAAGATGAAAAATAGAACAGACAATTTCAAGAAATGATTGAAAATTCTGTGCTTATTTGTATGTTGCTCTATCAACTATCTCCACAGGTTATTCAATTTGAAGATATTTGTTTCCTTTTAGGCATTTCTTAGTTTATGATTAGGACTTGTTTTAAAAATTTCATCAGCTTGATTATTTTTTGATGTAAGAATTCTTATTTCCATAGAAACGTAATAATTCTGTGCTGTAAATTATGCAGTAGTAGGAGTATAATGTCAATATTGTTAGTAGAATTCTAGATTAGAGGAGATTTGTGGGGGGAACTTTTGCTGGAAAAAAAAGAGAAGGCAAGTGTTTTCTTTTGTTTCTGTAGAGAGAAATTTCTCTAGGCAGATTTTTGAAATTGTTATTTATCTTCTGCCATATGGTCAGAGTTTAAGAGTATGAGCTTTGATCATATTGACATGGTTTTGCATCTCAACTTATTGTAGAGTAAGACTAAAATTCAGTTTCCTCATTTGAACATAACAGGGTCAGTAATGCCTATGTCATAAGATCATGATATGGGAAGTGAGATAAAATAAAGCAAGAACCCAGTATTTTACGTCTTGCCATATACCCCAACCTCTTCATCAGGGCTCTACTGTCAATGGCTGTTCTCTAGTATCTTTGAGTGTACGTAGTCCCTGATGATGAATTTGCCTTGGGTATCTTCTAATTCTAGACATGTTCTAGGCTACAAAATCATGAGTCTCTCGTCCATAAATACATCTCTGTTTGATTAGGAGTTTTTTAAGCAGTTGGATAGATTCACACTAATGGGTGAATAGTTGATAATTGTTTAATGATCCTAAGGTTTCTGCATTTTTCTTAAGGATCATATACAAACACAATAACTCGATGTGGTGGAATTTTAGTATAATCAACATAACCAACTGAAGCGATAATTACAGACATTTTGAGGGATACCATTTGAGGGCAGGGAAGCCATCAGAGTAGTCAGGATCAAGGCTGGTAAAGCAGCTCTTCCCCACTTCTTTCTTTCTTTCATTTCAGGACAATGGATCCTCTAAAGCCACCAGAAAAGTTTATAATATATATTCCAGTGATAGTAGGATCACTTTCTCAGAAGAGTGAAAAAGGAAGAAACGTTTATTAGTCAATTATATATCAGATGTCTATAAGTTGGGAATAGCTATTTAGAATAAGGCTTGAATTCTGTTAAATAGCCAGTGACCAATGAATTACTAGTAACCCATAGCTATATCTGCAGAAACAGAATGATAGTCATAATGTTTAATATTTTATTTGATTTTTATAGAAGAAACCCATATATTGTATTTAGTGTTAAAGAAAATAATTTTAAAAAGAATAACTTTCAAAATGTAAAGGTAATATGACTGATATAAAATTAAAATCATTTATAAAGCAATTTGAACTGTATAATCAACCACATGAGTCATATTAGTCAATTGGTTGTAAACAAAAGAAAGCTGTCATACTTTTTGATTGGCATTATATAATCCAATCGAGACTGTTAATAGTTTTTAGTATGACATTGAATAAAAAAATCCTTTAATTTTATCAACTGGAAAATCTCGATATACTATTTTCAAAGACAAACCTTAATTAATATATATTAATTTTAAATTGATTTATTTTTACTAAAGTAAAACAATTTTCATCCAAGAGTGCTCTCATAATGTATCAAAATAGCTACATTATAGAAAAGATGTCATTATTTACATTTAAAAATGTTCCATCTTTTCTTTTGTAAACTTTAATTTTGCCTGATGCAATTTCTAGTTCTATTTCTCTTCTGGGAAATTTGAGATGTGTACAGAATGGAAAACAATATAAGAAGAAGAAAGGATGAAGGCTAGAAATAGCTTTAAGGAAAAAGTTTTTTTTATCTTGTCTAGGTAAATAGAAAAATCTCATTTGGAAAGCTTGTGCATGTGCTGCCAATTTAAATGCAAATAAGTAATGTTTTATAAGAAATATAAAAAGAAAGAAAACCAAATCTATGGAACATTATACATATATTGGATTAAGTCTCAGTCTACTTAACATCTTTGCAAAACAAGTTATAAGTAACTTTGAGTCTAAAGAAATTTGGAGTAGCTGGAAGTTAGGTGATTAATTCAAATAAATCCAGTGCTGTGATAAAACATCTGGTGCTTGATCAAATTTCTTATTCTTATTCTTATTCTTAACCTGGTATTTAAGTGTAGGGTAGCGTTAGATAGCCTAACATTTGTTTAGTTTTTAAAAATAAATTCAATTAAAATGCAGAATGGACCTTTGCTTTTTACTGGGCAAAAGCAGTTTCAGACAAATTCTTTCATTTGCCTCTCAAAGTCCTTTATCATCTGCTCCTTTTTAAAGATATCCCTGGTAATTCTCCTTCATATGCTTTCCATGGAAGCCCCCTTTCCATGGACACGCACTCTGGCTTCTTTCGTTTGGCTTTCTTTATCCTGAGAGCTGAGGCTATTCTCTCCAATTTTGTTATGCTACCTTTGCCCCTATCACTTTTTCATATCTAAATTATATTTATCAATAAAGGCCCAGCTCAGATCAGTAAAAGCCCTGATTCATGCATTTTTCTCATCTTACCATTCAGAATTGAGCTCTTCTATATCTGTACTCTCAGAGCACAAGGTCATATCTTATTGGCCTTATCATATCTTATTGGTCTTATTGGCATTGATTACTTTCTATCTTTGATTGTAGTTGTTACATTCATGTCATTGTTCAAAGCAGAGGATGTGTTTTCTCCATGGTAGCATTCTTAAAAGCTTATCCTGGAACTATACTGAAGCAATTTTTAATGAAATAATAATAATAAAATTAATAATCTTTCCCTTAACCAAACTAAGCCATCTGAATGGGTTAGTAATATTTCACTTTCTATCTGGCAATGTACTTTATGCAATTTATAAATCTTTCATCAATAGCACCACTTGATAATAGGAATTTTTTTCCCTCATGTTTTTGTTAAGAAAACTTTGGGTAACTCAACTTTTTTGTAGCTTTAAAAATCGGAATGAAACTTTAATCTGTCACACTGTGTACAAAAATGTGATCACTCAACTAAATGTTGTTTTCCCAATCCCCACAAAACTGGTTCGATTGAAAAAATATTTAATGACAATATACTAAACACAAAACAAAATAACTTTGCGAACTTAAAAAAGTTAAAAACAGACCATGGACATTATATATAAATATTTAAATTGGAATAACAATAAAATATGATGTGTGTAGTAACATTCCATGGGAGCCACCAGAGGGTGTTATTACAGACACTAGTGCCAATTCCACCTCTCGATACACAGAGAGAAATTACATTTAATTTTCTACCAGAAGTAATATTTAAAACATTACTCTTCTGTTTTACTCTTCCAACTCTTAACAGAGTTTCAGAAATCTGGATCTGCAATACATGGATTTATTATGTGCCTGTCTATTTTACGAAGAATTGAGGTTTATTTAATAATAATACATTTTTGGAGTCTACATTTTTGTGTGTACTTTCTTTGTGAATTCCTATTTGTACTATCAAGTACCAATTAGAAGAAAGATGTATTAAATAAATATGTAATAGAATAAGCCTTCTTCCCCGGTCTAGAGAAAAAAATCTAGAGTATTGAATCATTTTTGACTCAATTATTGAGGGGGCATTTCAGGTAAACAATTTTATCTTCTCTGAGGCAATTCGGTCTGCTTTAAATTATTCTTTGACCTCTTCATTTTCTTCAGATGATAGATGATGAGACATCATTTTGTTTTATTACTTCACTGTGGCTAACCTTAATTAAACCTGATAGTGTCTCTTTGCCTGCACATCTGCTTTCAGTTGCTCTGCTGTTTTTTCTCCCTCTATGATAGTACTTAAAATTGCAGAACTGTCCCCACCACACGATGGCAGCACTGTGCTCAAAGTCTGAAGATCAGATTTGAAGACCATTAGTTGTAGAATTATGGAAAATTAAAAGCTGGTAAACACTGTAGCGATAACCTGTTCCTGACCCATCATATCACCTATAAGAAAATTAAGCCCTGTAAAGATTAAGTGACTTGTTCCAGTTCACACATTAATTAATGAGAGAAAGAATCAAAACTAAAAAATGTTAATCCACTTTTCTATCACATCCAATTATCTCAAATTAAGATTGTGAGATCTCTGTCTTCCTCATAATTCAGTGTTTGGAATGTATAAAGCCTTGATGCTTGTGATGTTCCATCATTGGTTTTATATTTTTGGTTCAGCTCAAAGTTATTTCTAAATATTTCAAGAATTATGTAGGTAGCTTATAATTTCCCAAATTACTTGGTTGATAAAGTATTAATATTATCTTTATCATAATGTTAATCCAGTCTATGAAATTAAGATCAACTATTTGAAATTAAGATAAATCAATGAATAATTCTTTTGTTTATTCCAATAGTTTAATAATGGAACTGAAATAACCATCTGGCTATTTTAGAAATAATGTTTTTGTTTTTATTTTTACCAGAGGTTTTGCAGTTTTATCTCATTTGTTGATTTGTTGTGAATATGTACCTGAAAATGTCAGGTTTCAATTTCCATTGTTACCAGCATTATTTGGCAGGTTTTCCCTTGAATTATGTCCAATCACATTTTTTATGTTTTCTAATACAGTTCAGGGGTATTAATTTAAGAAGAGATGTTGCATCTTATGAGGACATTAGAAGTTGAATCTTTTTTTCCTAAATTTACTCTAGTATATTCATTATTCAATTGGGAAGATTTAAAAGAAATCTTGACACTAGAAAAATGGCACAGGTAGTTTCAATACAGCTATTTGTAAGTGTGTTTGCATATTCCTAAATTATAAGTTTTCACAAATAAAAGTATTAAAAATAGGTAACTCTGACTTTTGTAAACTTTTTTTGAGAAGGTCAGGTGAAGGAAGGATGGCACTGAAATATTTTTTTAAATGACAAATTATTGGTTAAAAAACAAAGATATCAGAAAGTTATAACGAATGATGAGAAATGAAATTTTGCAGAATCATTTTTTCTTATAAAAATTAAAATATATGCCTTAACATATTCCATATTCACACAGTAGCTTCTTTCAGAGAGGGAGATGGAGATGTAATGCCTCTGTTTGCTGTTTCCAGAAAGGCAATGGTGTTCACTCCTTTTCCTCTCATCCACATTGGCTTTATGACTGAATTTTTCAAGACATTGTAATGATCAATTCCATGTTTTTACCTAACACTATCAGTAATTTGTAGGTATTTTCCATACTCACTAACTAATCATTCATTCTCTATCTTTGTAGATAATAGGATCAATGATCACTTCAGAGAACAGAAGTAATAATGTATAATTTCAATATAACAGGTGTTTGGAAATGAAGGTAAAGTTAACTAATAACATGGTAGAGAAGAATTTTTTCTTACGTAAATATAATACGTGATGGCTAGTATACTATAGTCCTTGCATTAATGCTATAATGTTACCTTTTAAGTGCATCTTTCTTTTTAAAGGTGTTTTTGATTTAGAACTGGTTTTGGAAGAAGTCATTTAAAGTAAATATAGTAAGTGGGGACTAAAATGTCATAGTAAAAATGGAAAAGAGTTTCATTAAGACATGATCAAAAATGAAAATTAAGAAAATAAATTCATTTTCTCTTTAATAAATGTAGTTATAATTCCAGCTGTGTCCAAATAAATAGAACAAATAAAGAATTTATAAAGTGCCAAGTTTTGGTTTTGTGCTAAAGGATTCTAGCACAATTGTTACAACACACTAAAGATTATCATTAAAAAGTTAATAGTAGGATGATATTTGAAAGAAAAAACATTCACATTTTTAAAGGCAACTCTTAATTTTTCAATATTCATTTCATTTTCCTTCGAAGCAGAAATATCCTCTCTCTTGGGGTTTGCTTGCAAAATATGCAAGATTGTTTCAGTAAAAAGTAATTATAAAAGTAGTCAGTTTTGAAAAATGTTTTTACATAATCCTAAAACTGACAATTTAGATCATGAATACTTAGATAACAAGGATAACAGTCCTTAAATGGAATCTAAATGGTTTGATTTACATAAAAATCCTGCCCAAAGGAAATATATTTCCAGGATAAACAAATACAAATTAAATACAAATTAATAATGGTAGACTGATTTATGTGGCTACTGCTACAACAAACACCGAATATTATTTTTGATATCATTCAAATGTAGTCAATGGTCACAAAGTAAAAAAGAGTTCAGACAATTATTTGATAAATCCATGTCCAGTCCTCTGGGACCTAACGTCTCTAGTTAATTTCCTTAATCTTTCTACCTCCTCCAAATAGATCGTTTTCAAAAGATTTCTCTCCTCTTGTAGTTAATTATACCCCAGTGGACTGGAAAGATTATTAAAGAGAATCAAAGCCAGAACAAATAAAAATATAATTAATTATGTTTCGGCATATTTCTAAACATAATGATGTTTAGTTATATAAAAACTTAAGTCGATAACTAATTGCATTTTTCTTTTTCAATCTCAGTTGAAGGTAGACAGAACTCATGCTTTCTCATTCTTCATAATTCTTCCCAGATATCTTTAATTGGTTATTCAATAAATATTACTAAGATGGCAGATTCACAGGGCCATTGATTTTTGTCTATTTTGTTCACTGCAGTATCATTAACACTTTAACGAGGTTCTGGAACATAACATTCATTAAAAATAAATGTGTTTATGAATGTAAATAAATGAACAACTAATACAGGTAATTCAGATAATATTTTTTATAAATGATACATATTTTCAGAATTCTCTTTTTAGCTTTAATTACTTAAAACGTGCTAAATTATATCCTTGAAAATTAGTAATCAAAAATTTGGTAAGAGGTAAGAAACTTAATTTTTCCTCAAATTTGAATCAAAGTGATGATCTTCAGTTTTTTTATTGTTAGTTATGCCAACATAATTAATATGTAGTAAATGGTACAGTAATACAGATAATGCAATAGAAAATAAAAAAAAGTAACTTATAAACAATTGCTTTTTTCAATGAAGTTTATCTTCAAGATAAGGACACAAATAAAATTTATTCTACCTTTATAATACTCTTACTCCACCTTACGTCGAGAACAGCTGAATTAAAGCTGACAGGCAACTTACCAGTCAGATTCTGAAAGTAAGAAGTAATGAACATGGACATATAATCATAATTTAATTTAAATCATTCCCAATAAAATATTTTGAATAAAAATATAAAATGAAAATTGCTCTTGGTCAATCTTAAAAATTATAAATTAAAATTAAACGAGAAAAGAAAGAAAGGATTCTGAAATGCAATATAACAGATATAAGGAATACAAAATTTAAAGATAAATATGATAACTGTATTTTGGAAGAAACCTCTAATTATTCAATGCCTTTGGCTATTGGAAAAATTACGATTGTGCATGGGTATAGATCATTGGCTCAAACATTTTGATCTCAAGATGTCTTTTACATTTTTAAAAATTACTGAATTCCCTCAAAGAACTTTGTTTTATGTATTATACCTATCAATATTTGTCATATTCAAAATTAAGAAAAATTAAAAATAATCAACAATACATTTTCCATTAGCCATCAAAGCAATGATGTCCGGACATCGCATGTAAATGCAGGAAAACTTCACTGTATGCTTGAGAAAGAATGAGAGTGAAAAAGGAAAATAACATTTTAATATTCCTAAGAATTTTTTTGGCCTAATAAACCCTTAAAAGGGTCTATGGAATGCCCAGGGGTCGACAGACACACTGAGAAATACTGATCTAGATCTAAAGCGATAGAAAGAAGTGTTAACTGTGAAAATAAGAAGAAACCAATTAGCACCAGCTTTTTTGATAGTTATCCTAAACCACTATATATTTCGTGATCACTATGGTGTCTTTTATTTTTTTATACTAAAAAACGTTAAGTTGTTAACCTCTCTTGAAAAGATTTATTATTATTGATATCATTAACCTTTTAACTTTTCTCAGCTTCTAAGCTTTCTAAAAAGTTGTTCTACCCAGAACTTCACAACTCTAGGAGCACAAGTTCTGAATTAAAAATTAATGTATCATATCAGTTTGCTTGTCTGTTCTATTTTTGCTTTAAAAAGCTACTTATGGTATACAGAAACCCAGAATAAATAATGATATTTGGAAGACATTAAATGATGCAAATTCTTCCAAAAGGGTTTCCTGTATATAAAATCTTTTTAATTTTCTTGCATATTAATAGTTGGTTGGAGCTAAAGTAGTAATTCAATAGTTAGTTACTTTATCAAATGTCATTAGCAATGAGGATGCTTTACGACAAACTAAAACTGAATGTATATAAGAGATTTATATAGAAATTTGAATTACATAGTATAAAAAAAGTTCATTTCTATATCTCTCTATATAGATTCCAAGTTCATTTTATATAAAGCCAGATAAAAATGTGATATGGCCTAGAAAATTTAAAATAATATGGTTTCGAGTTTGTAATCAGAAAAAGCAAATTTTCCTTCTGTGTTCTTTTAAAACAAGTAGAGCAGAAATTTTATTCTAATTTCTTTCTTAGATGTTTAAAAATAGAGACCCATGTTCCTGACTTTTATCAAGCATTTTCTTCTTTAAAAAATTATCAGTTATTTGATTTGTAATATCAATATTAATATTTTGATCAGTTTTTCTTCAAATGATTAATTTAACTGATTTATTAATTTTTATCTTTCAGTATCTTAAAACATATTTAAAATCCATGAGCTTTTTTTTTTTTGGCTCCTCAACGATTAATTGTGTATTTACACATTCAAAACCGCAATAAAATGAAAAGAAAAAAGCATATTTTCCCAATCTGACTCAGTACACACGAAGGTTCCTTTCATCCTCTCCTGTATTCATAGGTTTCCCCTCTCTCTCACCTCAGATTATCTTGTACAATAAAGAATGGGTGAAATATCATGATTTTACATAATGTGATACATGCAGATGAAAAGTGGAGAAAAATCAAGTAATTCTTGGTTAGATACCTGGATTTAGGCAATACTGTTAAGTAGCCAGATTATGGTCTTGGAATCACTATCCTTCTCCTTAGGTAGCATTTCCCTGGTTCCTTGATCCCCGCTACCAGATTACAATGTTCCCAGGCCCATGCTCACATCATACAGTCTATCCAGGGTCCTGCACTTGTCCCCATCAGCCTTCTCACATTCCAAGCTTCTTACTTTTCCTTCATCAGCATTTACTTGTCTGTCTCATTTCCTCAGGGTTCTACTCCCTGGTGGTAATTTCATAAATTAACTTTTAGAAAATAATTTCCTCGAGCCCAAAGTACAATAATTTGCCTTTTAAAAATTAAGTTTCATGTTGTTAAAGACATGTCGTAAATAGCATTTAAGGGACTTTGGCATGTTAAAATTAGGTCTTTTTCTTCTTGTCAGATCATATATTAATAGTCATGCCCAATTACATATGTCCATAGCTAGATCATTTGACTAAGGCACAGACGGAAAACAAGTTTGATACTTAGACAGACCAGTTGGTCTTGCTATTCAAGTCAGATGAAATGAACATGTAAATACCCAGTGTGAATCAGACATACTTTATGTGGATGGCTCTATGCAGACCCATGGCTAGATGGTAGGTCAGTGGAATCACCCTTGTGAAGGAAGGTCATAAACAGGAGACAATGATGTCATATGATCAGAATTATTCATGTACTGTCTGTTGCTATATATGTATTACAGAGATAGTTCTGGCAATACATTTTATATGACTACAGAAAGAGTTGAAAATGCATAATCAATCATTCTAAGAAAATATAAGAACTCTTAAAAAAAAACAAAACTTTAGAAGAGATTTTGGTTTTCACAGAGACTTCTAGAGAAATAGGCATAGAACTTTGAAAGTTGAAATTATCTAATTTGATTCTCTCAGATTTTCTTGAATGTTTTCTGTGTTCACATCATTACAGTTTCAACTTTTTATATTAAACTATCCAACGTTTTATTTTTTAAGGTTTTTTTATGAACACATTGAAATGAATGTAAATCTGTTTTTATTGACCTGTTACAAATGTTACAAAAGACTTCACCTCCAAACAAACTCATTCTGATTTCTCTTCTCCTTGACTTCCCTTTGAACTCTTTCCTTTCCAAAACCAGAATGCTAAATTCTTTCTGATCAAAAGTGACTTTCTACTTCCCATTGGAAGAGAATGAGACACTGATTAGCTACTACTTTTTGTAACCAACAATTCCCTCCATTCCCAGTGCCCGCCCTGCTTCCCAACCCATCCACCCGCGACCACATGCCCAAGAGAGCAGCTCCCACAGAGTGATGGCTTAGTAAGAGTTTCCCATGGTAACATATGGATATGAAGCTCTGACAGGTGCCGCAACAAGCCTTATTGAAAGTGGAGTTTCCAGCAGCGGTCTGTGGAAGTAGCTTCAGGCTTTTCTCCTACAATTCAGTCCCACCAAGGCACTCAGTCATAATTCCCTCACGCAACTAGTTCAATGATTCATCTTCTCATCTAATCCCTCCAATCTATTCCAATGGCTCTTATTTTATTGCCTAGAGTGGAGGGATATTTCTATTCATTCTGTATTACTGGTTCAAAATTTAAAACTCACCTACAATCTTAGTATCGAAAATAGTTCAGAAATGTCAAACTGCACTTAAAATGTAATATATGTGTCAAGTAAATTCATTCTCAAGGTTTTAAGAATGCATCAATTTGTTTTACTTTTGGTATGATTTAAAAAAACAAACCACTTTTAAAACTCTCTTCTCTTGTTGGTGTCATCTTCTGAAATGGCAAGGCCTGTGTTCAACCAAACCAATTGGCTTGAAAAAAATTGGGGGGGAATCTCTAAATACAAACAGAGAGTTGTTTAGGTATCAGGATGATCTGGTACAATCTATTCTTTCCCTTCAGGTTTCCTAGCATGCAACTGAACCCTGGGGGGGAAAAAAGTTCCTTCTGGCTCACTCCATAATTCTTGCCTGACCCATATTTTATGCTACTTCAAAAAGAAATTTGCTGAAAATCTCAGAAAAAATATTTAAAAAGCTCTTTAGGGACAATTTTATCACCCTTGAAAGAAATTACTACAGATGTACACACGGCCTCCTCTACAGATCCTCCTTACTGCTGCATTGCACTTGTACAGTGAGAGGATTTTATTTCCTCGGTTTGTGGCAGCTTAATTATCAGCCTTCAGAAAAGAGGATCATGTAAGTAGAGCTAGTCTAAATTGTATTCTACCATCATTTCTAGCACTTCTAATCATTTGTAAGAATTTGAGTGATAAATAACAAATAAGTAAATAACAATTGCTTTTACCAAAATCAGGACATTTTGATTTCAAAGGAGCCAATGTATTTAAAACACAAATGTTTAGGCCTAGTGACAGGATATGGGTTATACGGATGATTCAGAAAATTTCTAGCTGTGTGTTCTTCTGTCAGTCATCCTAGCCCTCTCGCTGATTGCTTACTCAAAATACAGGGATAAGAATATCTGCAATGCATACCTCATCTACCAGGTGAGATAAAATGAGACAATGGGTGACAAAACAATTTGTACGATATGAAGAATTATTCCAATGCATGGTGTTTCTTTTCGGAATGTAGATGTGATTATATAAACTCCATTGTGAGATTTGAAATGGGAGACTTTTATCCAAACTTTAAAAATTAATGCAAATAGTTTTGCAGTTAGTGAACAGGAACTTGCTGGCTCTTTATATGTTTACATCATTTACCAATTTTTCTAAGTTTTGAACTAATTAAATGGCATTTTATATAAATTTAATCCTATAATATGTATGCCATTAGTTGTTTGCTTAATGCATGGTTGAATTATATTCCTGGCACATTTACAGTAGAAGAGAAATAATATATTTATATTTTAGAAAACATGCCATTTTCTTTATCACCTATTAGAATAAAATTAAACAAGAAAGTATGCTATGGTATCTTGATTTCCTTTTGATTGTAACTTCAATAAAGAATGAATTCAAGGTTCAATCATAGTACTTTAAATGAATGAGAATAACCATTAGAGCATTATTCAAAGAAAGGAGATTAAAAACATTATGCTACAAATTTTGACAACCACATCTGGAAAAACAATCAGACAAAATATTGGATAGTAATACTTAGATCATGATAATTAAACATAAGATGCAAAATAAGGGAAGCTCTTGACTACTGTGACATTTATAATTATGAAATATTTGAAGAAAATGAATAACATTAAGAAATCAACAGTACTTATTTGATGGAAGAAAAGGTGAGAGGCAGAATTTTAAGTGATTTTAGAAAGTGCTAGTAAGGCTAACTAGAAAAGGGAATTAGGGCTTCAGTGATAATCTATAAACTGGGCACATTCAGAATTATCTTAATGTTTAAGCGAATTGTTTCCTTAATTACCTGGCTAATTCAAGAAACATCACAGTGATTTGCCCTCTGTATGGCCACATACATTTTCCACAGCCCCTAACTAATTGGTTAGTTGGGACAAGAGTGTATTAAATTTTTTAAAATTTTCTGAGAATAAAGAGAAATTCAATAGGAAAGTACAAGGTTTGATTTTAATACTGTGGAAAGTATAGAATCATAAAATCAAGTATTTTAGGGCTGGAAGAGACAAAGGGAAAACACTGCTATCCTAGTTTTTAAAAAAACTTTATATTTTAAATATGTTTTTAAATTAAATTTGAAGATAATTTTATAATCACCATTGTTTAATTCCTGTCATTGGCAGTGGCACTCTTTCTTGGGAAAAACTCCACAATGTTGGGGTCAAGTTAGGGTCAGATATAAATTTGCTTTCTTTTCTGAACACAGCTACAGAATCAAGTTTAGATGCATCTCCAGAGCAAAGGTTCATAGAATTTGTCTTCCTTTATCCAAGAATCAAGATGATTATTAAGAAGATCAGATGTGGGAGAAAGAAACAGTGGAAGCACTGCATAAGAGTAGCCCAACCCCATTATTTATTTACGTGTTTATGTCAGCTCTGTTACTTTTATTTGGTAATAATTTTCCATCTATCTTATAATGTTTTTGGCATGAAACTTTGGTCTGCTTTGAAATGCTCTATCATTACAACTCTCACTAACAATGGAGCAGTAACTATAAATACTCTATTGCAAGGAATCAAATGAGAAAGCAAAAACTGACACACTCATATTAAACTGCATCATATAACAATGGCTCAGAACCCAGTAGTTTATGAATGAAATAAAGATACTTTATTTATTACACAGGCACTTGAATATTCACATGCCCAACACAGCTGATACACTTAACAACTACGGAAACATGAGTGGAAAATGTCTGTTTGTAGGATCAAGAGAGAACTTTCACCATGTCAAGGTGAATGAGTGCATTGACAATTTTTCCTTTACTTTCCTCTAATAATTTCCAAAATCCACCAAATTTTTTAAAAGTTACACTTGAAATGATATGCAACAAAAACTGATCTACA
This sequence comes from Pteropus vampyrus, assembly GCF_000151845.1. Classification (NCBI taxonomy): domain Eukaryota; kingdom Metazoa; phylum Chordata; class Mammalia; order Chiroptera; family Pteropodidae; genus Pteropus; species Pteropus vampyrus. The sequence continues at coordinate 23,544,672 of NW_011888785.1, read as the reverse complement.
TATCAACTGGTATGCTAACTCGAATTGTGAGCAGTTTAAAGTTTTATCACAATGCAACATATTTATAGTCATGCTTGAACAGATTAGGTTAGTAGCATGCATTCCATTCTGGCAATATGAATACCGTTAATCTATTTCCCAACAAAAGTCAAAAGACGCCCAGTGCATAGAAAAATACAAATCACTATAGTTAATATATTAGGGGACTGATCTTGGGACTTACACGGTGACGATGAAGCCCTGAAATGCCATGCCCACAAAAGCACATTAAAAAGTGGATAAACATATCTTATCAGACAATCTCTAAAAATTAAAAGAGAAGGGCTTTAAATAGGGGGAATGTTCTTGCTGTGTGCTTTGAATAGCGCCTTTCTGCTCACCTCCTTCTGGCTTGACTGGTCCATCAGACATCACCTTCCTGAGGGCTAGCTGGCTTTGGTCTTGGTTGCCATTGGCTGGTGGAGGCAGATTATCAGACTGAGTTCTTTGAATGGGGAGGACTCCTGCTATGCTGTGTCTGTGCTGCTTCCTGGCATGATTAGACTGATCGCTTTTATGTGCTGCTGTGGCAGTGTGGGTGAAATGGAAACCCAGAGTATGTATCCTCAGATGGAACCAGCTTAAATGTTAGTCATGCAAACAGAAGTGATCTTTTGCTCTATTTAAATAAGTTGTGTTTTCAACTGCCAAAATGACACCACATGCACAGCACTAAAAGAGGGTTAAAACTGGCTGTTTCTTTGGAAATGATGACTTTGGGAGATAGAGGAAACAATCTCTCTTCACTGTCTGGCTTATGCCTCTTGGAAGTAACAGTGCACCTACGTTTGTAAAATCTCTGTACCTAAGTTTTTAAATGTTAATTACTAAGTTTTCACAAATTAAATGAAAATACAGCTATTAAGATGGGTAAATTGTTATGCTTTAATTGATATCTTGACTTTCAAAGGACTTCCAATGGTTAGGAAAAAAATAACCTATAAATTCTGTTATACACAAAGTGCGAATCAACAGAATAGAACTGATTGTGCTCCTTAATGACGTTATATTGCCTCATCACATATGCTTATATGTATATTAATATTATATACTTTCTTGAAAATATAAGAAACATGATTTCCTTCACAGATTTTTTTTCAAAAGACTAGAAAGTTTCCCACATTTCACATGCATAATTTATTAATGTTTTTAAACTTGAAATAGCTTTTCTCTCTAGATTCTAGAACTTGACTATTGGTCACATTACTATTCTGCCTAAAATTTTTGAGTGTTTTCAGACATGAGCATCTCATGGCTAATCTGCTCTAAATGCTTGTGTGTGCTTTTTTTTTTTTTTTTTTGGTGTAATGCTTAGAATTTTGGTAGCCACTTGTGCTTATGATTCCTGTAGTCTAAAGGATATTTGAGTGCACACAAAAAGGACACACAACATTGTTTGCCTGCAAACATCACAGACACAGGTACCAAATACTATGAGCCAGGTTGGATGGATGGTGGAGACAAAGGAGAAACAGCCAGTTTTACTGCAGTCTATGTCAATTAAAAAAAAGTCTAAATAAGAAAGAGCATATTCATGTACTGATATTGTTCTTACACAGACAAAGGGACAGAGAACAGAGTGAGCACAGTATGCCAAAAACAGAAAGCAAACAGGAAAGGACAGCAGAAAAGAAAGGCAACAGATGAACATTAAGCTGCCATGCTGAGGAATTTATTTGCGTCTTTTACTTGGTTGAAGGCGGAGTTGTTGCACGGCAGCTTCAGCAGCGGCTATAGCAGCCCCTGCATCTTCCAGGTGGGTCTGAGTGACACTGGTTTTGCTTTGACTGCGAGATGGTCCATGAGAGCGGAGATGACCTTCAGATGAGGATTTTGAGCTACCGGGACTACTATGGGATTTCTCAATGGTGGGAACCTGCATGTCTGGTTAAAAAAAGGGTAAAATATGAGTTAAAGTTGCCCCAGCATCTGCTAAGCTTCACATAATTTTAAATTATCTAAGATTTATAGTAATCTGTTTCTTTTTTTGGCTCATTTATGTATCTGCTCACCATACAGTAATAGGATTACACATTTGGGAAGCACTTTTTGGGAAGAAAGGCAAATGGATGATAATCTTGAGAAGAGGTAAGTTTGAGAAGAGGAATACATTCTAACTAGGCTCATATGAATGAATATTATAGTTTCACCAAGCAACTCTGCTAATTCTAATAGGGACCAGGTAAGAGACAATAGGTTTATACTGCCATAGGTGGACTTTTAAGTAAAAATGTAGTGAATTCCTGGATGAAGAGTTGTGAGTCTCCAGGGCATATTAGAAGTAGAGATTGTAGAATCATTACTCAGCTGATTTTGAGAATGTATATATAGATTACACATTTACTATGGTAGTCATAGAGGAAGAGGTCTTTATACTAATGATCTTACAGAATGCAAATCAGGCCAGGCCAGAGTTGATCTTGGCCAAGAATGAACTGCAAAACTCATGAATGATCTGTAAAACTCATCCATAAGTAATCTATAGCACTCAGTGTAGTCAGTGGTTTGTCATATAAATTCAGTGGCCAACTGGATGTAGCCTCAGTTTTCTATCTCCTAGAACACTTGCCCTTATGACTCATTGCTCTCTAATGTGCAAAGAACCACTTTTCAATAGATATATTTTCTAAGAGGAGAGAAGGAAGCAATAATTAGGTCCAATATAAAAAATTGCATTTGATACTTATAAATAGTTCAGTATATCTAGGTAAGATACTGCATGGTTATCTCATACAGGGAGTAACTCAGTTTATGATGAATTAATGTTTTGTCGTAAGATAATTGGTAATGAATCGCCAAAGGAAAATTCATTCAAATGGGAATGCTGTGCATATTGCTAAACCCAATCTATACCATTGCTTTTTAAAATTATATTAATCATTTTAAAAAATCATAGAATTAGCTTGAGTCCAACATTTAGAAAAAGTTTAAGTAAATTCTAGTATGCCAATTATTTTGATGACATGGGGAATGTGTTTTTGATATGATAAGCAGGATTCAAAATTATATATGTTCATCTGTTTCATATAATTTATGAGTAAGAATATACCAATGAAAAAATAAGGATTTGAACAATTAGAAGAAATATATACAAATGGAAATGATAGCTTTGTCTAGTCAATGAACTGTTGTGGATTTTTATATTTTCTTTATGAAATACTTCAATTCATCGTAAAATCATATTATCATGAATTTTGAGAGCTTGAAAAGAACCAATGGCTAATATAGCCCAACCTCCTTCATTTTACAGGTTGAAAAATGAAGAGTTAGAGAAATGAAGATCACAAAATCATAAACCTAATTATGTATTGATCTGAGACTAAATCCCATTTCTCCTGATTTTATATCTATTAGACTTTGCATGGTATTATATTAAATATTTTCCAATAGAATCCAACCTTTCAAAATATATTAATTATACAGGCATTCATATTTAAGAAGATACTGAGTGAACAAATAGACAAAAGTCTTTTCTACTTGAAATATCTCCTACCCTTGGATGGGTCAGGGAAGATACCATGGCTTCTGCTTTTGATGACAGATGGCTTTGGGGACTGCTGGCTGCTTTGACTGGAATGGGACTTGCCATGATCAATGCTTTCAGTTTGTTCTTTGAGAGGATACCACCTAGGAGTGTTATCGAGGTGAGATGTGCTAGATAAATCAATCAATACCTGAAAAAAAGTACAGTATGTCATTACTTTTTTCTGTAATCTGAAATTTATTCAAAAATATAAGCCCAAGGATATAGTATAATCTTTAAGGACAATGAAGCCGTCTTTCTCATTTTTCTTCACCCATGATAATGCGTACAACAACTTGTGCATCCTAGATGCTTAATAAATGTTTGCATAAATTGAACTGTATAAAATCTTTGGCTATTAATTACATTTTTTGGAGATAATGTGAAAAGTAGAGTCAAAATTCAATCTCTTTATGAAATAAAGTTTTGTTAAATAGACACATTCTAGCCCTAAACTTGGCTAGCATTTCTGAAGACTGTCCAATCTCAGTTACAAAAAGGACAAAATAAAAAAGAATAAATAATTTGTAGCTAGTAACTTATTTTATTTTAAAATAACTTTCATTCACATTAGAAATAGAGATATGACTAACAATTTATGATGAGAAAGCATTGTGTCATGGCTTAAATAGCAACACTTTAAAAAAAATTCTTAGTGTTTCATTAATTATAGTATATTTTACAGTTGCTGGCATCTTAAATTTGATGAGAGATTTAAAAAAATAAAAACCAGCACAATGGAGACATGCTCTGGATTCATGTAAATATAATAAATTGTAAAGACTTCAATGAGTCAGTGTTTTGAAATGGGATCTTAAGTCAGATATAACCCTACATCCTAGAGTAGTGCTGTCCAAGATCAAGATTAGTCCAAGATTAGTCCAAGATTAGATCAAGATTAGCATGGACCATACAGGTGAAGGCTAAATGGTCTAATTTGAAGGGAAAGAAATACTAAGTCTAGGAATCAAACAAGGCCTCATGTCACTAGATTACACTAATGTTTTCTATTGTCTCTATCAAAAAGGATAACTATCATATTTTCATATTTTTTGGAGATGATTTATTTTTTAACATTAAGTTATAAATTCTGTTCTAAGCAAAAATCACTAAAGAAAAAATATGTTTTTTAAATATGATAGATAAGAAAAAAAAATCACAGGGTCTGACTTTAACGGATTTCATGATACAGTTAGGATACTTGTGAGTTCGTATAAAATTGTTTTTTTATTACTTCTAGTTTTGTTCTTAAGATACTTTGAGAGATTTTTTCATGGGACACTTGAAAGACATAGAATGTAAAATGTCACATCCAATCATTCATACATGCAGTGAGGAATAGCAGTTTAATAACCCGAAAACGCATTTTAATCTATTTCTCTGGGTTACAGTCCTAACCTTACCCCCAAAGTTTGCTACAAAATATCTTGCTTTTATTATTATTTTCACATTGCTCTAGTATATCAATAGTCTTTGGAAACAAAAGACATCATTCTGTTTATAGCATCATGTTTAGTAGTGGTATTTCTATTTACAAAATATAGTAATTATCGATTGCCAAAAATATCAAATTCTAGAAAATGTGGCATTCTTATTCCTAGGCATGATGTTAAATAAACTTTGGCAGATAGCTGAACTTTTTTTTTTCTAAATGTGAAAAAGGTAAAAAAATTCAGTTCATTTTATAATTATCTCAAATCTTTAACATAATTATTTGGATTCACAGCATATATAATCAGCTTTCTATCAAAACAATTAATATTTTATCTTGCTAATTAATTATAAAGTACATCAAGTGGCAAAGTAAAAAATGTTTATTGAGTTGCTATTCATCTACTCAAAGAGTAAATCAGAAAATAAACTCTATTCACCAAAGGACTTTATCCAGAAGTGGTTATCTTATAAACTTAAGAAATATGTTTTGCATCAAGCTGTAATTGGTGATTTACAACAAAAGAAAATAAGAACAAGGAAACCAGAGGCTCACCTCACCAAGAAAGTCATTGGAAGAAAATCTATCATAATCCCAGACTGTCACCTCCAGTGTTTTCTTCTTGAGCTACAGTTCAAATCAAAATGTCATTCATCCCATTTCTTATCACAAATTTTCATTATACTCATATTATAGACTCATTTATTTTCACTTTCTTGAACGCTTTCCATTTATATAAAAATACTTTAAATTTTATCTAAAATGATGTAGGTTTATATTAAATATTATGTAAAATATCAATGATTTTGTAGTCCAAAAGTGAGATCATAAGAGATCTCACTATTTTTTAAGCAAAATAGTAATTTTTCCTAATTTCCTGTGTTTTACTCCCATCTTTAAAAACAGAAATGAGAATCTATAAATACTTTCTCAACACATGGAATTCATAGGTTGTAAAACTGTCTAGGTTATTCAGATAAAATATCTGGCTTAGAATTATTTTGGTCAGTAAATTGTCAAAATACATAGTAGAATTGTCTTATTTCTGCAGGTGAATTTAACTTATTTTAAATTCAAGAACCCACATTATACATTATAACTTATATCCAGTTTCACCTTTATAGTCAAGTTAGAAATCTTCCAGAGGGCAAATTATAAACTTCATTTTGAAAGAATTCTTTTGTAAATTGTTTCATATAGACATCTTATTCCTGTTCTATTTATATTTGTTTTCTCTCTGAATTTAAGATCACAATCTTTCAATAATTTTGTCATTACTGTTCTTATATTAGCCTAAATCCATCACATAGAAAATAATTATTGCATACCTGTTCCATGGAGATACTTTTATAAATTACTGTTTGATTCCACTCAGGATTAAGACTTTTCTGAACATATTTAGTCCTTCTTTTGTACTCAGCACTGAATTGGAAGAAAAGAAAAAGTTATCTATTATTCACCTTAACAAATGACTTCATAGTCAATCTGAAGGGTATGCAGACATTTTAAAATGCTATTTTGCTTTGAATCACTATGCAATCATCTCATCATCCTCATGTCTTAAACCTTATTTTAAGTTGAATGCACAATAAAAAATTAAAAACATGTTGAATGCCTTTAGTTTTATTTTCCCTAAAGTAGGTTTTTGAAGAAAAGCTTTTAGGTATTCTAATGATACTATAATTTTAGAAATTTACTCCTTCCTGAATTCAGGAGATTAGTACATGAACTATGTGGTAACATCAGTATCTTCTTGCCTCCTAAATAATAATTTGGTATTTAACTTAATAGTTTTGCATCAATTCATGTCAGAAAAGTCTAATGATTTTTTTCTATAAAAATTATAATAATTGTTTTGGCTGAGGAAAGAATGAAAAATGGCTTTTGCTATAGCTGAGATTCCATAAATATTTGTTACCTTATATTTCAAGTATACTCTGACAATCTTAGTAAAATAGGATATTCAACCCAGCTATAAAAGCAATTTTAATTAAATATAAATTATTGGTTTATGTCAATAGCTTATGTTACAAATGATGAACCAAATCAAATTATTTCCTCATTCATTACAACTTCGGACATTTGAGTTTATCCTTGATTTGTTCATTCCTTCTGAGCAACAATTAGAAGCTTATATCCTACAGGTTTAAAAATAACTATTTCCAAAATCTATTCTAATTAAGTCTGACAGAACATATATAGCTGGCATCAGTCAGCTAATGGGGCTGGAATTATTTCTACTGGCGATGAGCCAATGGTGTCCACACAGACAAGGTCTTTATCTAACGCTCACTGCCTTTTCCTGAATTTTCTGCCTTGGTTTATGTCTCAGGTCCCAGATAATACTAATTCCCGTGGGCACCAGAATCCTGAAAATCAGCCTACATGTCTGGGGTTCTTTCTTATACCTAGACTTCACAAGTTGCCTTTCTCTAAGGGGACTGAATCCTGACCTTTGATCTGTAGTTCCATTCCCAACTATGGATAGACTAACTCTTGCTATATTTCTTGTTTCAAGCATTGCCACGTCCTGAAATGCCAATTATTATTCCAGACACTAATGCCCCTAACCATTCTAGATAAAGCTACTGAGAATCACACTCCAGTTCATCACCCACTTTTAGAGATGTATCTATAGCCAAGAATTTTTCCTTTCTCTGGCTTCATTCCCTTTCTTATAAGCCATATGCAGGGGTAATAATTCTTAATATTGACTGAATTGGGGATCACCTAGGAATCTGAGTGGGAGGGTGGGACATGGGAAAACCAGCACTATAACTGCATTTCTCTTCCCGCACTCCCAAGGAGATGTTGTTTTAATAGGTCCAGGGTAAGGCTTGAGCATCAGAATTTAAAAATCTCCTGGGTACAGTAATGTGTAGATAAAATTGAGAACCACTAAACTTATGTCTCCTAAGACCTCATCTTTCAGTGAACTGAGTCTAATTTGAGAAATAAAGCAGTACTCTTCTCACATGTAATCAACCCCCAAAAATGTACAAACATAAGAGGAGGATTTGATAAATTTGTCATTCAAGATAACAAAAAAAATAGGGGGGAAATATATATGCAATGATTTAAAGAAATAGGAAGTATAAATTTGTACGCATACCTTTTTAGATAAATTTATCAATAGCTAGTGGTTTAAATTTATGTACCCAAAACCACAGAAAATTTCACTTTGACTTATTCTATTTCCACCCTAGAGATATTCTCTCACTTATGCACCAAGAATTTGTTCAAGAACATTCACTGCAACATTGTTTCTAATAGATATCTTATGTTAATAAGATGATAAATAAATACATTATGATATAGTTATTCAATGAAATAGCAAGAAGTTAAATAAAATACCAAGATATGTCAAGATATATCTTCATATATTAAGATAGGTAAGTCTCGAAAAAATAATGAGCAAAAATTTGCAGAAGGAGAACTATAGTAAGTTATCATAATTTAAAGTAAAGTCATGTGAATTGACACTGTAAATTATGTATACTTGTACAACAAACATATCTTAATATCATGTCTCTTGGGAATTATAGCTATTTAATCCTACTTACTGACTATCTCAGGTAGACAGGGTTTCAAAGGGCTTTAGGATGTCTGTAAAATGTTTTATTAAAAAAAATGTCTGAAGTCTATACAACAAAATGTTAAGAGTTGATAAAACTGGATAGCAACAACACAGGTATTAAGAGTATTTTCTATAACTTTTAGTAAGTTTGAAATGTTTTATAATAAAAAGTCAAGATTATTTTGGTAAACTATATCCCTTTATATTTTGTTTTGGCTTTGGTTGTTACTCTAGAATTCATGGCTATTCCTCTAGGCAGGTATCCTTAGAAGAAAAACACACAATAGTATGAGTTTTAAAGTTTCTATTTGTTTTGGACTTTGTTATCAAGGTGATGAGATCATGGTAACAACATATCAAGAGCAAGATTCATAATATAGTGAATAGTAGTAAAATTGTTATTTTTTTCAAATTCTGAAAGAATTAAATGCATGTTTTTTTTAACAAGATGGACATTAATGTCAAATGCAAACTCACAAACTTTTATTAAAATTCTAGATATGTCTATATGTGAAAATAATCTGCATTATTGAAATGTCTTCAAAAGGATTTATTAATTATTATCTCAATCTATAAATATGAATAATTGTTATTATAATTTTTCATATTTTAGTCTTTTTCTTCACTAACACATTTAGTGAAAAGTATTGAATGCCAACTTCATACTAGGAACTGTGTTTGTCTACCAAGATGAACTTATTTAATTGTATTGACATGCCATTGTATATATGAGCTATGCATGAAAAACACTTTATAAAGTAAGCACATTAAAATAAAAGTAGCTAACATTTATTAAATGCTTACTTTTTCCCAGGCAGAGTTCTAACTGCTTTTAATGTATTAACTCATTTAATACTAATTAGTTGTCTATCATTTATTATTCTATTTTATAGATTAAAAAAAACTGAAGCTCAGAGGAATTAAGGCATGTTGGCAAGATTGCATAGTTACTAACCGGTAGGACCATAATTCAAACATAGGAAACTAAATAGTTGCTCTTAAACATATCTATTTGAACTCAATTGATTGGACTCATCATAAAATGTAAATAATCCATCAGTTTTCTTAATTGTAGGCTTCATTAGCTAAAGTTTCAAGTTTGTCTTTGTTATACTATAATCTAAAGTTCTTTACCCTGATATAACTATATATATTTCCTATATGTTATATAAATAACATACAATATTTGTGTACATATAAATATGTAATTAAAAAATTAGTTCAGTTTTAGAGTTGCTTAGAAAAATTCTGAATGGTATATCCTAAATTCAATTGTGGGATAATTATTATATTTATTTTTGTCCAAATAGGCTCAAAAATTACTAAACTTGTTTGGGAAAATTTTAGATGTTCATTTTAAGAGTATCTTAATCTTATTGATGAGTTTGATTCTTCAGTTGTCTCTAGACTCAGGATATACATTGCCTTTAGAATTAATGGAGGTAAACACACTCTACTTGTGAGCCTGCCTCCACCATCCATGGTTGACCTTTGTAAATGTCAATGAAATCCTTTGCAGTCTTTGCACTTGAACTTCCTGACATGCAGATATGGCCACACAAAGCTATTTCTTTAGGAACACTTTTTTTTTTTTTTATAATTACCACGTACTGACCATCTTGAGCATGATCCCAATGGGCTGTATTGCCACCTTACGCAACTGAAAACTCCACAATTTTCATAGCCATATCACAGTTTATGGATTTACAAGTTGAAGATAGCCAGGTAAGCAGGGGGATTTTTGAATGTGAGCATAAATTCAAGTTGAGAAGCAAGCAGATCTCACTTTCCTTTTCCTTTTTGTCTAGTAAAACACTACATCCCCTCTTGGGAAGATTAGGCCACATCTTACAACAGAGGAATTTTCTACTAAGGGAAAATAAAAAGCCAATTAATCAAGACAAGACATGGTGCTTATAAAAAAATATTTAAATTTTCATCCCTGTGAAGTTTTAACTAATTTCTTTTTACTTTCATTTTTTGTTATTGGCCAGCTATTTTATCATTAGCAGATATGCTTTTAAGGCACGCAGAAAGAGATACTTGAAATTCAATGTCTCTGCCTTAAGCCAGCTGGAAAACAGTTTTCTGAGTTTTTCTTTTTAATTTTAAAAGAAATATTGAGAAAAAAGAATGGAATACAATGGCTTTCTTGCATTTAACTGTTATAGAATTATCTAAAATATCAAAAGTCTTCATTTCTTTTATTTTATTTGGTTTTCCTTTATTGAAAATATATATCTATTCCTTAAAAAAAAATACATTGTCCAATAAAAAAATATATATAATTTTTCAAAATTACTCCTCTGGGGATGTTTAATTTAGAAACTCTGTTTTTCTGTATAATAGTGTGTTTGCAGACTGTCACTTTACTGTCTTCTTTGCTCCCTGAGGTCAAAGACAATGGCTGTGTTGTCAACCCTCACCCCAGCACCTAGAACAACGTCTAGAGCAGTTTGTGATGAATAAATTTTTATTGGATAGATCCTTAAAATATTCTTGTACTTTTTATCCCCTTTAAAATTTATTGCAATGAAATATTTTTTGTCTTCAAATTATAAATACACACAACACCTGTGTCTGCTTTACATAGGTCTTGTAGAAAATTGTTTATGCTAACAAAGGTGTTTACAGAAACTCCAGCCAGGAATTAGGCTTACAGGTATCATTATAGATAAAATCAGCTTCGATCACAGTAAAAATCTTATTCATGGGAAAAAATAGTAGTTTATCCAATAGTATAATGAGAGAAAACCAGAATGAGGTTCTTCGGATATCCTCATTTCCATTTCTCAATTATCCAGGGACAAGTATAAAGTTCATGGACTATTCAGGCTCTTTCTTTATTTTTCTTTCACCTTATCTTGGCTGATGTTTGAGCTTTTGGAGCTTATGAATATACTGATCGGAGGTGAGAAGAGGAAATGAAAGAAGACAACTGGACCAATGAAATGCTTATTAGTTAACAGGATATGATTTTTTTTTAATTTTAAGAATGACAAATGTAATACATTTTATTATTGAATAAAATAAAGTTGTTTGGTTTTCAGTATAGTTTGTTAAATAATTTGGTATAATTTAATAGCCCAAGCATTCTGTATCTCTTTTTTGGAGATGTAACTGTCCATTGGCTACATGAAACTTATTATACATGTTACTAGAAATAACAGCAACTGCCATTTATTAGAGCTTATGTGCCAGACATTTTGCTTATCACTCTTGGTATATTACTCCGTGTATTTCACAAAAAGACTGGGGGGAGGGGGAGCTCTATTATAAATTTTATTTAGTAGAAGAGGAAATAGTTTTAGAGAAACCTCACAACTTCTACTTAGCACAGCTGAAACTGAAACAAATGCTTTTAAGGACGTTACTCATTGGCCTCCTTAGCCTAACTTAGGATGTCAGTACCTTGTCATTGTATTTCTTTCTCACACTGACAGTTGTCAAGGAGATGATAAAAATGACTTCTAGATGAAAGATACGATGGGAAAGTGACTTCTAGATCTTTTAAATTGTAATCTAACACAACCCAGACTATTTCAACCGTAATTTATACTTACAAAACATGTTCTCTTATAAGTTAAGTATAGACAACTATTATCATTCTGACAATTGCCCCCCAAGTTTCTCTGAATAAAAGATAAGAAGGTTCTGAATAAAGTGATTGATAATGTCTATTCTAAAATGACACTATCTCTGAAACGGCTAATTTCTTATGTCAGTATGAGAGATCTGGATGGCATCCTGAGGTGAGGGAGCCAGTTATAACAAGGAACCTTTCACAGCATCATAGTTAATTGTTTGCCATAATTATGTGACTGCAAGGAAACAAAAAGTTTTTAGGCATTATAAAGGTTGTGGTGACTAATTCTATTCTTTAAACTATTTAAATAAATTTATGCCTTTAAAAGTCAGAAACAACCTCTTTAGGGTATATCTTGTCAGAAATAGTAAAAATGTCAAATTTTAATGTCAAATTTGACAAATACAAATCCTGTACCATTAATATTCTGGGTGGGACTGAAATTCTCATCACTCTCTTACTACTGATGTACACGATTCTCCTCCTCAAGCAAATAACACATTTAACTTACAATGCGATGAGATGTGTAAAGGAATGTTTTTGGCTATATATCAAGAGATAGCATTAGCTGACAATATAATGATGCAATACGTTATAAACTCTATCGAATACAGAAAATGATTTCCTATTATTGGCAAACAAAGGATGCTTTTGTGTTGTTAAAACACTAATGCAGGCTAATTATGGCATCCTATACTTCATAGTAATAATTTTGTGGTGCAGAAGGTATAAAGGCATGGAAATACTTCAATATCAAGACTAAGTGAGAGATGAAGACCAGACAAGTATTGTCTTTAAGATGAGATACACAACTAGTATTAGACACCGAGATCAGTTAATTCCTTTTGAAAAATGACTCTGGATTTCTTTATTTGTAATAGAAGACTTAAGAAAATTTAAGCCATGATTATCATGTGAGAAGTTAAATGAATTTTAGTATACAAATTATGAATGAAAACTTTAGTTGTATCTAATTGCAGGGCGATATTTCCTTATTGATATTCTTCTTTGTTTTTAATCTTTTCTAGTTTTCTATGTTCTTTTGTACACATCTGCTAAACTTTTTTAGTAACTTTGTAGTTGGAACAATTCGCTGTTAGCCTAATTCAATAGACCTAACATGTAGAAAAATAAAAATTACAGCCCAAGTTGAACTGCAGGTTAATGTACAAAAAAGGCAAAGAATATAACTGGACATTACAGCGTAGCTTGACTTTGAAAGAAAACCAACTCTACCTTGCATTCTGGACAACCATGACTTGACTGCATTGATTCCAAGAGCGAGAATGAAGGATATAATAGGAGAGTAGGAAAGACAGAAAGAAAAAAGTTAGGAACAGAAATAAGGAAGAAAATATGAGAATAATAATTAGAGGAACTATACCATAACATACAAATGACGTGAGGCAGAAAATAATCTTAGAACCAAAATGAAAATAATACCTCACCAGTGTAATAAACCCCAAGGCCTTGGTCACTGAAGTAATTAGGAGTAATTTAATAAAAGAATGAGGAATTGGAGTAGGATACTGACTGCCTTTGGGCCAGATCCTATCAAGCAGGAAAATTTTGTTGGACAAATTGCATGAGGATGGCTTTAGGTGGAAAATTCACTCTTCATTTCACTATAGTTCCCATCTTTCCCTGTTTCTCACCACAGATTGGACTGATATATTCATGTTACCTGCCTGCCCTTTCTGGTTATTCAAGTTTATAATAATCTAATTGAAACGTAGTCCTGGAATAGATAAAATATAGGTACTCTCACATGGTTTAAAAAAAGTGATACTCCAAGATATTATTAGAGAAGATAGAAAATAAAAGAGTGTTGTATTTTCATTCATTAGCAAATGTTAATTACCTTTGGCAGTGATTTCTCCTTATCCTGTTGTATCATGATTAAATAACACTGAAAGTGTAATGACCCAAATTAAAGACAGAATGAAGTTATCAGTTTGTTGTTACACTCATGTTTAAAACATGCAGCCAAATTACTTTTATAACTACTTAAAGATATAAAGTAATTAACATAAAATAAAAACCTTCCTTTTCCTGCACTATATTGCTGGTTGGTAAGCTCTATAAATGAAATCAATGAATTAAAACTAGAACAACATCAGCAATTCTGTTTCTAAATAAAATTATTGGGCAGGATAAAATTAAAGTCTGTATATTGAATTTGATATATCACATGGCATTTTCCAAATTATTTCTAAGTATTATCTAATTTGATTTCCCTGATAAACTAAAAATTACAGCTCTGCCTCCTACGTTGGTTCTCTCGTGTCAACAAGGAAACTAAATCTCAAAGAATCAGTGACCTGCCCGTGGTGGTATAATTAGTAAATAGGAGATTCAGATTCAATTCTAATTTGGAACCAGTTCAAACAAACCAACTACAGTCATAAAATATATTTCTGTATGCTTTCAATGCTTTTAAATTTGTCGAGGCTTGTTTCTATGGCCCAGAACATAGTTTATTGTGGTGAATGTTCCACGTGTACTTGAATAGAATATATATTCTGCTATTGATGGGTAGAATGTTCTACCAATATCAATTGGGACATCAAATCAACTAGGAAAATATGAGGCAATTGGGGAAATTAATAAATTAGTTAAATATTTAAAAATTATTATGATTACATGTGATATAATTACTTTTTAAATGAGATCTTTTAGAAATACATACTAAAATATATGCAGAAAAAGTTATAATAATTGACATATATTTTAAAATAATCTGTACAAAGGGAGTATGTAAGGGTAAAATAAAACAAGATTGCCTAAAAAATGATAATTGTTGTAACTGGGTAATGGGTAGGTGGTAGGTCATTATATTATTCTTTCCACTTATGGACAACAACTAAGTTTCTAAGTAAAATGTAACATTTGGATGTTACCCCTCAAGTTAAATGAAAAATGAATGAAAATAAAACCAGAGTCTTCAAATTACCAGTCCAAAACTTTAAAGTTTACCTCTAGTTGATTACTTATAGTTCCATTATGCTAATTTGGCTAACATAAATTGTTCGGATAAGGTATAGGATCTGTTAGGTACAAATCACTATTTTGAAACTACATTGAGTACTGATTTATGTATTAGAACATAACAATTTGCATTTGTTATGTGAAAATTAAATATCTCCAAAGAACACTTGCTTTATATGAATAGTTCATATATCGCACAAGAGATTCAGAGATTATTTTCATTTATTTATCAAAGTCAGCATTTCAAATATTACTCTTGTTTTTTGCTAATTTTATAGTATTAAAACTTTTTTGAAATATGCATATAAGTAAGGATACATCTAATCATTTAATGAATATT
The DNA here is from genome assembly GCF_000151845.1 of Pteropus vampyrus. NCBI lineage: Eukaryota > Metazoa > Chordata > Mammalia > Chiroptera > Pteropodidae > Pteropus > Pteropus vampyrus. The sequence continues at coordinate 23,529,187 of NW_011888785.1, read as the reverse complement.
TAATGTATTGGATAATACACATGTCCTATAAAATAAAACAGTAATTTATGAGTCCTTAAACACTGATTTTGTAAATAAATTTGGAAATGTGAGGTAATTCTTTAAATCTCCCACAAATAATTCCTTAAGTGATTTCACAGTCAATTTGATTGAACATAACAACAGTGGTTTCCAGAATTGAAATACTGATGTAGTCTCATAGAGGCACATTTTATTATGATCAGTAGAACCTCTAAGGTTTAATTTAAAAATTTTAATTCCACCTTAACTACAAGTCGTAATAAATAAATACGACATCTGAGTAAAACTAAGGAAAAGAATATTAAACTCTGAAATTAGAGACTAAAAGACACCATCACTATTTTTAAATCAGGAGATATAAGACTCAGAAGACGTTTTTCTTTACTTACCCACGCCCTGGAAGAAGATACACTTTAACAAAGGGGTCAGAATAACCATTGTTGTCTCGAGGGACCAGGTTTCTTGCTTGGAGAATATGTATTATGAGATTTCCAAGATCATAGTTGATTTGAAGCTTAAAGGGACAGCAATATATTTGGTGAATATTATTATTATTTTTTATGTAAAAAACCATATAATACATTACCATTCGATAGTTCACCAATTCTTATAGGAGGCATCAAAACTCATTTTCATTTTATTTGAAACTGAACAGACGTTAATGTCTAATTTAATTGGGAGCTCCCAGGCACATGTTAATTACTAGTAAAAGTGCTGTTCATTCTCTTCGCCGTTAAGTCCTGGTCTGGCCTTTCTAAAATTAATTTATAAGAAAAATCATGTAGTGAATGCTAGTTGCATGTTTAAACTAAATATTTGCTCTTAGGAAAACTGTAAATGTTGTTTAACATTCATGAATACAATTATCAGAATTTTGAAAATAAATTAACTAGTTGATAAATTTATTAGAAAATGTCTTCTGCATTTCATTGAATAATTAGCAGTCAGTAGAATTATTGTTTAAGAAAGCTTCAGTACTGAAATGCAAGAATATTTAAGAATGTGTAAAATGTATCTCTTCCTATATTATCCAATGTTAAATCTATAGTTTTTTTTCTGCTATGCCTGCTTTTCTAACAGAATGAGAGATTAAGATGATAAAATATTGTTTTTTAATTTAGAATCTGAAGAGGAAAGAGGCATTGACTCACAGATGCTTAATAACTGTTGTAAAATTGTCATTTAATAGTAAAAGATTTATATTTCTAATATTTGAGAAGCCTGAATAATTCAAAATAATTAAATTAACTAAGTTTTCTCCAAAATTGAAAGAATCTTTTGGCATTAGAATAAGACAATTCTGTTTGATGCCCTTTTTGTTTATCAAATAACAAAAAGAAAGGAATCTGTATTTCATGGGGAAAATCTATAAATAAAAGTTCTAACATATTGTTATAATCATACAAAACAGATATACTATGGTTATGTTGAAAATGGTATAATTTAGATGAACTAAACTTTATTTAAAATTTCATAATTAAAATAATTTTTAATTTTAGCATAATTTTGATCTGGTTATATTTTGTGGCAGAATAGGAATCTTCAATCGCTTTTCCCAATACAGAAAAGCCTAGTCTGTCTGACCATGATGAAAGCATTGTGAAACAAAATAAAGTGCCATGATGACAGAGGAGAAATGGAACGTTCAGAACTGCAGTAACTGTGCTACAGTGGGGTACTGAAATATGCAATTATTCTGAAATTAATTTCATTGTGATTTAGATCAATTTCCAAATTTTAAAAGAGAAATTTTTCTCCATTTTCTCTTTTCTCTGCTAGCCTTAAAGTCCACTTTTAATTGAGAGGGCACCAAAATCTTTTTTTACTGAAATGAAAACGTGCAGGCTTCCCTAAGACAGTACTTTTCAAAATTTACTCTGTATGGTCTTAGAGAATGTTTAGAGTTGCTCAGAGGTTACATCCAAAGCAGTAATGAGATGCCCCCAGCAATCCTCAACCAGAACTACTGCAGCATTGGCAGATTCATTGTTTGGGTGTCTAGATAGTGTTTCATTTGGAATAGAGTTTTGCTAAAAAAAAAAAAAAAAATGGAAATCATAGTCATAAGAAAATCACCCCCTCCACTATACACACACACACACACACACACACACACACACATATAATCTCGAGTTAAGAAAGAATATTAGTAGTGTGAATTTCTACTATAGAATTAAATATTACTGCTCAAAGGAAAGGAAAATAAGAGCAAACAACAAGAACAACAAACCAAAAAGAAATAGCAAATATTGGTCCATAGCAAGGCATTTCAAAAATAAAATGAGACAGAGAGTGAGAGAACAAAAGAGAAAAAGGATTATGAAACAGAAAAGCTAGTATTTTCTTTGCTGCTTATGAAGCGAAGACAGATCAGGGTCTGGCCTTCTAGAAGTAGAAAACGGCAGTGAGTCAGCAGGATCTAGAGTATCTAGGTTATCAGGCTCCATCCTGCTGGATCCTTCTTAGTAAGGTGCATATCTGCTGCACCTTTTCTCTATTTCCACCCTCACACTCTACTCTGCTTTAACTAGTGTGTGCCTAAATAATCATGTAATTAACTTCTTTGTCCTCCCTTTTATAATATTTCTTATAGGCCACTGCTGTGTGACTTTTTATTACATATTCCTTTCAATTAACCTCTTTCTTACTCCAAAATATTTACTGATCATCCTTTTATGTGGTGGCTAACTCTCCCTTGGCTTATGTTCAAGTTTCTTTTTTTAATTTGGTCTTAACTTATCTCTATAGGAACATTTCACTGCAGCAAAGCTGATCTCTTCATTTTATTACTCTCTGGCAGTAGAAACTTTCTGTGTACAATTTCTTCTTCCAGGAATACACTCCTTTTTTCTCTATCCTCAAATTAGTTCAAATCTCTTATCCTTTGTAAAGTGCTTCATGAAAATTTCCTCTAGAATATGTTGGAGACACAGCTAACACTTACTGTTCTCATTCCCTTATCTAAAACTATCTTTAAATAGTTATTATTTTATATTGTGTTAATTCTTTCCACGTGACATTTCTTAGCTACCCTAAACTACTTTCTGGCATCATCTAAAGCACAGTTTTTCTAATGTTTTTTCACTAAGTCCCACAGTAAGAAATACATGTTATGATATAATCCATGAGCACAGAAACACACATACATAGGACTAAAAAAGAGTGATTTACACTACTTTCCTTCTATTTTCCTGTTAAAAATTCCCTAAACTGATTTTATAAATTATAAATTGGTTATGTCCCCTGATATGAAAAACATGGCTCTACAAGAATTGTTCAGCAATTACTTAACAATTGTTTTCCATTGGAAGAAATGAGGATAGTATTAGACTCCAGAAACTCTTAAAGAAAAATCTTCAAATTTCCAGGAGAATCTGTCATATTTGAAACAAATTCAACAAGTATCAAGTAACTAAGGCATAAAATGTATTGACGCTACTAAGGTATCAGGTAGATTTCAAAGTATAGAATTCCTTGGTATAATTAGATTTTCTAAGATATATTTGTATTAAAATACCATTTTAAGAAATTGTATTTTTCCTTAACAGGTCTGTGTTATAAAACAGGAAAGGTTCTAACAGTGTTGACAACTTCTATAGACCAAGGGAAAATATAACCCCAAAAGATGGTATATGATGATTAAAAAGACACAAAAAATATTCATACCTGAATTTCCCCTGTAATTGGATGAGAGACAACCTTTGTTGCATCAGTAGGCTGTAATATTGAAAACATAAGTTATGTTAATGAATAAACCCTTCCTAGAATTTACCATTTCAGCATCCTTCTGAAATTAATTTCTATTTGGTCAGAGTGTTCTGCTTGAGAAACATATTTTATCCATTTGGCTGCTTTGGATTATTCTGTCTGCTTATACTTCTCAATACATATTTAATTTCAAAGATACATAAATCTACTTTTCATTTTGTTAAGCTTGTTCTGAAGCTATAATTTTATACCTGCAGTAATGTATTTTCAATTACTTAAGAAAATGCAGCCTTTTGGTTCAATTTAAGTATTTATAGCCTTTAAAGATCTATAGAGGAATTGAAAAGATAATTGTTTTTATACAATGGTTGCCTAGGGGATAGAAGTTATAAAAGTCCATCCTTGTGCTCCTTTGTGGGTGCTCAGCCCCTCCCTGCTCCCATCTAGAGCAAATCACAAGGCAATCACTTGCTAATATTTCACTCCTTAATTATAATTACTTACCATTCTATATAAGTTCTTATTTCCTTAATAAATTCCTTATGTTAGTAAAGTCTTAAAAACAGTTAGGAATATGATCTGGTAAACTGATTCATACTGCTGAAGAAAAGACTGATTGCTGACTTGTTACGTTTCAATGGAATATTTGTACAAAAGGAGAGATGATGTCCCGGAATCTAGATCTATAATAAAATTTCAGGCAATGTAGCTTCAATATACGGAGATATTTACTAAAATGGAGGCCCCCTTGCTACCCTACAAATAAGGACCCCATCTTCCCACATGTACATATATTCATCTTGTTTTAATAATTAATTGAAAAAAGAAAGATCCATGATATGAGGAGGATATACTTGCTCTGCTACCTTTCCCTTTAGATTTCTATTCTAGAAATGAGAGCAATCAAAAGAAGATGGCTATATTCCAGGTCTTGTTCCATGAAATAACTAAGGAAGAAAATTATGTAATCATGGCAAAGTTATTCGGTAGGGTTAAATTTTCTAAGCCATATGTCACTTATTCATTCAGCTCATTTATAAGAATGGCCATTTATTAACATTGAAACTATGCTCTGGCTGCAAAGGATAAACTATTAGTTATTAAACAAGCAATTATTTACTTAATAAATATTTTAATATTTAAATTTCAAGAAAAGTAAACTGAATCTAGAAAAAAGAAGGACCACACAAGTTCCTGAAACTATTTATATCTCTATAAAAGATGTGGAGTTTCCTAAAACCAGATATCCTTTTAGTGAGTAAATTGGGGAATCACTGTGATTAAAAAGTCAAAAATAAGACAAAAAAATTTAAAAGTGATTATTGGTAAAATTTTATTTTTAACAGTTGCAGTTTATTTGACATGATCATGTAAACACAACTAGATTTAATGCAGAGAATAAACTTCTGGACCATTTCTAGTTGTTCAGGGTGCGGTAGGAAACTCATGGACAGAAGGATATTTTAAATTATGGAAGGAAAAAGAGGAGTATCTGTTGGATACAGGGCAAACTATCAGCTACAGATAGTTACATTTCAAGATTAGAGCTGACTGCCTTTTTTACATTGATGTCATATCTTTGTGAGGCTCTTTTTGATGTTGTGGTGATAAAAAATGTACTGCAAGAAAATCAGTGAGATCAGTGTGGAACGGGAAATGAGATTGTTAGTGTCCAATCTGATTCCACAGTGTGAATAGCTGTACAATGCCTATCAGGTGCACTTATTCCATTGATATGTAATTTTAGTTATTAACAGTGTAAGGAACACACTATTTTTATTTCATTTTATGTGTATTATTTTTTCTAAGGGTTACTAAGATGTTAGGACATAAATACTGATTAAATTGTTTGTACCTAATTACTTAATACATAAAACTATTTTAGATATTTTTTGTGCATCTGGGCACCATAGAAAAAAAATTACTGAGAAAATTAAGCGTTCCATGACCAGGAGAGTTTGGGAAAACAGGGATCTATTTCATAAGAATATATAGAACTAATAAGCACTTTAGTTGAATTATTTATTTATATGATGACTTGGAAGAAATTATTCAGACTTGAAAGATAAAATGAAGAAAGTTTGGTTAGAATTTCAGAGACAAAACAGCTTGAGGTAGCAAAATAAATATTTTGAAGACAAAATTCATATTTATTTAGTTTAAGAAAAATAATAATTTAAAATAGTCTTGTATCTTTTAAAATGTACTTACTAATTTAGATTAATATTTTACCTACATTTATTCAGAAGCAAATATTTAAATTAGTATATTAATAGATTAATAATTACTTATGAATAATCATTTAAAATGTTTAATAGATGTATTCTAAATAGCTAAATGTATAATTATGCTAACTATAATTTTAGTTTTGATACATTTCATTACATTAGTATTTTGTAATTTAATATTTAGTCTCATACCTAATGAAAACACAAAAAAGTTAAAACTATAATTCTCTAAATTATCTAAAGAACATATAATGTTTAGACATATGTTACCTGACTCAGGGAGATGTAAGCTTCAGACTATCATTCGATTTTTCTATAATCTTTCAAAAAATAATTTTTTTAACATTGTAGGATTTAAACATTCAAAGTATTACCTTTTATGTATACTACATATTGACAAGTCAGGAAATATCATTGCATTTATTTATTCATTTCCTCAATGTTTGTCTTCCAATACCTGTTTTCATCTTCTAATCACTGCCCTCAAAGTTAAAATATTATAAAACTTCTAATTTTGTACATTCATATTGTTACAGGGACAAGTGCCACTGATGTTTAAATTCACAATATTTATTTATTTTATTACTATTCTGTGCAAGCCACTCTACTATGCGCTTAGGGGCTGTAGAGAAAATATAAGAAATGTTTTTTGGTTCTTAAGGAGCTTGCAGCCCAACTGGGGTGTAAAATAAGCAAACAAGTAACTACAATCAAGATACAAATTGTCGTAAAAGATACACAAAACATGTGGTACTTTGGAGAGAGAAGAAAGAAGGAAGGATAACTTCTGACTTTAGGGAAAGATTAGAATTTGGGAAGACTTCATGCAAGAAGGTTTCCTGTCACTCTTATTTCATTGGTTATATAAAAACGCTTTGCTGAAGGAAATTGGTGAGTTTAGAGAAGATAGAAAATTACTAGAAGCTTATCAGAAAATTAGAATTCATAGGCTTAGAATTCAGTGACTGATTAGACAATGTGAATGAAGAGAAAAGAAGAGTCAATAGTGCTCTTAAATATCTTGAGGATGGTGCTGTCAATTGCTGAAATCAAAAATATCAAGATGACAGACTTGTAGAACCATAATGGGCTTGCTTTGGAAATTTTGCTAGCAGATTTTGTCATGTCTTTAGGTCTTCTACATAGAGATATTGAGAAAGAAATTATCTTCTATGTGGAAATGTTGAGGAAAAAACATCAGTCTGTAACTCAGAAGACAGGGAACCTCACTGAGGTAATTCTTCAAAATAAACACAAAATCGCATGTTTGAAATTACAGTTGTGTTAAAATTTATTTTGAAATTGAGTCTAACTGTCCTTGAATTATTCTTCATGAACTCTTGCTATATTTAGTTTAAAATAAGTCATTTCATAATGCAATGATTAAAATCATCCTACCTTTGTTGTTGGCTTCTGAATAAAAGATTTTTGGTGACATCTGCTGTGTTTCTATACTTAGTAAAATAAACTTTGTATTCTGAAGTCCAGTCAATTTATCCAATAATACTCTGTCTTTCCCATATATCTCACCACATAAAGAAAAGACTTTATTCATGTTTATACAAAATAATGCTTTTCTAATATATTTATTGACCATGAGGAAAATTTCTCTATTAACAATCAAATCTATGAGGGAAAAATTACAAACTACATTTTTATCTGCTTTTATAAGGTTAAGCAATTATTTTTCCGTTTCTTTTTAATTCTCCAGTATCTTTGAAATATAAGTGTTAGAAACATTTGTTTCAAATAAAGATTTACATCAAGAGAAAATTTATTAGTATAGAATTAGGGTTAAAATTCAAAGTGGCAATACTACATTACTGGTTTTCTTTTTTCTTATTATCCTAAACTCTCTTTATCTCTCTGTCTTTTTAGCCTTAAGTTATACAATCTAATGTAATGTATATCTTATGTTTTTAAAAGGATGGAAAGCTAATATTTGATACACACAGAGACTCAGAATTATGCAACAAAAGTGAAGAAAATACAGCAGGAAATAAGAAATATCAGACATATTTTTTCAAGTTTCTCATAACAATAACTGCTAAAATATTTTGAGATATAGAAATACGTAATCTTGATACGTCTCGAATCAGTTACATACTCAGAAATGGAAAAACTTTTTTTTTTTTGCTTCAATAGTCATTTGGACGTGAGAAATCACAAGAACAATATCATTTTGATTCTGTATTTCCTATCTCCTAGTCTAAATTAGGAGGTAGAAAACAAGTAACTTAGAGGTCACATCAAACACTTCTCACCTTGCTGCTGCTGTGTTTCTTTTTGCTCACGGAGGGTGACCCTGGTTGTCCAGGGCTAGGAACAGAACTGGATCCTGCTGAAGTAGGACCTGAATGAACGTGAGATCCTTTTTCAACGACAGACGACAGAACTAGTGGTGACTGCTGTAGCGAAACCTTCTGAAGCTCCGCTGCCAACTGCTTAGGATCAACCCCTGGGGATTTCGCTCTATCCACTACAACAAAATAAAATGGCTTTACACATTTCTCAATTTTATAGTTACTTAATACCATGGAATTTATTGAAGTTCTAGATGACGAAGTTAAAATATCACTTATGAAACAAGCTATATAAAAAATAAATAAATAAACATAATTATACCTTTATGCATCTATCTACTTCTAAAGAAGTCTAGAAGGCTTAAAGAGGAGTGAAAGAATGCTAAGTTATAGAGGGAAACTGAGATACCTATTACATCTTCAAAAAATGTGTTTAATGTGTATGTGTGTGTGTTTTATATAGAGAACAGTATGAAGATAAACTATTCTATTTTATTCACTGGAATTTAATTTGTATGATTAGCTATTTTTTTCTTCTCTAAATCTTACATATATCTTTCTCTAAGGGGGGAATTTCAGAGAGTATATTTACATTTAGAGATGTATAAAAGTTTCTACGGGCCTTAGTCTGTTTAGTGTTGCTGTAGGAAGTGCTCAATATACCTTTATAAAACAATGAAATAAGTGATATTTTAAATCTCACAATTGATTTAAATTTGTAGACTATATATGTTATCTACGAAAGTTAAATCTCCTCATTATTTATTTATGAAACTACATGCTGATTTTTATTTGTTATAAAAGGCAATCAAAAGGTTCAGGAATAAGTTTTCCAAAATCATTTATGGTAAAAAGAATCAAGTATTATCTAAAACTTATGTAAGATAAAAATAAATGGTTCTATGGATTACTTTGATAGGATGAATTTACTTTTAAAGAATTAAAAATGTGAACTCGCACAGCGAGAATTTCATTTAATTTTTTTCAATAGGTCTAACAGGCAAATATGTGTTTCCACAGAAAGCTAAAAAAGTAGTTACAATGTTTTTCATTTTGTTTATGATTACATAAATATGTAAATATCTATCAGTCTATAACTTCATTTTTGCCTATACCTATGTTTCTATCTGTATCTTCATCTACGGCTACATTTTCCTCTGTTAACTACAGACGGTCCCTAACTTAAGATAGTTCAATTTATAATTTTTCAACTTTCTGATTGTAGGAAAGTAATATGCATAACGAATTACATGAGCTCTTTAACACTATTTTGTAAAATAGGCTTTGTGTTAGATGATTTTGCCCAACCGTAGGCTAATGCAAGTGTTTTGAGAACATTTGAGGTAGGCTAGGCTAAGTTATGCTGTTGGGTAGGTTAGGTGTATTAAATGCATTTTTGACTCACTATATTTTTAATTTATGATGGGTTTATTGGGTCATAATGCCATTGTAAGCAAACGAGCATCTGCAGTTCTATACCTACATCTTTACTCACAGTTGAAAGCAGATTGCTTTCACCTACCGGCTTTTGTTGGCTCATGAAGCTCCAGGTGCTGGGAATTTTCAGAATCAGAGAGCATATTGAGGTCCCTAAAAATTAAAACAAAAAAAGTAAGAAAGAAATTGAGGAAGCCTGAGACAAAAAGACCCTTTTCCCCAACTACCCTGAATATTTTTTTTTCAGTAGGTAAATGAGAAGTGGTTAATGATATAAAGCAATTTCAAAGCATGCTAACCCTTCTAACCAAATATATATTTGCAATGCTGTTAAAAGTCAGCTGATAAAAATGATTATTTAAGGTGAAATCTTTATAGATTAAATGTAAGTTTATTTTGAAATACTATACACATTCATGAAATCTAAATGGGTTTAGGCTTTCATTTAAATGAAGCATGTTTCAATCAAAGCATGAAAAGGGAGCGCTAATATCAATTAATCAGAAACAAAATTAGCTGGATTCTTTCTATGCTTTAGCCTTTGACTCTGAACACAAGAAATCTATAACTTGTATTCACTTTATTTTTTAATTACGAAAAATCTTGCTGACTGGCAAAGGTTCCACCTTAACAATTTTAAATTAAAAGAGCCATGAATAGCCAAAAAATGGAAACAAAAAGATGGGGAAAAACTCACAGTCTTACACATATTTCTGCTTCCCCACTTTGTTGACTAATGATACTCTGCACTTCTTCATATGTTTTAGAAGTTAAAGGAATCCCATTCCATTCCAATACTTGCATCCCTAAAAAGACAAATTCAGGTATAAAATAAAAAATGTGCGCTATTTCTAGTCTGGGTCCATAGGGCATAGAAATAATTTTTTGCATTGAAAAACCAACTTAGCACACCATTGCAGAGAATATCAGTTCAAAGTTCTCTGGAACATTAATACCGAAACCATATGTAGTTTGATTATATCAACTTACCTTAACGCATAAAATGTATATAATACAATATGCAAAATGTTACTTTTGAACATCTATTAAATATTATCAAACACATGCATTTTGTTCACACTGCTATAAAGAAAACATTATTGAACATATATTGTTTAGACAAATTTTTTGTAGGATAAAAAATTATAACTCCCAACAGAAATTTCCCATGGGGAACAGCAACTAGAAGAGTATAAATTTCCATATCCTGTGGTGGAATGGGAGTGGTAGAAAAATGTCTTTAAGATTTTGTTGTGAAGTTCACCTTAAAAAACTGTTAGCTTGAACTTTGCTCAAATAAAACAAGTTTTCACACCATGTCTTTTCCTTACTGAATACAAGACAATCCTGAGTAGAAGCAGGAACGTTACAGAGAGGGCAGCTTCATAGGTGGCCTGTGCAGTACTACGAGGCCCTGTGCTTAAAAGGGTCCTATGCTTGGTTTTATGCTTTGTTGTTGCTATCTTGAAATTCTTAACAATCTTTGAACAAAGAGCCCCACATTTTCATTTTGCACTAGGTCCTGTAAATTATGTTGTGAGACTGGTTACAGGACATTTCATGTTTCTTCTCTACCTAGAAAGATAATTTTCATACAAAAAAAGTAGTAACAACTAATACTTCAACATTTTACATTTAGTTTCTTTAATCTGTTTTCTACGAGCTTTCAAAATAATTTAGGGACAACTATTTGGCACATATCAGATGGTCCTCATTATGTGGCTATGGATATAAATTAGATGAAACCATTCAAAGTTATAGTGCCCAAATATTTGTGAATGCTATCAGCTTTACCTAAGAAAAATATCTATATTCATACGAGGCTATAATTAAGTAAAAGAAATACTTGTTGAACAATTGGTTTTCAATGAGCTTCATACATGGCTATGTGAAAATCGCTATTGCTCAACATTGGTTTCAATGTGAAATTCTCACCATGGCATGATTGATTCTTTAAAAGTTTTAATGATTTTGATATACATTAAAAAATATATTACCAGTTGCAAACAAGGGAAATGTTTTTACTATAATGAAATGGCAAAAGAAGTCCATAAAAATACCCACAATAACACAAACAAGAAAGACTTTTCTATAACTTACTCCAAGAAAACTTTATCTTCAGATGGCCCTTAGGTTTATTTCAACAATCCCAGGCTGTTGTACACATAAAATGAGAAAATTACATAAAAAACAGTGGTAACACCACCAAAAAAACTTGGCACTGAAAGAAAAGCACACTGAAAAACACACTTTTTTCTTTTAGTCAGGAGAAAGAGTACATTTATGAATAGATACTTTTGGATGGAAACAAATTAATGGTGTTATAAATCAGAAATTGCATTGTCACTTTCTTGCAAGAGCAAATTCTATGAAAAGTAATAGCTACATAATCTTTACAAGGCTTCTGTTGGATTTATCTGTTCATTTTTCACATTTAAAATAAAGGGACAGATTTCCAAAATATAATTATCCAGTGAAATGAAAAATGCTTCTATTCATAAAAAAAGAAAAACTATTTAGAATCATTAATAACATTGCTGAAAAAAATATATACAGATAACTAGGGTCTTACCTAGATATTTATCTGAGACATGACCTACATGATCTGCTGTGTCCCTTCACTAGCAGAATTGGTGCAGTAATGTAGTTTGAAATATTTTGCCAGTCCTTTTATCCTTTTATTCTTGGTTCCAATGGTGAGTATCAGATACTATAGGGCATGTGATTACTTGAACATAATCTTTTGATAACATATCCCCTTTCCATCACCCAATTTCCTACAAATCCTATAAGAACCACAGTAAAATAACCAAGTGAATATGCAAATCACTCTTTATGAATTCATAAGATGGTTTCAGTAGTGGTGAGAATTAACTATCATGTGATTTTAAATACAGTATTTTAAAAAATATATTAATTATAAAATTTTATAGATTATTTTAAAATGCATGCAAAAATTTGTTGAAAATGATCATACTACATGGAAGTTCACTAAAATGGTATTTTATCATTTAATTAATTTGAATGTAATTATATTCGAACTTCAGATAACTTTTTATTCTGACTTTGTTTTAGAAATAATTCCTGGAAGATAGTGTACACATAAATGGTTAAATTTATTATTTGGCATTATGAGCAAACATTTATAATTTCTTTATATTTAAATTATATCAACATATATTAACCAATTGTTCAAGTTTGAGATTATATAGATGATTCTGCAACTATATCCCTAGAAAGTGCTTATTATAATAGCTTGTAATAGGAAAACCAACAATAAGATAATCTGAATTTTTGCTGAATGTGTAACAGTGATAATAGAACTTGCTGCTCAAAATCTTATACTTAATAAATTATTAAAAAACAAAAAAATAAGAGAGACAATAACCAGGTGATTTTTTTAACCCTAAAAAATCAATGCGAAACATTCTCAAATGTGTTTTTATTATTTCTGGGACTACTTAATTTTGTCTGCTTCTCAAACTGGCACAAGCTATTCTTATCTTTATAATACAAAATTTCATGTATGTTATTTCTTTGTTTAATATTTACCATTACTTCAAAAAGTCTATGGATTAAAATTATTGAGTTGAGTCAAAGTCTTAAGGATTACTGTATATCCTAACATATCACACAAAAGCTCATGACTTTATTTATTCCACAGACATTTTTTTCAACACCTAGTATGTGGTAGGCAATACACAATTCATTCATCCTCTTTGTAATGATCACCACCTTTGTGCTGTTACATGCTAATATTTTATGCTGTCATAGAAATTAATAAACATGATTTTTTACTAGAACAAAAGCCCAGAAATACCTTGGCATTTAGTCAAAGAAAGATGACTGACAGAGAAAGAAATTCAGAGTGTTAGTATATAAAGAAAAGCCCAGACTCAGTGATTAGAAAGTACAAATTAAAACAACAATGATGTATTACTTAACTCTCATCATATTGCAAAAAGTCTGAAAGCCAGATACTATAGTGCGTAGACCAGGATGTGGGATTAGGGGACCTTGACTTCAAGGGAGATTATACTCCCAAGATGGTTGTTTAGCTTTATCCCCACTCTATGATGTGAGAATACTGTCAGCATGAAAAGTAAAACTGCTTATTTACAATTTATAAATGTAATTATTTTAATGGAAATGCAGATAAGTGCAAGTACTCTGGAGGCAATGTGACAGAACATTGTTAAATTAACTGCTTGCACACACTATGACCCAGAAATCTTCTTTTGAGTATCTGTTTGTGGAAAGTGGGCAATATTGGGAGAAATGGACAAAGAGAGTACAGTGAATGCTCACAATGGAAACATTCCACAGAGTGCAGGAAACAGACCCTACCAGATGTTAACACCAAAAGATTAATCCATCTTAAAATCATTTGGCAAGTAAAAACAAGTGAGAAACAGATCTGATCTATAGGGCAATTACATTATGTACATCGAAATGATATTCACATATATTAACATTATACATTTTAAGAATAAATAATAGACATCATATAAATTATAACAGTTGTTCATCAAGAGAAGAGGGTATGGGAAAAAAATGAGATAAAAGAAATGAATGAGCTAATAAATGAATAAAGAAAAAAAAATACACATATGTAGAGGAGGGGACCTTATATGAACAAATGAGGCTGGTACGCTATGAAATGAGAGTCTGATGCAGCTGGGGTAAACAAAACAAAACAAAACAAAACTTCATTGAAATACTTATTATTTATAATTTCTTATTTTAGCCATTTTCTCCACCGATATTAACTATGACTATAGATTAACTTACTAAATTTGGACATCCACTCTCAAAAATCCTTTATAAACTAACAGCAGCAGCAAAGCCTCAGTTAAATCGGTCATCTCCCCTGGCTTTCTAAATAGCAAACAAACTCTGCAACTGAATTTCAAGGGTCCAATACCCTGTACACATCAGTTATACTACTCATTCATTTTCAAGGGAGGTAGTGTCAATATAAGAAAAATATGTACATAGGTGAATGGATTTTATTATTTTTTAATTATTTTTTTTAAATTTTACAATTTTAACCTATTTATACATTCACATGAAAGAAAGGGAAAAAAGAGTGAAAGAAAGGAAAAAAGGAAAAGGAAAAAAATGGAAAGAAGGATTCTTTGGTAAAAGGGAAAAATTAGTATTTGAATAGTGTCCTGCTTATTTAAAGGAAAGAGGAGATGCCCTCAATTACGATTAGACATTCAAAACCCAGATATATTTTCCCAAGGAAACATCTACAAGTATAAAATCTTAAAGTTGGAAAGTATCTTGTTGAAGAACGAATCTCATATTACCATTTTTGTCATTGTCATTATTAGCATTATTTTTATTCTTGAAACTCACACATAGTTCAAATAAAACTTAAAAAAGAGCCTCGGTATACAAAATATGTAAAAATAGAGCTACTTTCATTGAAGCAGTCTCCTTGTACCTGCTTTCCTCCTCCCCATCCTCCAGTTCCTACTCCATAGGTTCCCTTACACACTTGTAGGGAATCCTGTTTCCCTAATCTACTTGAATAAGTCAGTGGTTTAAAATACCTCACAATTTTCAATAACCAGGAAACTATCTCCCAAGATACACTGGAAAGAAGATAATCCAAATTTCATTTTAATGAAAATGGGAGTCTGAATTGCTAAAAAAGAGTATAATAAAATATTATAATATTTTTACTCAGTAATTCTAATAATGCTTTTAAAAATACAACGGTGTGTAAGTATGTGTCTGAAATTATCATTAAAAATTAAAATCCGCCCATCTTTCAATAAGGACCACATGTACTATTTTCAAAAGATAAATATTTTATCTATCAGAAGTGTGTTTTATGAACTAGCATGCTGCTGGTAGTTGACTCCTGATACATTCTCTTCTCCATAATCAAATTGTGCTCACATTTAGCGTGGTTATTTACTAGCTGTTGTGACCTTCAGCAAATTGCTTAACTTATTATCCTTGGCTCCCTCAAGAGTAACTATATTTGCTACATCACTATTTTAGTTTATTTCTACTCTATAATGTGGAGAACACTATGATCATGACAGAATAAAAAACAACAATTGAAAATGCAATTTTTGAGCTGTAGGTTCATATGAGGAATTTAGCAAATATTTTAGAATCCTGAAATTTTCATATTGTTTTAAATTATTATCTTTATCTACAACTTTTCTTGCCATATATACTAAAACTTTTAAGCATAGGAATCATGCCATCTTATTTTTCCTTTTTTGCATTCCTTACATTTCCTCTCACAGTCCTCAGTGGCAGTTAAAGTTCTTCTGGCTGGTCTTGGCTCTCCAGGACTCCTATGGCATCTCTCTGCCTAGTTTAACTTCTCTGAGTATCGCTACATTTGTTCCTGGATTGACGAACTGAGGGCTTAGAACTTTCAGTCTGCAATTTAAATCTCAATTTGGTTTAAATTTACATGCCATGCAGACAAAGTATCTATTGCTAACTCCATTTAAACTCAAAGTTGCTTTCAATTTAAAATACCAAAATTTTAATCTATTAAAATATATATTTAAAAAATATTTGATATGTCACAATTTCCTCTCTTCATCTTATAAAGGTAATAGAATTAAATCTATTAGAATTAATGTAAATGTTACAAATGCATATTCTTCCGAATTTCATATACATATATATAGAGAGAAAGAGAGAAAGAGAGTAGACTCAAGCCTAAAAGAAATGAAACAGATAATACACTCTATTTCCATCCTTGGGCAGACTATTGACAAGCATTCTTTAGAGAAATATCATCCAACTTCGATATATTTTTAAATAGAAAAAGTTAAGTTCTATATCTGAAACTGTCATTAATTTTGGGTATAATCTTGATCAATTCAATTTCTGTGTTTCTTTCATTCATACTTTTGTGAAGAGCAAGCAATTAAATAAATCATCAAAGAATGACTTGCATATATAAATTCTTAAAGTTAATTTACATATTTAAAAAATTCTCACATTTTAATATATGTGCTGCTGAAACGAGCACTTCACATTCTGAATATAAAAAATATCTGAGAATTATCAAAGACTACAGTTGAACTGTCTGTGCTTATTCATACTTCTTTCTAGGTCTGAGTACATTTCAAGTATTTAGAATTAATGACTTCTACACTCACAGATCTGAAATAGGTTTAGCTTCAATCATAAAGTAAACAATTGTAAAGAAAATCAATTATCATACTTTGCAGTATTAATGATCAATAATATATAGATCATTGAAGAAGGATTAAATAAATCAAATTACGGGATATGTTATAAAAACACATCACAACTATTTTATAGACTCATAAATCAGGCAAGATTCTTGTAGATACTCTAGTTTCAGTCATTTATACAACATATTAGAAAAATGAAACATGAGGTAATATGACTTTTCTAACATCACACAGTTCTTTAATGGTAATGCAGAAATATAAACTCCATCTAACTCTCTCAGAGGCCAGCGTTAGTACCAGTAAGTAGGAAACCTCATTCAGCTTATGCCTGTTAACCTACATATTAGACCACCTGCATATAATCAGTGTTCAGATATGTAAAACCTATCACAAAGAACACATATGTTATTTATAATGCTATTTTAATTACTATAAGGAAAGATAATTGAGAAATTGTATTAATTATCTACATGACATTATTATTTGAAGACTTGGGCTTGCAAAAATTGAAGACAGTATTGAACAAACAGAAAGTTGTTGTGAGATATTTTATTTTATTGTGGATAAACAATGACAATTAGGAATGAAAAAAAATTGATCAGATTTCTCATCTCTTTCTCTACTCCATTTCCGGGAAAGAAGCAAATATTACATTTCTATAGGCACACTGACAGAAGATTATGATGAACTTTTGCTGAGAAAGAAAAATAATGAAGAAAGGATTGCTCAATGTCACTAATGATCAGGGAAATGCAAGCCAAAACCACAAAGATATAGCAGGAGATTCAGAAACTGAAACCCTTGCACTCTGTTGGTTATAATGCAATATGATGTAACCACTACTAAAATTTTACTAAGTTTCCTAAAAATTAAAAATAGAATTAACACATGATGTAGCAATTCCATTTCTGGGTATTTAGCCAAAATAATTGAAATCAGGAACTTGAAGAGATAGTAGCACTATCTCTTGTTTATTGCAGTGCTATACACAACAGCCAAAATGTGGAAATAACCTAAATATCCATTGACAGATAAAGAGAAAAGCAAATGAAATTTATACATACAATGAAGTATTATTCAACCTTTAAAAAAGAGGAAATCTAATAATATAAGACCAAGTGAATGAACACTGAGGACATATTTCTAAGTAAAATAATCCAGTCATAGAAGGACAAATATTGCATGATTCCATTTATATAAAGTATCTTAAATAGTTAAACTCAGAAGTGAAAAATAGAATGGTGGTTGCCAGGGAGGGGGAAATAGTTTCTAATCAACTTGTACAAAATTTGTTATGCAAAACAAATAAATTTTAGATATCCAATAAACAACATTGTGCCTGTAGATAACAATATTGCATTGTACACTTAAAAATCTGTGAAGATTTTAGATCTCATGCTAAGAATACTGACTACATTTTAAAAAAAAGTAAAGAAAGAAAGAAAAGAATGTAGGATGAATGAAAGGAATAGGAGGTGAAGAGTCAGTTCTAGGAAGACTATATCCCCAAACATGGTGGTTGGAGGTTGCAAAGATAGTAGGGAGCACCACCCTGCTTGCTCATATGGTTCAGGGAAAATGGCTTACCTCAAAAAAAACTTTCTGCATAGTACCATTAGAAAAGTTCACACTAGATTTTGTAGCTTTCAACCTACACAGAACTACTCTCAGGAACACTGGTCACAGTTAACGGAGGCAGCTGCTTTCGAGAACTGTGCTGGTTTAGACGTGGCTCTCTCAGTGGTGTGGATCAATGTACAAGGGATCGACTATCAGTGTTCTAGAATGTGTAAGGCCCTCACTGGGAATGTTCCTAAAGCTCAAGGGACAGGAAACATCAAATAATGAATGTGAATCAATTTCTCACCAGAATGTGAAGGAGAGATCAGAACTGATTACATTTGATTAACAAGAAAAAAAGTAATGTATTTCTTGAGTTGCAAATTCATTTTTACCTTAACTTCTTAAACTGTTAACTTTACCTTAACTTTTTAAACAGTTAAGGTAAAAAGGGAAATATAATTAGCCATGATTTATGACTGAACTTGAGGAAGATTATCATGATAGGATTCTGTTTCTAATCACTATGACCACTAAAATAATCTAGTATTCCAGTCCAGTATTTCCTGGAAGGATTGGTATAGATGCCAAAGTCACTCTATGACTACCATTTGTGGTGTTTAGAACTAGATGTGTTATTTGAAACAGACTAAAACAGAATATGATGAATGAGGCAGGAGAAGGGGTATAGGTAGATTAGAAAAATTTTATTGCTCCCAAGAAAGTAATATAACATGGTATTATCCAATGATAGGTATATAATGTAATCATACTCTTAAAAGTAGATTGTAATTCATAAATTTTTAAGCTTTTCTTAGTTTAATTTCTCAATCTATTTTGTTAAAATATCCAGAATAAATGTTTTCTATTGACTTTCTAATTAAGTGATATTAACAGATTAACACCATCAAATCTGAAGACTATCATGAGCAGCTACCAATAACAGACTAATAGTGCTCTCATGATTGTATAGAGATTCATAGTTAATTGAATAGGCATAGGAAGCTGGGATAAATGACACAGCCATGCATGGAAAATGTTAACTGTTGCCCTCTCTGCTTTGAGTATCCCTAGTGAATCATTAAGGATTTTAACTTTAATTATGTTCTTAACCTTTTTGATATTCATGTAATCTGTACTGTTCCCTTTTTTTAATGTTATTTAAATGAATTTCACTTCTCAGATAATAAATTTTAACCTAAAATGTCATCATTTTATACCAGGAAAACTATTTCTTAATATACACAGAAGCTATCTGAATCAGACAAAATTATCATCATCATCATAATAATCTGCACTGAGCATATATAAAGACCATATAAATTCCATTTCATAAGATTACTTGATAGATAAAATGTGCAGAACTTTGCTTTGATAACTGAGCTGTAACTTTAAATCATGAGTAAAATCAGACAAAAAAGAAATTATATTTATGGAAAGGAAAGCTATGAAAAAAAATCTCCCAATCAAAATTTGAGAGCACAAGGAAAATTCAAATATATTCATCTACAGTATAAGAAAATAATTTTTTTTGACAAAGAAGGAGGGTGTTTTCATCATAACCCAAATGCTCATCACTAGAAATATTATATATAACATGGTTAACTGCTGTGCATAAAAGAGTTGAGTTTTTATATTTTGCTTATTTTTGAGCCAAAGACATTGTATGATTATAAATAATAAAACCAATATTAAAAGGGTGAAATTTTAATGCATAAATTCTTTCATCATTTGATGACAGATATAAATAAGCTAGAGATGTCACTTCAAATAAAAAATAACCATTCTGAGAGAAGATATAAAATGCATTATGAAATAATTTCTTTGAAGAAATAAAATGAGTTATGTGTTGTTACTTCATAAGAAGTGACAATCATAAAGGAGAATTAGCAAATAATTCACTTTAGCTTGATAGATATTCAATAAATAACAAATGTCATTAGATGGTAGAATTCCATTCAAAAAGTTCTCAATCACTTCTAGTGAATAGAATTATATGTACATATATATATACACACATATACATGTACATATATATTTATAATAATATACACAACATACTATAATAGCTGATTTTTCCATTGAAAAACCAGAATTGTTTAAGAAGAAAACAGTTAACAGCAATATCTGTCAACTGATATAGAACCATTTCCCTTCAGTTCTCTAAAATTCATAAAAAGAAATAATTTCTCCTATCTCACAAGCAAACATGATTATAAACATAAAAAAGGCAGTGTGTTCTAGATGAATTATAAAGGACTTTTATATGTATACCATTTGATTACATGAAGTTCTTTTGATTAGAAGGAATAAAATTAGACCCATTTCACATGTGTTAATAGCACCAATAAGGAGCTTCTTTTTTTTACAAAGTTATTTTGCACACTTTTTCTCATTTTATCATTACAGAAAACCAGTAAGATAGGTAGGGTAAGTGTAACTACCCCAATTTTTTTATATGTGAAGCCTCAACTTTAGAAATCATATAGTGGTAGTTCAAAATGCCAGGTCTCCTGATTCCTCATTTAAGTTCAGGAATATTGACATACTAAGGGCTTCTTTTATGTTGAAGATATATGGAATATTTAATTATATAATTTGGCTGCTTTTATAGCTAATATCTTAGATTTAAGTGTATAATCAATATAAACAAATGTATTTAATTATGAT
Organism: Pteropus vampyrus; assembly: GCF_000151845.1. Taxonomy (NCBI): domain Eukaryota; kingdom Metazoa; phylum Chordata; class Mammalia; order Chiroptera; family Pteropodidae; genus Pteropus; species Pteropus vampyrus. The sequence continues at coordinate 23,508,076 of NW_011888785.1, read as the reverse complement.
AAAACTAACCACATTAAGTCCACAAATATTTAGTCAGTGCGTATCAAAAACAAGACTAGATTCTGTTTCTAATATCGATCAGTTATGATTTCTGACATGATTTCTCCTACTAAGGAGTAGGACCATCATGAACAAATGATCACAGGAGGTAAACAGAAGGTAAACCAGATTAGAGAACCCCAGTAGGGCTGGTGGGTGGGAAGCTAAGAAATGGAACTGAGGATAAATAAAGATGAATTCAATGGGTTTGTGTACATTATGCAAGGTCTGGTAGGTCACAATAAACTTGGGCTTAATCATTTGATAATATAAAACATAAGAGGAAAAGGTTTATAATAATCAATTGTTATTTTAATAACATTCTGCAATTTGGAGAGAGCGTATGTCTTTTTCCCCCTTTTAGCAAGTTAATGTAAGTTAATATAAGTCTCTTTCATGTTTTACTCTCTATGAACATATTAAAGTCATTTCCATTGAGCCACTGTTTAACATACATGTTGTACTGTATAATTTATATACATATATGTATATATATATACATTTATGTAGAGGATATCATATGTATGTATATGCATATATATGTATATATTTATATATACGTATGTGTGTATATATAGGATATATGTGATTATGTATATATATATGTATATATATAGGATATCATATAATCATTTATCACCATGTCCCCTGTTCCCACCTTGATGTGAAGAGCCACATCTCATGCTTGGGTTATCTCTACAGCTTCCTAATTGCTCTCCTTCTTTCTACCCTTTACTCATTCAAACTATTGTTGTTCTAGCAGCCAGAATGATCCTATTTAAACATCATTCAGCTGTGTCAGCCTAAAGACTTCCCATTTCATGAGTAAAAAGCTGAAGTTCTTATAATGACCAAGATTCTACCTGTGTTACTTCTCTGACTGAAACTCCTGCTATTCTCTCTCTCACACGCTCACTCAGTTCCAGCCACACTGGTCTGGTCTTGTTTTCTTATTGTTCCTAGCACACACCAGGCATGCTCTTGCTCTAGGCCTTTGCCCCTTTCATCGTAGGCCTCTGCCCACAATATAGACAACTTCTGGCTCACTCCTTCCTCTCTTGGGGGCTTTACTCAATTGTTGCCTTCTCAGTAAGGCTTTCCCTGACCACCCCATCTAAAATTGTAACCCCACCCTCCTACATACTGTGTCCACCCTCCTTGTTATATTTTTCACCATAGCACATATTACCATTTAATATGTGATATTTATAAATAACAGTTATCTTCTTTCTCACCTATTAGAATGTAAGGTCCATGCTTTCTTTCTCTATGTCCCCATAGGGCCACAAGTGATTGCTTTATATAGCATGCACTTAAACAAAATTATAGAAGGAATAAATGGATCAGTGATAGCACTCAGCAAACTCAAGTGCCATAACTGACAGTGATGAAGATCTAGGAAAGAGCAGAGAGTAAAAGAAAATAAAACAGCCTAAGAGAAAATTTTTTAAAAAATGTTTTTTTCTATACTCTCAGTGTAATTTAGTCTAAATTTATTGAGTGTTGAAGTGAAAATCTGTATTTTTGTAGAATAGTCTTTCTGCTTCAGTACTCATCACTATATCTGGAACTTAGTAGTACTCTGCCACTATGTTGAACTATCTTAAAAATTAACAAATGGAATAAATGAAAAGTCTGGCAAGATCTGATTTAGCTCCTGCACAGTTTGTTGCCCTGGGGAGCTTGCAGCCTGCTCTTAGAAATTACCTGAAAGCTACCTGGAATTCTTTGGGATGAGAGGAGGCATATCTGTAGACTCCACTAGTTATGGTACTTGTTCTAATACATGCAAAATCAACCAATGTATTCTGCATTTCTATATTTGTCTCACTGAAACTAAAAGAAAACATATATCGCTCCCACACCAAAAAAAAAAAAAAATCAGTAAGGAAAAGGGTTTTATTTCCTTAAAAGTATCTTTCCCTAGTTCTTCAGATTTATTTTATACTTTATTCATTCAGACCCTTATCTAATTTTTCCTCCAAAACGAACACCTTAAGTCCTTTGCCTTTCTAGGCTGTAGATACCTTAAAAGCAAGACACAATCCTATCATTCTATACCATTCTAGGATATGCTGGTACAGAATAGTTAGTGAATAATTAATCTATTTGCATTCTTTATTTTTTCCAATATTCTTAATATTCTCACCTTTATTCCAACAGTCTTTTCTCTGAACTCCCTGTTTATCACCTCCATCTGTCTTTTCGGCATATTGCTATTGTATACCAGTAGCTTCCTAGAATTCTGCTGTAAGTACCTTAATGTTTTTTCCCCAAAAAGAAATAACATCTAATGCAGGGATGAATGCAAGTTTTGTAAGGCATGAATCATACAATTTTAAGACAAAAATACATAAAATTATGAATAAAAATATAAAATTATGAATAAAAACTTAGAAGTAAATATTTGTTACAAAGACAAAAGCTCACAAGAAATCACAAATGTTAAAATGCTGATGAACACTGAAAACATCACATATTTCATAGAACTTCTTGAATCATGGTAAGGGGCCAGTACAAGTGATGGAGACCCGAGACAAGTTTCATTCTTGTCATAATAATGACATCCATTCTGATTTCATTTCTTCCTTTATCCCATGTAATTAGCCTCACATTCTTGATTCTAGTGCTTGAATTTGTTATGTAATATAACCAACCTATCGTGGCTCACCTTCCCCTTCTAACTCTTTACCTATATGTTTCTTCTCAAAGTTCAATCTCTTCTACACAACTCTTTAGTAGGTACAGTGTCTAATAAGTATGCATTATAGAAGAGTCTTGTGGAGGATCCCCTACATTTAACACTGGAAACTCAGTGAGCTTTTGTGATTTGTCAAGTCACAAAGAAAAGGAGTTGATGAGAAAGATTAATCCAGACACAGGGGACCAGACGTCTGACACTTATATCACAATTCTTTTCACTAACAAGGTGTATTTTCAGTGACTAACAGACCATGAAAGTTACATAAACAGATATTCATTGTATGCATGTCCATAGATTTAATTATAGCATGAAGTTTATTGATTAACAAATTGTTGATAAGAAGAAAATTTTAGAAGACTTTTAAAAGATTAGCCAAAACTATGGTATTACAGTTAGAGTGATAGAGGTACATGACAAAAGGCTTAATCTCTTCAAGTATTATAATATATACTATTTTATTTATTCAAGTCTGATATTTAAAATATACCAATATAGCAGATACCTATCAGTTCAAATATTCCCTTACAGAAAGCCTGAATTTTATAAGATCAATTGTCATCTATCAAAATATCTATTATTAATGAAGTAGCTTCTACAGCTAGTCTAGCGCTTTATAGTTAACAAGCGTACAAAATGAATCAGTTCCATTCACTCTGTGAGATAGGTGAGATAGGTTAAAACCTCTTGATTGCAGATGAGATAAAAGGAGACTGAGAGAACATAAGAAACTTGCCTAAAGTCACAAAAATGGCATTAAGTCATCATCTTCTGATTCTAAATTTGGCACTTTTTCCATTAGGGAGATTCTATGTACCTGTAGCTCAGAACTCAGACCTGACCATGGGATATAGAATTCAAGCTAAGTATAGCAAATATTCTTTCTACCATCGAAGATCTCCAAAGAGAAGGTAAACACAGTCTTTTCACTGTTTATGTAAAACATTATGTCAAACACTATATTACATGTTTCTGAAACATTATTTCTAAATCTGGTAACAATTTTGCAAAAACTATTATTATCCCAATTTCCAGAGAACACCAAGATACCAAAAGTTAAACAACTTATGCAGGCAATAAGTAACAGAGCCGAATTTAAATCTTGATATGTCTGACTCTAAAAATATTTTCTCTCTCTCTATGAAATGCCAATGCACTGGCAGTTTGAAAATTTGGTACAGATATTAAATAGAGAGAGCTCAGTATCCTTGCTTCAAAAGAATCGCACCCTAGTCTATGTCTTACTGATTAGACCAATCCAGAAATTAAGTACAGAAGCAGTATAACTGGAACATTTATAAATATTTCAAGATATGTCATCCTCGTTGATAAAAGCAATCAAATTAGATTTTGGAGTATTCTACATGCTCAAAGTGTGTAAAATAGGGCAATTATTCAGTTTTCTTGATGTCCTTATCAGAAAAATTATGACTCAAACATAATTTTATTCTGATAAATTTTAAAATAAATCAATAAAGAAGAGAAACATCTTACTTTGTCTTGACAATATAGTTAATCATTAAAATCCTGACAAGGTAAGTATGACTGTGCATCCTAAAAATAATATAGAATAACCTACCAGTCCAGGTAACCAAAATTTATATTTTTCTTCCCAGAAGATAGTTCCCTAAATATTTATTAGAAAATCTATATCAACAAAAAATATGATCTTGTGTGATGTGTACCTGACATACCAGCTTTCAGGAATTTTGAGAAATCTCATGCTAATTACCAATCCGTACCTGGTAATCCCCCTGGAACAAGAACAAGGAAGCTCACTCATCTGTGTGGTGTTTTTCTTGATCGCCAACCTTGATCTCTGCCATGTCATCTGTAACATATGCCAAAAAAGCATAAGCAGAAATAGAGACTTTCTTGCCTAGGAACATTCTTCCTTAAGTTACACAGGAGTGTATCTTCTAATTGTACTACTGGAAATAGCTCTTCTACCATAGACTTCTTCATGACAGGGAGTTTCAGAGGCTAACTTCTAAAATCAAAACCACCGCTCCAAAAACAGCTAACTTCACCTTCACTCCAATCACCGATTCTCAACCATAAATCCAACAGCGTTTTCTTGCCAGAAACCCTGTCAGTTCATCTTTAAGAAGAGCTAGCTAGATGAACCATTATCACCTACGTTGACACAACAAATTTAAAAATATACATGAATTAGAATTTATGACACAGGTACATTTCCTCACAGAACAGCATATGAACAAACAAAGATGAACTCATTTCTTTATGGGCCTAAAAAGCTTGGAGAAGTTAACTTTCCATATACTCTGGCTAAATCCACCAGCAACACTGGTATCATTGGCTTTAATTTTTTGCTCTCCTAATCTATTTTCCGACTGATTCATTTAAAAGATTCTTGAAGCTATATTCAAATCTTATATTTCTATCTTAGCACCAAACTATCTGGCTATCCAGAAATTTTAGAAACTTGATTTAATTGTGAATAAAAATAATACTATAGATACAAATTATCTTCAAAATGTTATTAAATTAACTTCCAACTGGACAATCTATCAACATAAACAAATAATTGGTTTGGGTTCATTGGCTAAAAGATGTTTAGCTCTTATGGATTTACTGTTCTCTTATAAAAATTAAAAAAATTTTTAAAGTATCATGTCAGTAATATATTTCACAATTATTATGTTATAACATACAATACTGGGAAAAATTATTTGGAGAATAAATTTAAAACATCCAGTGATTAAATAAAGTTTAGAATTGATGTAATATACATAAAGGATTAGATTTGGCCCATTAAATTTCCTAAACAAAATTTTATTTTATTTATAATATTTTGTAAGTTGATATAAAATGATAGAAGATTATTAATAAGTTTAATATTTGCTATATGTTAATCTTTCAAATATTCTAAGTTTATTGTATTGATTCAGAATACAATAATTAAATATTTAGGTAGAACTAAAGGTCCAGTATTATGAACCCATTGAAGACTCAAATAGACGTGACTCAATAAGTCATGTCTTCAAAAATAAATATTTTTCTTTCCAAACTAATTTATACCTTCAGTATAATCACCAACAAATTTCAACAGCGACTTTCCTGAAAACTGACAAGCTAATTCTAGAATGTATATGTAAAGGTCAAGAACTGTCCCAGAGATTTCCGGTCAAGACAGTGGTCAGATACAGCGTACAGACATAGGTGGCCGCCATACCTGAGTCTCCATCAACCTGGCTAACACCATTCTCCACCCCTTAATGATGCCCTGAAAGCTCACCCCACCCAACTGTTGGACCCACCCAAGAAGCTTCCAGTGGATTTTCCATATAAATAGTCTGTTTAGGCTCATGCTGCAGACTTTCCTAAAATCTCTTAAAAGTTCACAAATTCCTAACAAACAGCATTTGGACTGGGCTAGCTTAGTACCTCTTGCTAAACAGTCCTGAACCTGGCACTAGCAGCAGCTGACCTCAGTTTGCAGCTTAGCCCTACCCAGGCACCTCTGAACTCAGCACAAGTGGCAACCACCTGCACATCACTTTGTAGCATAGAAAGTGGTCCTAGGCGGGCACAGGCAATGGCCTGCAACAGAGTCCCTCTAAAGAGTTCCCATTACCACACACCCAGAGGCCAGCTTCAGAGCACACCAAGCACTAACCAACCACTACCACAAATGATACACTAAAAAGGCAGACTGAGCAGGTACCAGAGCACTACTAAAGCAAATTCTCTCCTCAGGTGAGACCCTGCACAACAGCTCCTCCACTGTAGTCACAGCCAGTCCTCACAACCAATCAGCCCATTGATGTGTAAATAGCAATGAAGGCTAAACTACAAGAGGAGGGCATATACAACCCACTCAAGGGACAAACTTGGACACTCAGCTCAAGTGACCAGGGAGACTATACCACTGGGCCTCACACCTCCTACATAAGGCCACTCTACTAAGAATGCTCTACGTAATACACAAAAAACAAACACAAGGAGGCAGCCATAATGAGGAGGAAAAAACATGTCTCAAATGAAAGCTCCAGAGAAATAACTAATCAAAAGCAATCTACCAGATGCATATTTCAAAACTCTGGTTATAAGTATGCTCGATAGTCTCCAAGAGAACGTCAACAAAAATATAGGAAAAATAAAAATGTAGATAGAAACATAAAAAGAACTGGTCAGAAATGAAGAATTCAATAACTAAAATAAAGAATAGATTAGAGGGAATCAAAAGTAGATGAGATGAAGCAGAGAATCAAATCAGCGATTTGTAAAATAAGGTAGCAGAAAATACCCAGTCAGAACAGCAACAAGAAAAAAGAATAAAAAAAAAATGAGGATAGTTTAAGGGGCCTCTGGAACAACTTCAAGCTTAATGACATTCACATCAGATGCAGAACAGAGAGAGTAAGGAATTGAAACCTTTTTAAAGAAATAATGACAGAAATCTTCCCTACCTGACAAGGAAGTAGATATAAAAGCCCACGAAGCATAGAGAGTCCCAAACAAGATGAACCCAAAGAGGCCCATACCAAGACACATCATTAAAATGCCAAAGGTTAAAGAGAGAATCTTAAAAGCAGTAAGAGAAAAGTAGTTAGTTACCTACATGGGAGTTTCCATAAGACTGTCAGCTGACTTCTCAGCGGAAACTTTGCAGGCTAGAAGGGATTGGCACAAAATTTTCAGTGATGAAAATCAAGGACCTACAACCTAGAAAACTCTACCCAGCAAAGAATCAAAAGAAAAAGAGCTTCCCAAACAATAAAAATCTAAAGGAGTTAGTTCATCAACACCAAACCAGTATTACAAAAAATGTTAAAGGGAGAAGAAGAAGGAGGAGGAGGAGGAGGAGGAGAAAGAAGAGGAGGAGAAAGAAGAGGAGGAGAAGGAGGGGGAAGAGAAGATGAATAAGAATTGTATTCAAAATATGAATACAAAATGGCAATTAATACATATCTATCAATAATAGCTTTAAATATAAATGGATTAAATGCTCTAATCAAAAGACACAGAGTGGCTAAATGGATAAGAAAAACAAATGTGTGGCCTATGCTATGGACATGAGACTCACTTCAGATCAAACGACACACATACTGAAAGGGATAGAAAAAGACATTTCATGAACATAGAAATAAAAAAAAAAGCTGGGGTAGCAATACTTATATCAGACAAAATAGACTTTAAAACAAAGGCTATAACAAGAGACAAAGAAGGACCTAGTAATCTCATTTCTGGGAATTTATCTGAAGGAATCCAAAATACTACTTTGAAGGGATAGGTGCATCCATATGTCCATTGCAGCATTACTTACAGTAGCTAAGATATGGAGGAAGCTCAGATGTTCATCAATGGATGAATGGATAAAGAAGAGGTGGTACATATATACAATGGAATATTATTCAGCCATAAAAAAAGAATCGAATCTTGCCATCTGCAACAACATGGATAGATCTAAAGCATATTGTGCTGAGTAGAGTAAGTTAGACAGAGAAAGACAAATGTCATATGATTTTACTATTATGTGGAATCTAGAGAACAGGACAAACAAAAGAACAGAAACAAGCTCATAGATGCACAGCATTTTAATGATTGCCATATGTGGTGGGGTGGATAGGTGAAGGGGGTGGAGATTAAGTGGTACACATTGGCAATTACAAAATAGTCATGGGGATGTAGAGTATAGCATAGGGAATATAATCAATAATATTGTAATACTCTATATGGTATCAGATGGGTACAATATTTATCAGGGTGATCACTTTTTAAATTATGTAAATACCTAATCACTGTGTTGTATACCTGAAACCAATAGAATATTGTATGTCAACCGTAATTGGAAAAAATATATTTTTAAGAAGATATGTTGAAGTACTAACTCCCCAGTTGCCTATAACTGACCTTATTTGGAAATAGAATCTTTGGGGAAAAAAACTGAATTGTCCCAAGAGGGTTTTGAAGAACAGCAATATGATAGATCCATTTACCACATGTCAGGATAATATAAATATATAATTAAAAGGATGTGATATTGATATAGGGATGGACATAAGAGATCAGTAGGCTAGAAGAAAGAATTCATAAGAGCCACACATGTATATGAAAAATCAGTATAGGACTGATGGGGCATTATAGGTCAGTGGGAGTTATGACACACTATTCAATAAATGGTGCACAGGCAAGTGATTCTAAAATTTCTCCTCAAATAACAGCTAGATTAAAAACAACTTTTTATGTCCCTTAGGTCAATGTATGACGAATAAGACTTTATAATTTTTAGAAGAAACTATAAACTAATATTTTTAAGACTTTAGGATAGAGAACTTCCTAAATAACATAAAACATTTATAAAACAATAGAAACAAAATAATAAATTTGACTATATTAAAATTTTAACATCTGTAAACAAAAGGGAACTAAAAACACAAGACTACATACTTGGCAAAGGATTATATCTACAATATGTAAAGATTCTCTAAATTCAATTTAAAAAACACGAACAGTCCAATTAAAGAATAAGCAAAATAATAGGCAAATCATGAATGAGAAAATCCAAGAGGTAACAAGATTAATAAAATATTATCACATTCAACATTATTAAAGGAAAGATTAATAAAAAAAACAATGGGACCATTCCAAATTATATTTGAAAAAGAATATGTAGAGAAAGAAGAATAAGTAAGTAGAGAAACAAAAATACTAAATTGCTACTGATGAATATAAAAATAATATAACATTTTGGAGAGCAATTTGGAAAAACTAACTATTGTCAAAGAAACTACACAACATTCTCCTATGTTATTTCACAAGATAATCATTATAACCTAGAAATTTAGCTTGTATTATAGAATAAACTCATGCACATGTACACAAGGAGACCTTCAAAAAGTTAATTATAGCATTGTTTCAAATAGTAAAAAAATTACTTCCCATGTAACCAATATAAACAGAGAATGTTTAAATTAAACTATAGTTGAGACATACAATAATAGAACTCTGTCCCATAGTTAAAATAAATACTAGAGATACATGTATTATTTGGATAAATCTCATAAACTTTACATAACTAAAAATGTGGCAAAACTATAAGTACAGTATGATATCATTTATATAAAATTTCATAAATAAGCAAAGGTGTCCTTATTCCATTTATGAATACATATATAAAATTGTAAAGAAAAGCAAGTAAAAGAGTAACCTCAAATTAAATCTGGTGGTTTATTCTGGGGTACTAAGAGAGGTTTGGGAGAGGAGAGGTGATTTCAGGAGGCTTTAATTGATTTATAGATACTTTATTTGATTTATAGGTACTCTCCTAAAAATATGAAACAAATATGGCAAAATGTTAAGACTTAAAATAGTATGGTGGGTACATGGCTGTTTGCCATAATATTCTTTACTTTTTTTTTTTGTACATTTGACATTTGTAATGAAAATTACAGGTCAACACTTGATTAAATGTTAAATTGCATACATCAAAACACAAATGTGAGGAAGCTCCTCTGCCCCACTTCCAGGGAAGATGGAACAGAAGATGTGAAATGTTGAGCTGGGCATCTCAATACATGAGGAGATAAAAAGTATGAATAAGCTGTGTGACTCTTACCAGGCAATCTTCCTGACTGGGGAGGGGTCTCAGACTAATGAAAATTTTGTCCATTTTTACTGAATTAGTAAACATCAAATCTTGACTTTCTGTGCTTACTATGTAATGAAGAAATCAACCACAATTGTTTCAGTAAAAATTTACAAGACTGAGAGCAAAACATGCTCACTATCTAAGTGAAAATGAATCAGAAAGAGATGTGTCAGGCAGCTAACACTTCCACATAGTACTTGCTATTTTGAGTTGAGATTTTAATTTCTAATTTAAAACTCTGTTTTATGCTCTTCATCCTGTCTCAACTGTGGAGCAAACACAATGCTTGGAGAGACTGTGGACCACAGAACTGACAGAGAAAAATCCCTTTCTTATACTCTGCCACTGCGCAGGGAGGTGGCACTACACTTTCCATATCAAAGAATTTTATTTTTTTCTATCAATAATAATCCAATTCTCTACCTCTACTTCAGAGAAATAAATTTTAAATTCAAAGCAAGGAAAAACGAAGGGGGAAAAAAAAACTAGAGTAAATTTATGTAAATTTATGAGCAGTTAAGCTCAAAGTTATAAGAACCTGTGCCTAGAGGAAATAGTTTTTATTTTGTAAATCTTTTCTGAAAACATAATCAAAAGTTATATTGACAAATATTGATGCTGTTTGAAGTGTATGTGGTTCTTTACAAATCGTAGCATGTTACTACATGTATCATTTTATTTGCTTCACACGACCCTATGAGGAGTGACATCTTAATAAGTATCCAATTTTTGTAACTGAAAAGAGATTCTTTATCACTCATTTCTACATAAATTGCTTAAAACTTTATTTATTAGGCACTATGCTGGGCACTAAGTATACAGGAAAAAAGAATTCAGTGTTAAGGGATTCAGTAGATATATGCACAACATGGTATGGAACACAAAGAAGAATTGAACCTGATCTTTGTCAGGAGAAATGAACAAAATCCGTGCTTGTCATGAGATAATAAGAATTGTATTATGGACTTCCCCAATTTGAAGATGGTTGGAACTTTGATCTGAGAAGAGTATATAAAGAATACACAAAGAGTTATTTTTAAAGAAAATGTAAAGCATGATGTGAATTCAAAACTTCCTAAAATTGTAATGATATTCAGTAAGTTTCACAAGGTAAAAGAGTCTAGAGAAAAGTAAGTTTATTACAGAGGAAGCATTTAATTTTTTGAGGCCATTAAAGTGCTGAGTATATGAACTTTGTTTTGATATTATAATATAAATAAAGTTTATAATCATTTGTTTAAGGATAAAGATTTAAAATGGAAGTGGGAAGTTGTAAATGTAAATTCAAAGTCCATATATTTGACTATACTTTTAGATATTCAAATTATTTCAAAGCAAAGTAATAATATCAAAGACTAAAATGAGAAAATATTAGATACCATTTAAAACCCCAATATTGATGACCATTTCATGGTCCTGACACCATTAGTCTAAAATTGTTACAGTTTTAATCTTAAGTCAAATAGCAAGAAATGGTACTTTAGAAACTTAATTAGATTTGTAGTTTAGTTCTCCAGATCTTTTGTCTTCATTTTCTCAACATAACAAAGACTGATCTTATGTATTAAAAGGAAAAATAATAGGTAGGAAAATATCATTCTTTGTCCAGTATGTATTGAAGAATGTTTAGTAAATATTCCGAGGAAATAAATTTTAAGATTTTGGAAAAATTGGACCCCTCAAGGACCTGATTGCCTGAGTTCTTTTAGAAAATCATTGTAGATTGTTGAAATACTAAAAGATAGTTTCAGCGAATTTTGATTAATGGAACACTAACTGTATTTTTTATTTTAGGGGATGGCACACAAGGTAATATTAGAAATGTTTTAAACCTAATTTCTTGAGTGTAGCCTATGATTTTTGCAATAATAATTATTACTAATTTTCAGTATTCTGAAACACAAAATTCTACATTATTTAATAAGTCAGTTATGCTCAAAAAGATTTTTCAAAAAGAGGTTGAATAAAAATCTTTTTTAAAAAAATAACCGGAGCAATGACTCAGAAAGGACACTTGGTTTTTTTCTCCTCCACTTAATGTTAGTTACATAAATGAGTACTTTCAGAATAGCACTTGGCTTATGAACATCAGAAAACCTGCATGATTGTTCAGTATGTTTCAAATGCATGAATCCAGAGAATAAAAAGCTAGAGGAAATTGGAAAAATACTCTTGCTCTCACAAAAATCAAGAGTCTATGCCAAGGAATCCTGTGAGTGTTAACATGTCAGACCATGATGAATCTGAAAAGTTTATTATAGAAGTGACAAAACAGAAAAAAAACAGTAGTCTCAGATTGTTTCTGAACAACAGCTTCGAAGTCTGGAGTGAAAAAAGTAGAGTTTAAGAATTCTATAATCAACCAATTATCATTCATGTTTTAAATCAGCTGGAAGACAATTTTGAATCGTAAAGGCTCAGTCTATATACTTTTCTATTCAGAAATGCAGAATGATATACTGGAAGAGATCAAATTAATTTCTGTCTACCTGGAATTCATTATACAGTTGTAGAAATTAAATCATATAAACATAAACACATAATTCATCTATTTATTAATTCATATACTATATGTATAATGTTTCATTAGAAAAGAATTAACCTCAAACCATGGAAAATTAACAATCTTTACTGCTTTAATAAATACATTTTTAAAATTAAGTCATGAAAACAATTTTTAAAATTAAAAAAACCCAAACTCAAGTAATCTAAAATTTCTATTATTATAGAAATGCCGCATATCAGTCATAAAAATTAGCATTGTGTTTCAATTAATCTACCACTTTGAAATTTTTTGATAATCTATTAAGGGTTGAGGCTGATGAAAATTTTGATTAATGGAACATTCTCTAACTGTATTTTTTTATTTTAGGGGATGACACACAAAGTAATAGTAGAAATTTTTAAAATCTAATTTCTTGAAAGTAGCCTACGATTTTTGCAACAATAATTATTACAAATTTTTGGGAAACAGAAAAAAGAATAGACTCAGTCAAACTGTTTCTGAACAAGAATATCATGCAAAACTGAAAAACATAACGATAGATACAAATTCATATTTTTATAGATAAAAATTATATATATGTATATAAACCTATATAAATGATAGACTATATAACATAAACATATCTAGAAAATGTACTGGTCTAAACACAGCAGTGCTTGTGAATAGACATTTGGACTGATGACCTAATCAATTCATCTCTGGTCATAAAAAGAATGAACATTTATCATTCTAGCTTGGTTTCATAGAACATAGATATAGCCTTATGGATGAGAGAAAGTAAATGATTTATCATATGTTGAAGTTACTCTTCAAAATATTTAATGTTTCAAAAACAGGATCTAAATATTGACAGTTAAGGTAACATCATGAACCTAATATAAATACTATCAAATGTTTTATTAAAGAGCTATATTACAAAAAAATAAAGCAAGGCTGGAAATCACTAATAATAAATTATATGTGTGGGTTGTGCAAGAATTGGACTCTAATCATAGAAAGGCCTGGGTTGGCACCTTGGCAAAACTTTGGGAAAAATTAATAAACAATGTAATTAATAAAAATAAAATCTTAAATCATATGTATATAGCGTTTAATAATGTCCCACTTAAACCAATAGTTTAAACTACAAAACTACTAGTTTGAAAAAAGATAAGGACTTTAGTGGAAATCTTTGAGTTTATAAGATCACAAATGTAATGTTAGCTTCACTTCCAGCTCTCTCTTGAATGAGTTTATATCTATTTTTAATTTAAATTTATTAACTTAAAAACAGTCACATAAGCTATCAAGTGCAAAGAATATTACTTCATCTAGTATGCTTCATTGAAATTGTTTTTAAATCACTTTGATTTGTAGCACTTGCCAATTACCATGGTATAAATACTAAGAAGTATATGAAATCTTTAAATTATTCAAGTATCTTTATCGAATTAGTTATTGTTGCAAATTTCCTTTTAAAATAAAATAGAATATTCATTTATTTTTGGAGTATGAAAGCAATCATATCACTCCCATTCTTAAAAATGGGTCTCAATTCCTATAACTTAACTAGACTGCAACACTAAAAGAATAGCCTTGGGGATGATTGGAATACAGTCAGAAAATTCATACAGATCCAATGATTTGCTTATAATTGTTATATACGCACAAAGTATAGTCCTTCATTTAGCTATCTGACTAGCTCTTCCAACTGTCCCTGTTTTGTGAATACCATTAGGATATTTTTAAAAATGTGTTTTCAGGTACATATTTGGTGATATCCTGGTAAATTCATTCTGCAAACCAACAAGCAAATACACAAACAAAAAATGTCCTAATTTACAGTATTTGCTTATTTCAGTGTTGTAAATCCTCTCACTATTTCCAATTCAAGCTATCAACATGATAGCACTGAATGCAAAGCTGGACAGATGTATGCAGCATATCTTAGTGAGTTGGTGGTGTAAGCTGGTTCCAGTGGAACACTGTGATGAATAAATATTGCCTCAAGTATGTTTTTATTCTAATAGTCTATCCAAATATCTAGGGGCTTTTTTCGATAGGTTTCAATACATTTAATTAAAGACAATGACAGTGTCTAAGTTTAATGTAATTAAAAGATTTAAGCGATAACAGGCAACCCTAATTATTACACTATGAAATAACAGAAAAACACTTTTCAAATAAGTATTTAATTTAGAGTATAAATAGGATAGGTTGAGCCTATTTTATGATAAAAAATAATGCTCTTTATAAACAATATTGCTGAAAATTTGCAAACTATATGTTAGGGTGTAGAAAATGCAAATGACTGCATCATCTAATTAATAAGTGAAAATTATCATTTTGAATCAAGCTGTAACATTTTACTGAAAGAAACCGATCAAATATAAATTTTTATGGGCCATTAGATTCATCTGTAAAGTTTATTATTTTAAAATGCTTCTGATGTGCAAAGGTGAAGACAGTAACTAGTACAGAAGTTGGCACACTTTTTCTGTAAAGGGTCAAAGAGCATATATCTTAGGCTATGTAGACCATATAATCTCTTTTGTGAATACAGTTCTGCTATTGTGGAAAAACATCCATGTTCAATATGTAAATTAATGACTCTGGCTATGCTCCAATAAAACGATATTTATGGAAACAGGCAGCAGATGGATTTAGTCCTTGGATCATCCATAGTTTGTTGACCTGACTTACATTAGCATGTACTGAATCATGTACTGATGTTTTTATGATTTAAATATAAATTCTCTTGGTATTTATAAAATATTAGTTCCTACAACCAGTGTTTTTAAAAATAATATTGCCCCAGTCAATAAAAAATCTTGACTAATCATAGTTTCTTAAACAAGATATTTCCATAGAAAAGCAACTGTCAAAAGGACACACAATTGATAATAAAATATAGTTGCGAATATATTTTCATTTATATTACTATATCAAAATTTCACAATTAACCACAAGAAAAAGTTTTCCTAGGCAGTAGAAGAAGAGAAAATGTGTATATTAAATTAATATATACTTATTATGAGTTCGTTTATTTTAATTTACTTTGAAATCTTTATTCTTACCTTCTATAAGTCTCCCGGTCTGTTCTGCACATCCCCCAGGAAGAATCTTGGCAATATAGGCTCCAATTTCTCCACTATGTCCAGGGATTTCTTTACCACCCACAATTCGAATTCCTAATCCATTACCTGTATTAAACAATTAATAAATTATTATTAATAATTTAAGAAATGACAACAGTTGTCACAAGTTATAAGTGGGATTTGGTACGCAGAAGTTAACTACAACCTGTGTACTAGAACTGGACACCAGTAACAAGGACATTATTCTGATTTCAATTATAGTTTATATAAAATAGAACTTTCTGGAATCTTGGTAGGATCAATAATGATTAACCTGATATTAACAAATTTTTTAATTCATCCATATTTAGCAATATACTAAGGATTTGTCTATTACGAATAGATATTTTGTAAAAATTTTGTATGAGAATGTTCCCAGTATAAGAAACTCTTGAGCATACGATTTACTTATGAAACCGAGGAGAATTTTGCCTATAAAAAGGTAATAATGGCTATCATAAATTGGGAAGTTATAATCCAAACATACAAGTAATTAAGTGAAAACAATTGATAAAGTGAAAACATAATTATAACATGAATTATTATTCATTTTTTCGGCCTAATTCATTAGATGATATTGTCTGTACATTAACATGGCACTTACTACAAGGCACAATAAAATTATTCTTGACTGATGAACAACTGAGTAAACTGTTCCTTATTCCACAGAACAGATTTTTCTGTAATTAGTCACATGAAAAAGAAAGACGAAGAATAATTATCATAAGAAATATAATTGAAATAGAAATGGAATATTGGTATTTTAAGTTTATATATTTTTTAAATAAGCTAAAAATTAGTATGTATATATAGAACCAGATATATTTTTGTTACAAATTCCAAGGAGATTTTTAAATGAAAGTATTTTAATAAAGCAGAATTGTTCTCCTTTATTGAAAATATAGTTAATTAGCTCTTTAAATTAAAATGCATTCCATTCAGTGATTAAAGTACTTATTTCAACTTTCAAAATCTCCAAATTTTAAAAGTCAGCTCTCTTCCAAATCTAGCACCAACATAGTTCAGACATTCAACAAGTAGTAGCACTGAATTATGAAACCTTTCTGTCATTTATCAAGTAGGGATATGTTTTAGTAAAATATGGTTTATTATTTCCAGGTGATAGTTTCAAATGAATTCCCTTTCTTTCCTTTCTGCCCTCTCTCCTTTCCTTTCATTCTTCCTTCCCTTTTTTCCTCCTCTTATCTTTTCCTAATTTTCTATTACCTGATCCTCTCTATCTACTTTTTCATCAGGTTAAGTGTTCTGACAATATGGCCTCAAAACAAAAACAAATTAGCTGTATGCTTCTAAATTTCTTTAGTTGTCAAGGGGTCAGAGTTAAATAAAATACTAACTCTCTCTGGAGCCACTGTGAAGCTTTCTGTCACAAGTTTCTTGGTTCACTGTTATTGCTCTTAGTACAGATTAATTTATGATACAAATTTAATATAATTGAATGAATTCAGAACATCATCTAGTATATAATTTAGTCTCAACTAAGTCTGGGTAGAGACTTAGTTGAGTTCTTAGATATTAGCCTTTAATTATTCACTAGGAATGATTCTATTGTAAGACATCAGATAAATGTGTTAAAGGGTAGTAGATGAAGAAAGTTTTTGCCAGTCTTCATTAAATTAGTTTAGCCTATGTTTTGAGTGTACTAGGGATATTTTAGAAATCACAAAATGAGAATTTTAAAATAGCTGGAAGTAATTAAAAGGTTATTTCATGGAATGTATCTGTAAACAAATAAAAATAGATTCTTAATCAAAGATTCAGTTTCACTTTCCATGGCTGAATCATTCACAAGCTGTAATTCATCACTTGATAAAGATTTTTTAAAAATCCCACACAGATATTAAATTTCTAATGTAGTCAGTACATTCACATCAATTTTAAGTTATGGCTAGTCTGAAATCCCAAAAGATGTTTCGTGAGATTTCCTTACTGCTAAGGTATACATTCAAGACCATGCCTTAAATCAAACTCATCATAATTTATGCTAGAGTGTAGCAGAGAAACCTAGAGTAAGGTAAAGTAGTGTGCTCAGGGAATTAGTCTTAATTATTTTTAAACTTAAAACTAGAATATAAATGTTGCCTATGAAAAATAATTTCAGCATTATATATCATATGATGCAGCCTTATGATTAGAATCTATAAATAGAATTGTTACACCCTGTAAAAGTATAGTTAAAAAGTCAGTTGCAGAACTTCAAAATCTATTAATTAGAATAAGTTACTATTTTTAAAAATTTGATTATAATTTCATCCTATAGATGACAATGTCTTGAGAGTTAAGTTGGGTCTTTAGTGCCATTTGATTTTCAGTGACTGAGCACATTATAAAACCCTGTACTAAAGGATCAGTGATAGTAAACTATAATTATATCTGTCTTAACAGGTAGTAAAACAAAATAATTATTTAATTTTGTAAAATACAACCTCACCTAGTGAATTCAAGTACTCAAAACACTTTCTACATATACTTTGTCAGCTTCAGCATCACTGGTAAAATGGGAGTAATATAAAGTCATGACAATACTATGAGAAATGAGAATATACATACACACACACATATGTACTACTTCATGCACATAGTAAATTTTCAAAAATTACTGTGCCACTTGTTGATATTGCTGTGGTTGCTACTATTGTTTCTCCTGTATATAATAAAGTAGCATAGACATATTAAAAATTGGTGGAAGAATAGCATGGCAGAAAAAAGAAGACTGAAGAAGGAAAACATTTTTTGTTTATTTTACAGTAGTTGCTTGTATCCTAATTTGGATGTTATGAATACAAATTTAATTTATATACTTGCTAAGAATTTAAATAAAAAATTTAAAATTTTATTTAACGTTCAATAATTGCACTTTGATATTTTATGTATTAAACATAGATAAAATGAACAAAAATGCTTTTATAAAAATAAAATCCCAAATCCCAGCTCAAATCCCAAAAGTAGAATTTCAACAAAAGATTTAATAAAGTCATGAAATATTAATTAACATTTAACTGAAATGTTTAGATCTAAATGGTCCTTGATAAGTAATGTTTATATTATCATTTTCAAATTTTGACAAATTTTTATCAATAACAACTTTGCTTCTCTGCTTCTAGAATCATTGTTAAAAATGCTTCATCAGTTATGTTCCATAAAAATGCATTGATCTTGCTCTTGAGTTTACAGTACAGCACAGTAGAGAGGCCAATGTTACTATAGAGAACACAGGAGCTTCAGCAAAGAGATTATCAAAAGTTATATAATTTCACAGCATATAAGCATAGACATGGTTAAGAAAGTCTTACAGGGAAATCTAAATTTCAAAAGTCCTTTACAGTATATAGGGAATATTTATAAAAAAGAGAAGTTCAATGATAAAAATAGCAAAATCATTAAGAAAAAGTATTACATTAATAACTTTAGGATGAAATTTTAAATGCATTTGGCATTTTCAAGACTCTATGTATGTTATAATTTATGTGATAAATATATTATTATGTAGTTAGTTTTAAAGTTCCAGTCCAAAACAGTAAAATAGGAGGCTCCTGAATTCACCTCATCTCATGAACATACCAAATCTACAGCTAATGTGGAGCAATTCCCTTTTCAAAGAAACCCAGAAACTAGCTGAGTGACTCCTACACATCAGGTGAATGAGAAAATATCCACATCAAAACAGGTTTTGGCACATCCTAAACTACTAGGAGCCATTAAGTATAAATAAGAAAGCTTGGGCAATCACAGATTTGAAATACAACCAAGCTCTTAGGCCAGGATAAATAATAATATTCAACGCCTACATGAGACCATTCCATCAAGACTGGGATATGTAGCTGTTTTATTTAAGGTACAGAAACCAACACAGAGCAGGAAAGAAATGTGTTCCAAGCTAAACAATAAGATACAACTCCAGAAACAGACCTTAATGATATGGAGATAAGTTATTTATTAGAAAAAAAATTTAAACTAATGGTCATAATGATGCTCACCAACATTAGGAGACCAATGGATGAACAAAGTGAAAATTTCAACAAAATGATAGAAAATATAAGCAAATAATATAATAACTGAACTGCAAAATCACAGAGGGTCTCAACAACAGACTAGAGAAGTGGAAGAAAGAATAAATAAAGTTGAATACATGACAGTGGAATTCATCCAAATAGAGGAGCAAAAAAGGAAAATAATGAGGTAGATGTTGTGATTGCATCCACCCAAGACCACATTAAAATTATAACTAAACTATAGAACAACTATCATTGAGATCAGCCTGAAGAGGAGCTGAACAGAAGTCCTGTAATTAAAGATATACTAGAGAAGACAAGTTGAGACTGGTAGGAGGGGTAGAGACAGAATAGTTAGGCTCTCCGCTCATGGTGTGGTGGTTAAAAAATAGGAATATCATGGCTGCGAAGGTCGTCCCCCTCAGGTGCAAGGGTTGCCAGCCCCACACCAGGCTCTCCAGTCCAAGGTTGGAAAAGTCCCCATAACATCTGGCTTGGAAAACGAGTGGAGGTTGTGGCTGAGTGAGATGGAGGGCTGCTAGAGTCCCAGGTATTCCTCTTAAAGGGCATGTACATGGATTTACTCATTGACATACTTGTTCTGAGTTAAAGCACTGGGGCAGCAGCTTGAAAAGCATCAGTGACATTCAGGAAAGAACTGAATTGTCTGGCTTCAGGAAGAGGGCCGGAAGGGCAGCTTTCTCCCAGACAGAAGTGCTAGTAGAAGTCATTATTTCTTTGCTGAGCCTTTACCCCCACACAGGTTGCAGGCACAGATGGGCACCAAGTATGAATCTTCATCAACCTAGATAATACAGTTGGCCCCACCCCCATGGTTCCCTGAGACTCCCCATACCACCCAACATGCAAGCCCACCTAAGCTGCTTCTATAGATTTTTTTCTCTATACAAGCAGCCTGTCTTGGCTCATGCTTCAGACTTCTCTAAAATTTTTCAAAAGTTTACAAACCCTAAACAAGCAGGCCTCAGAATGCCCTGTACCTCTTGCTAAGTGCCCCCAAGCCTAGCACTATTGATGTCCAGCCTCAGTTTGCAACTTAGCTTCTCTCAGGTGCCTCAAGCTCAGCACAAGTGGCAACCATGTTCAGATCACTTTGTAGCTCATACCAGGTGGGCCTGGGCATAGGCAGTGGCTGACCCTGGCCTACACCAGAGGCCCTCCCAAGAGGCCCCAGAACCAACACACCTGGTGGCCAGCATCATACCATATCATAGCGCCAATCACTTCCACAAATAACATATGCAAAGGGTGAACTCAACAGGCACCCTACTAAAGCAAATCCTGCTCTGTGGAGTCGGCCCCTGCACAACAACTCCTCTGCTGTAGTCATGATTATTCTGCACAACTGGTTAGTCTGAGGTTTAATCCTTCCCAGTGACTTGCTAGCAGGAATAAAAACTCAACTACAACAGGAAGGCACACACAATCCACACGAGGGACACACCTGGAGTACTCAGATACAGTTACCAGAGAGACTGTGCCATTGAGCCCCACAGGATACCTACTATATAAGGCCACTCAAACAAGACCAGGAGATACAGCAGATCTATCTAATAGATAGAAACAAATACAAGGAGTAAGCCAATATGAGGAGACAAAGAAATATGTTCGAAATGAAATAGAACAAATCTTCAGAAAAAGAACTAAATAAAATGGAGACAAGCAATCTACCAGATGCAGAATTCAAAACATTGATTATAAGGATGCTCAATGAACTTAGGTGAAGAGTAGATGAACTCAGTGAGAATTTTAACAAAGAGATAGGAAACATAAAAATGGAGGTAGGAAACATAAAAAGGAACCAATCAGAAATGAAGACTATAATAACTAAAATGAAGAATACATTGGAGGAGACTAAAAGTAGATTAGATGAAGCAGAGAATCAAATCAACAATTTGGAAGATAAGGTAGCAGCAACACCCAATCAGAACAGAAAAAAGAAGAATGAAAAAAAAAATGGGTATAGTTTAAGAGACCTCTGGGACAACATCAAGCATAACATTTGCATTATAGGGGTACCAGATGCAGAAGAGAGACAGCAAATAATTAAAATCCTATTTAAAAAATATAGACAGAAAACTTCCCTAACCTGGTGAGGGAAGAAGACATACAAGTCCAGGATCCACAGAGAGTCTCAAACAAGATGAACTCAAAGAGGCCCACATCAAGACATATCCGAGTTAAAACGTCGAAGGTTAAAGACAAAGAGAGAATCTTAAAAACAGAAAAAGTAGTTAATTACTTATAAGAGAGGTCCTATAAGACTGTCAGCTGATGTCTCAACAGAAAATTTGCAGGCCGGAAGAGACTGGCATGAAATATTCAAGTGATATAAAGCAAGGACCAACAACCGAATTACTATACCCAGCAAAGCTATTTTTTAAAATCGAAGAACAGATAAAGAGCTTCTCAGACACGAAAAAGCTAAAGGAGTTCATCACTACCAAACTATAATTAAAAAAAATGTTAAAGGAACTTCTTTAAGAAGGAAAAAATTATGAAAAATAAAATAACAATAGCTACATACCTATAAATAATTACTTTAAATGTAAATGGATTAAATGTTCCAAAGAAAAGACATAGGATGTCTGAATGGATAAGAAAATAAAACCCATACATATGCTTTCTACAAGAGACCCACTTCAGTTTGAAAGACACACACAGACTGAAAGTAAAGGAATGGAAAAAGGTATTTCCTGAAAATGGAAGGCTATAATAAGAGACAAAGAAGGGCACACAATTGTACTTTGCATATTTGTTCAAAAAGCCTAAAATACTAATTCAAAAAGACATATGCATCCCTATGTTCAATGCAGCATTATTTACAATAGTCAAAATATGAAAGCAACCAAAGTGTACATTGATATAGACAAATGGATAAAGAAGTTGTGGTACATATGTACAACTGAATATTACTCAGCTATAAAAAGAGTGAAATCTTGCCATTTGCAACAACGTGGATGGACATAGAGGATATTATGCTAAGTGAAATGTCAGACAGAGAAAGACAAATATCATATGACTTCACTTATACATGGAATCTAAAAAAAACCAAAATAAGTGAACAAACAAAACAGAAACAAGTTCATAGATACAGAGGACATTTTGATGGTTGTCAGACGGTAGGGGGTTGAGGAGATGAGTGAAAAAGTGAATTAATTAAGATGGGCAAATTGCCAGTTATAAAAACAGTCATGGGAATGTAAAGTATAGCATAAGGAATACAGTTAATGATATTGTAATAATTATATATAGTTTCAGATGGGTACTAGATTTATTGAGGTGAACATTTTATAAGTTATACAAATGTCTAATCACTATGTTGTACTCCTGAAACTAATATAATATTGTTAATCAACTATAATTGAAAAATTAAAAAAATATTTTAAAAAGTAAAAGAATGAAAAAGAGTAAAGAGAGACTATAGGACTTACAAGATACCATCAAAAGGTAAAGGCAGCTTATAGTATGGGAGAAAATATTTGCATATTATATTTCTGATAAGGGGTTAATATTTAAGTATATATTCATATATATAGAACTCATACAACTCGATAGCAAAACACAATCTGATTAAAAAATGGGCAGGGGTACTGCATAAGCATTTTTCAAAGAAGATATACAAATGGTCAACATGAAAAGATGCTCAATATAGAGAAGATGATCATCAGGGATATGCAAATCAAACTACAATGAGATATCACTGTACATCTGTTAGAATGGCTATTATCACAAAACCCAGAAATGACAAGTATTGGCAAGTGTGTGAAGAAAAGGAAACCTTGTGCACTGTTGGTAGAAATGTAAATTGGTAAAGCTGCTAGAGAAAACAATATGGAGTTTCCTTACAAAATAAAAAAAAAATAGAACTATCGTTTGATCCAGCAATTCTTCCTCTAGGAGTTTATATGAGGAATATGAAAGCACTAGTCTTGGCTGGCCCGGCTGTGGGCTCTCCCTTCCCCTTGGTTGCC
>NW_011888785.1:23469155-23483863 GCF_000151845.1 Pteropus vampyrus | reverse complement strand
GTGCAGCACCATTTATCTATCCAAGGACACTTAGATTATTTTCATATCTAAGTGTCCTTGGATAGATAAATGGATAAAGAAGTGGTGATATAGATGGATAAAGAAGTGGTGATATAGATAGATGATGATGATAGAGAGAGAGAGAGAGAGAGAGAGAGAGAGAGAGAGAGAGAGAGAGAGAGAGATAAATGGGATATTATTCAGTCATGAGGAAAAGAAAATCCTGCCATTTGGGACAAACTAGATGGAACGTGAGGGCATTGTGAAATAAGCCAGACAGAGAAAGACAAATACTGCAAGGTTTAACTTATATGTGAAAAAAAAAATCTAACTCATAGAAAGAAAGAGTAAAAAAGTAGTTGCCAAAGGCTTGGGGCGAGGAAAGTAAGGAGTGGTTGGTAAATGTGTACAAACTTTTAGCAATAGATGGAAAAGGTCTGATGTAAAATATGACTATAGTTGTTAACACTGTATTGTATACTTGATATTCGCTAAAAGAATACGACAGATATTCTCACACATGCAAAAAAAAAATAAATATATGAGGTGATGAATACATTAATTAACTAGATGGAGGGAATGCTTTCACAATGTGTTCATAAATCAAATCATCATAATGTACACTTAATATATCTTACAATATTATAAATCCATTATTCCCCAATAGAGCTGAAATAAAAAATAAACTGCATAAACGTGAGCATATTAAAAATGTCTTTATATTTACATTTAAATTTTCAGTTTAAATCTAATTTTACATATTTATTAACATGACATTAAAAGCTGTGGTGTTTTAAAGCATTACTAAGAATGTTTTTATTTTCATCATTAAAATAATATATAAAGTGTTATGATGTTATAATTAGAACATTAAGTTTGGACAAAATTAAAATACTTATTTCAACACTATCCTATGCTACATCTAAGCATCAAGGAAAGAAAAGTTTATCAGTGAACATATCATAAATAGCAGTCTTTAAATTAATAAAGGTTATTATTCATAATAAAGTTATCACAGAATAAAGATATATTGTATAGTTTGGTCATGTCATTGGTTGGCTTAAAGAAAAAGGTAGATTATCTATATAACTGTTAATGCTAATGAAGTACTAAGGCTAATGGAAAAGTCCCTGAAGAACAGTTCAGTTAAATCTATTTTTATAGTTTACATGTTAATTATACTTCTGAGTAAGGCTGTGAACATTTATTTTTATACTCTCTCACCCACTAATTTCTACATTATACAGAAAAAAAAAAAACATTCTTACAAATACACTAAGCATATCAATCGCCTTAAGAACAATCCAAAGATTGTTTCCAGTAACATCAAAATGGCAATAACATATTCATCCCAAATCTAATCTGACTCTAAATCTGAGCATGCAAATTACAAACTCAGCTATTCTCATGAGCTTTTTTCCTAATCTATCCAATTCCTGTATAGCATCCTTTTTCCTAGCTTTTTTATTTTTATTTTTATTTTATTTTATTTTTTTTATGCCTACAGCACCTGGTATTCCTAGGTGGTCTCCCATCCAAGTACTAACCAGGCTCGACCCTGCTTAGCTTCTGAGATCAGACGGAATTGGGCTTGTTCAGGGTGGGATGGCCATAGACCTTTTACCTACTTTTAAATATGAATTTTTTACATACATAAAAGTTTTGAAGATAACATTTTATCTCATTTCCATGAATGAAAGTTCACACTTGTCTTTTCTAATTTAATGTTAGTTAGAATAATGTTAAGGTAAAAATGTTACACAGCGCTTAAAGCATGCATGATATACTATTTATACTCACACCATATTGGACAAGATGGGTCCAAACTGACATGCCATAAGACTGAAATGGCCATTGGCATGGGAAGTTAAGAAAGATGATTCACAAAGATATATCAAAGACACTGGTATTCTGGCATTGTTGAACATCTTTCAAATGACAGATGATTCATGTACTGAAAATAAATTTTACTAAAAGTACATAGAATTTCCTCTTCCTGAAACATTTCAGAAATAATTCCCACAAAGAAAATCTCCCAGGACTGTCACACTCCAATTTTTTGGAGTTTCCTCAAAAAATTAAAAATAGCATTACCATACAATCCAGCAATTCTACTTCTGGATATTTATCTGAACAAAATGAAAATGCTAATTCAAAAAGATATATGCACTTCCATATTCATTGCAGCATTATTTACAAAAGCCAAGATATTTAAGCAAACTAAGTTCATCAACAGATACAGAGAAAGAAAATGTGGTATACATAATGGAATATTATTCAGCCATAAAAAAGGGAAATTTGTCATTTGCAATAATGTGAATGAACTTTTAAAGTTTTATGCTAAGAGAAAGAAGTCAGTCAAAGAAAAACAAATACCGTCCTATTTTAACATATGTGAACTCTAATAAAACCCCCAGAAAACTAAAAGCAAAACAAACAAACAAACAAACAAAATCCAAAATGAGTTAATAATTACAAAAAACAGACTGGTGATTGCCAGAGATATGGGGAAGATATGTGGTATGGGAAATACGTGAAAGGAGTTTAAAAGTACAAACCTCCAATTACAAACTAATAAATCATGGGGATGTACAGCATGGTGATTATATTAATGTTATATTGTATATTTAAAGTGGCTAAGAGTGTAACAATTTTTGTCACAAGAATAAAACTTTTGTAACTAACATGGTGATAAATGTTAATTAGATTTATTGTGGTGATCATTTCCCAATACATACAACTATGGAATCATTATGTTATACACCTGAAACTAATATAATATTTCAAGTACATCTAAATAAAAACAATTTATTGCATTTAGCCATACTTAAGGTCCAAAACAAAATGATTATTTTATATAAAAGTAGATGTTTAAAATTATAAGACAGGGTCAGCTTATAGATAGGGCTTTAATAGTGACTTGTATAGCTACTGATCTTATTACTGTCAGGCCAGGACTGGGTGTGGGGTCATGTACCACGTGCATTAAAGAAAATTGTCGTATTGGAGGAGACACTTATGTAACCCTATAATGTCATTGGAAATTAAATACTTTAATTTCATATTAGTCTAAAGCTATAATGTGCTCTCCAAAATAAATGTCCAATTTACTTAAAAAATAATACTATTCTAATTGAAAATTTAGTGTTAAGTGTTCCTTTTGAATTTCCGAATATAATAGGAGATTGTGGCAGACATACACTATTGTGACTCTTAATGAGTCACATCCTGTACTCCCTCTGAGTACAGGTAGAACCTGTGACTTTTTTCTAACCAATAAGATTTGATAAAGGTGATGTGATAGCCACTACCGTGATATTATATAAGACTCCATCTTAGCCGGCTAGAATGAGATCACTGCTGGCCTTGAAGGAGTAAAGTGTCGCATGAAAGAAGGCCTGTGAGAGGGCTACATGGCAAGGAATGGGGGCGTCTCTAGATGCTGAGAGTGGTCACCAGCTGAGAAGCAGCAAGAAAACCAGAAACTTAGTCTCATAACTTGGAGGGACTCAGCCAACAACCATGTGAGTTTGGAAGATGATCCCCAAGCTCCAGAACAGAATGCAGCCTGGCTAATGCAGATTACAGTCTTGTGAGATCCCACCCCAGTTAAGCCATGCCTAGATTCTTGAGCCATAAAAACTGTGAGATAATAAATATGCATTGTTTTAAGCCATTAAACTTGTGGTAATTAGTGAAACATTAATAGAAAATCAATACAAAGATGAAAGTTGTATTTTGAGTTTTCTGTGCACATAATACATATGGACATTCTCTTGGTAGCAAAAGTTGTGGAACATTTGTGTTTCTACATTATCACAGTGACTGAGCAGTGATAGAGGGTAGGAATGAAGGGGAAATATGCCATGAAAAAATAACCTTTTGCCCTTCATAAACAAAGAAGAATGAATAAAGACTAGATGAAACCCAAATGCCTGTTTTTCCCAAAGTTGGGCTAATGTATCAATGATATGGTTAAAAATAGATTTATATTGTATTCTGTGTTTAGAAAATGTCTTTAAAATTACATTAACTCATTGGATCTAAAATCAAAAGAACAAATAAAAACCTTCTATGAGGAAAATGAAGCTTTGTGAGGTTAAGTGCTCAAGGCAACACCTAATGTATGGGAAAGTCAGAATGGTGCCCACAATCTTATTACAAATGAGTGACTTAGCCATGCATCTGATGTCTGGTTAGTGCATGTACTTGGTTGAGAATCAGAAAGGATGGGTTTGAGAGTAGCACATCCAGTCCTTTCTTCATTCATTTAGTTGTAGAGAGGAGAGTGATAGGAGAGATTGTAATCAGACCATTAAATGGAAAGATTACCAAAACAGAAAAAAAAGTCAGGAGATTGCATCTCAGTCAAGACTGAGGAGAGAAACATTTCTAGTTTAGGCAGCCCACAAATCATACAGTACGATTTAATGTATAGCTGTAACTGATTAGTTGGGAAAGATTATGTTTGCTTTGTCAATAAAATTTCTATTTTTCTATCAATGCATACATTTTTATGCGTTGTTTATGTATTTATCAAACATTACAAAGATAAAATCATTACTTTTTTAGAATTAGTTTATATTATTCATGTATTTTAGCATTTATATTACAAATATGAATTGCATATATATATAGCTGTTAAATGAATAAGTAATTGGATTAATTCTTATATATCTTGATATGCAAATATATAAAGAACAAACATACAGGCTTGGTAGTCTAATAATTATTATAATTACCACTATTTTGGGGAGGAGTTGAGGAACTGCTTTGAAGAAAAAAGTCCTGAATATGCTGAGTCACTTTAGGGTTATAAATAAAATCCAGTTTTCCAGATTATTTTTGTACTACAGATTAAACTTGTTCTCATTTAAACAAATTAAAAGGGAGTATTCAATATAGTTCAATAGCTTCTATCTTCCTATATTATTCAGGGGATAGTTTTCAAAGAGTTATTTAATATAATTATTTTGGTTATTTTCACTACTCTGTTAAAAATTATTAGTATTACCTGGAATAAACAAAAATGTTACATGTTGTTAGGTTACCAGGCTAAGAATATTCAAACAGTCCAGTGAAATTATGCTTTAAACAAAAATCGAATTGCTTTTATTTATTTCACCTAATTGTCTGTTATATTAGAGTTATTAAACTTTAATTGTCAAATATCTCAAAACATATGACTTTGAACTAGTGAATTCAGAGAGAGAAGAAAAAGAAAGTGACTAACATTTCCAGAGTTTCTTCTATGTGTCTTAAATTGTTTCTTTTTTTCTTTCTCTATAATTTTTCGTGTTAAGTACTATACATACCATTTCAGGACATAAAGGTGAGACTAAGAAAGGTTAGAATCTTGCCTAGGTTGTCCAGCATGTAAAAAAGTTAAGATTAGAGTCTTTTTTTTTCTTGATTCCCACGTCCTTGTTCTTTCTATACACCTTCACTCATTGCTCTGTCAAGAAAATTTTCTAGAAGATCAATGTACATGCTCACTCCTTTAATTAAACCTCGTTTCTTATTGCCCAGTTTTCCATGGCCAATTCATGCACATTTTACACTTATACTTTTAAATTTCACATTAATATTACCACTTATCCTTCTCTCCTTTAGGTTTAACATCTTGAATGTCTTCATCCTCTCCTCACAGAATTGATTAATTAATTTAATTTTATTAAGAGTACATAGAAAAATGTGCTAACCTATTCTATCAGAAGCAAAGCCTATAATGTCACTTCCTTAGTGGGAACACAATTGTGCAAGCAATATTTGTCCTGACAGATGTCAGCAGAAGTAACGATGTTAACGTAGAAGTAGCCCTGATGATAAATGTTTCCTGTTACTGAGGAAATGAATGCAGGATTTCATTAAAATTTACCAGGAAGAAATTGTGATTTTAGAAGAAATTCAATCTGAACCTTATTTTATTTCTATAGTTTTACACTTAGTTAATTCCTAAAAATAATTCAAGAGGCTTAGACTGAGAATCATATGTAACTGCGCTGTTAAAAAAATAAAAAGCCATCCTGAACGGGGGAGAAATTTCGGTGTCAGGGTCTACTTTGCAGGATCTGTTCAGTTCTCCAGATGTTCCAGTAGTTAGGCTAGAACACACATGTTCTCAAGGTGACAGTTACATTTTTTCTTGGTCTTCCACGAGAAGAAGAGATGACATAATTGTTTTAACTTTCTATTTCTAAGACTTGGACTGATATGAAAAAATAGTTTTCTCATGAAATGTTCACATAAATGATGTTAGAGAGATATGAAATGGGTATTAGCCATACTTTATTTAAACCGCATGGAGCAGCTCACCCCATTCTTGCCTCAGTTACTCTTTATTTGTTATACTCTATTTGAGGACAGCAATGCAGTCTCAGGTAAAGGTAATCAAACTTATTTAAAAAAACTAATGTACCTTTTTTATTATGGTTAAGCTTCTTTCAAAATTCAACTTTGAAAAAACAAAACAATTAAAAAAAAACTCACAAAAGAAGCTATATTTTCCATGTTTTCAATGATGCCCATACTGCCTATCAAATTAAACTGAGACTCTTTGTCTACTTAGTTCATCATGATCTGGCCATAACCTTTGTTTCTATTATATACTCTGCAGCATAGCAAAAAAAAACCCCCAAAATACCCAAATAACAATAATATACTCTCCAGCATATTAAATAGATATGTCATTGAAAGGAAATAACAGTGCTAATATGGTCTAAAGCCTAAAACTGACTCAACATTATGTGTTACCTCAATAAATGGTAAAATTAGGAAGGCCTTGATTGGCCTAACCATAAAATCCCCTCTCTACTCTAATGAATAACATCCCCTTGCCAAACAGCTCTCCTTGTCAAAAGTATCAGGTGAGGTTCCTGGTTCCTGCTTATCCCTGAGTAAGTGGGTTTCAGTTTCCTGCCAGTCCACAGAATTATTCAACAAAGTCAATCATATCTTCTTGTGAGAACCGGGGGGCACTCTAACCTTTGTATACTTAAAAGCCTTCCTCACACTCTAGATATTTTATTCTATTCTTGTGTGCAAACCCCACACCACCCAGCATATGTGGTGTCCTGCTCCCTCCTATTTTGAATATATGTGACTAATAAACTGTTGCAGATCACACATATCCAGTCTTATTGGTCTTCCACATAACCCTGGGATGAGAATCTCTCTCTCACAATACATGTGAATAGCAGGCAATTAAGCTTTTAAATATAGAACAAAATATCAACCTGATAATTAACCAAAGAAATAATATTTAAAACAATGTTATTTAAATTTGGCTTCTGAAGTAAGTTAAAATATTTTTTTCCCTTAAATTTGTATCCTTTTAAATTCCTAAAATGAACAGCAAATGAAAAACTACATTCTGGGATTGAGAATGTAAATTGGTAGAACTCTTCAGGTAAGAAATTTGACAAGATGTCTAAGAAACATCCAAAATATTCCTTCCTTTTTACTTAGTAATTTTACTTCTGGGAATATATTTTAAAGAAATAATAAACATTGTGGTAGCAGTTTTTCATTGCAGCATTGTTTATAATAATACTCAAAAAAGAGAAGACAGAGTAATGTCCAACAATTGGAGAATGGTTGAAGTAAATACCTATACAATATAATAAAAACCAGTCATTAAATACATTTGTAAAGAATTTTTGATGTAATAGGAAAATGCCTTCCTCAGGCAGTTTATACTAAATTAAAAATATGTATGTAAATTACATTACAACATACCCTCAACTTTTAGTGTGTGTGTACATGGACATAAAGACAAGAAGAAAAGGAAGAAAATATAAATTGTAAAATAATGACGGCTTTTATCTTCCTCTTTATACTTTTCCCTAATATATTTTGCAGAAGATCTCTTCTCTCTCTCTCTCTGTCCATCAATAGACACACACATTAATTTTATGTATTCCTACAAAGAAAAGGATTGAGAATGACAGGTGCATTTAGCTACTGGCAAATGAGAGCTAGATGGTAGGTTTGCCTTTGATGGGAAGAAACAGATAAATAAAAATCTTCATGAGAAAATGGAGGAAAATGTTTTATCTACCTCATTGATAAAATTCTTTAATCAAATGAAGAAATACAGTACAAAAATCATGCATGTACATACATGTATTCATAATTTGTTGCACATATTTTAATTTTTAATATACAGTTTATTGTATTCATTGTTTCATGTGTATTAGTTCTACTTCAAGTATCTTGCAAATTCTTGGAAGCAGAGTTCTTGTCATAGGCTTTTCCTATATCTGCCTCATATCTAGTGTAAGGTTAAATCTATATGCAATATGAAATATCTACTTATGTATAGTGGAATAAAGATAGTTCTTTATTGTAACTCACCTTTCTGTAATCCCATATTATTTGAAAAAATTTAAAGTAGATTTAACAGAGTGGGCAGCTAATTTGTGTTTTCAGTATTTTCACTAAGGTGGAACATGAGGGTTTTTTCTTTTTTTACTAATCTGCTGATCATAATATTATATTTTCGAGAAGTACTGGATAAGATATATAGAACTAGTCTTACCACCTAGAAGGTTCTATCTAGAATCTAAATACAGATAACTATCTAAATTGCTTCTCTCTGAAGTTTGTAGATTTTCATTGTAAACACTCAAAGTAATGAAAAAAGGAAGATGACAGTATTTGGTGGAAATGGTTATACTTCCAAATTATTTCAGAAGCAAATAGAAAACTTCCAAGTGCAAAGCAAACAATACAATTATATTTATATCTTAGGCCCCTAACATATTTAAGATTTTATCTTTTTTCTTAGTATTTTGCATATATAATTTCTTTGGTTGAATATTAGGGAAATATAATGACCGATCAACTTATATAAATAAGGTCATATTACAAATGTAAGAATTCCCTTTAAAAAAATTTATCCAAATATAAACCAGAGCCAGTGTGAGGGTTCATTTGTTGTGTGTATATATGTATGTAATACATGCATGTAAATTTCCTCTTCTCTTTAAAAAATATGAAAATATAATTCACTCATAACATACTACCAGTGTTTGAAATCTCCATTGATAGGTAGAAGAAAGTGGAAAGTTGGCTTTTCTTAAACACTTCTGTTCAGCTTTTTAAAAATTTTAGGCTAAAATTCCCTTCCAGTGAGTATTAAAGAAAGGAAGGGGAGAAAAGAATTCTATAGCAGAGTTAATTCAGAGTCTCTGTATCATCGTCACAACTAGTCACCAAACTTCTTTAAGAACAAAACAAGAATGTTTGCTCTAGTTACTCTGTTAAACATTGTACAGCAACGTCTGGCAGTGCACTAAGGAAAAAAATATATTAAATTTATCCTCATTGGAATGAAAGACATAAAACTGTCTTTATTTGCAGATGACATAATCCATAATCTTGCATGTAGAAAATCCTAAGGATTTCACATACACACACACATATACACCCACAAAACTATTAGAACTAAAAACATTAGTGAGAGTAAAATGGAATAAAATGGAATAAATAATCCAAAACTGAAATTAGAAAAAAAAAAAATGACTCCATTCATGGTAGCATCAAATAATAATTTGGGGACATTTAACAAAATAAAAATGCTAGTTTTGTACTTTGAAAACTATAAAACTTTACTAAAAGAAGTTAAGTAGATCTAAGTAAATCAAAATATATTACATGTTCATGGGTTACAAGACCTGATATTGTTAAGATAGCAGTCTCTCAAATTTGATCTATAATTTCAATGCAACCCCTAATCCCAGCAGGCCAATACTTTTATGGAAATTAAAAGGATCTAGAAGAACCAAAATTATTTCGAAAATAAACAGTTGAAGGGCTAACACTACCAGATTATAAAATTTACTATAAATCTATAGTAAGCAAGAGAGTGTAGCATTGGTGAAATAAGTTAGGCATTTAGTCAAATGAAACAGAACTAAGAATCCAGAAATAAATTCTTGTATTAATGGCAGATTAATTTTAACAAAAATGCCAAGATAATTTTATAAAAAAAAAAAACAAAAACAAAAGTTGCTGAAACAATTAGATATTCACTTGCGGTTCAAAAAATGAACTTGGTTGGACTCTGCCTCATACCATATACAAAAACCAAAATAATATAGGTCTAAAGCTTTTGGTATAAAACATAAGAGAAAATTTTTGTGACTTTGGACCATGCTATTAAGAGCAGCATGGTTCATTAAGAAAAAATTATTGATAACTTAAAATGTAAAACTTTTCCTTTAAAATACACCTTTAAGAAAATAAAAAGACAAGACACAGACCTGAAGAAAATATCTGTGCATCATATACCTAATAAAGTCTTTATATCCAAATATATATAAAGAATGTTTACAACTCTGTAAGACCAATAACCAAATAAAGAATGGGCAAAAGATCTGAATAGACATTTCACCTAAGAAGATATACGCATTGCTTATAACCACCTGAAAATATGTTTGTTATCCTAAGTCATTAGGAAAATACAATTTAAAACAATGAGATATATTCACACCCACCCCAATAGACAGACATTACTAAGTGTTGGCAATGACATGAAAAAAATGAGACTTTCAAACATTGCAGGCAAGAAAATAACATAATGCATTCACCTTGGAAAACTATTTGTCTTTTTCTTAAAGAAATAAAAAGACGTTTGCCATACAATTCCACTTCTAGAAAACCATTCAAAAATATTGTATATCCAAACTAAAACTTGTATGCAAATATTTAAAACTGAGAAAAATCTAATGGATAAACAATAAACAAAAAAATCTAATGGAAAATATCCAAACAATGGACTACTACTTGGCAATAAAAAGAACATGCTACAAAATAGATAAAACTCAAAAATGTCAATAAGTGAAAGGATCCAGACACCAAAACTTCATCTGCACGATTAAATTTAAATGAACTGCCAAGGCAAACTTACAGAGTAAGTAAAAATGTAAATCTCTCGCCTGTGGATGGAAGAAGAGCGTTGGAAGTAAATATTGCTAGCAGGCTCAAGGAAACTTTAATGATTGAAATGTCCTAAAACAATGTTTTAGATTGTGGTGATGGTTGCATAACTTCATAAATTTACTAAAAGTCATTGATTTGTACACTAATGTTGTATATATTTATGATATATACAGTATACATCATTAAAGCTGTTAAAATTATAATAAAAAGAGCTATCCACATTTGGTATTGCTATTAACTAGATCCAATGAGATCTGTTACATTTGTCTCCCATTCCTAAAAGCTCATGAAGGTAGTGCACTAATGAGAAACAGAAAATGAGCCACCCCATTCATCATAGAAGACATTGCTATCTTTTGAACCTAAACATTTTTAATGTTCTTCACTATTACACTTGCTAATTCATTGTTCTAGGCTTGCAGATATAGCCAGTCCTTTATGGAACTATACATAAGCAAGTATCTTTTTTAAAATCAGAAGAATTTATTTGGCTTGTTTCAAACAGCTGTATTTCTAAAGGTATAAGATTGAGATCTAAGTAAAAGAGACTCATTTCTTGAGCATTACATTTTATTTTTTTCCTGATAATTTCTACCTAAGAGAAAGGGAAATAACATTTGTCGAGTGTATAGTAAGTACAAGATTTTGCATTCAATTCACTTGCAATTATTTGAGATATATAGAGCTAGTCGTATTTTAGAGAAGCAAACTTATTGTCAAAATTTAAATAAGTAATGGGGCTGAACTCCAACTCAGGTCTTCTTGACTCTAAAACTCATTACCTATTTTCTCCATTTTGTCGCCTTGTGCTTGGCTGAATAAAGATTTTCAAAACCATTGTACAGTTGCTGATCAGCACATATAACTACATCTTTGAAATTTACAGTTAAAAGTAAAAAGATGCATTTTCTAAAAATCGTGGACCATTTAATAGATCATACGCATATATTTCTCTTTGCCTACATCACAAAAACATAAATAATGGTGCATATGTATATGTGAGTACAGACACATAAGTATGTATGGGTATGAACAATAAAATTTTATAAAATCCATTGTTTCTAAAATTTTATTGTAATAAATATTTGCATCTCAGAGTCTTCTACTAAATTATGAGTAAGCTGAAGATCAGGGTCTTTGTTGTACTCATTCTATTAGTCTAGTAAGCAACACAATGTAAATCACATGATGCGTGTTCAATGAATAAGTATTAAGGAATGAAAAAATTTTAAATGTATCCAATATGAGTAATAAAAACAGTTACGAAATATATTTTATGTTGTATAAGTTTTTTATAGGAAGAAAAAGAGCTTATTTATATATTTTTTTAACTTTCTATAAATACAGTTAGAGCAGTAGTTCTCAAACATTTTGGTTTCAAGGAACCATTTATATTTTTTAATATATTGAGTATCTCAAAGACCTTTCATTTATATGGGTTACAGTTATGTATATTTTCTGTGTTATAAATTAAAATTAAGAATTTAAAATATTTATTAAATAATAAAATTTAAATAATAAACTCTTTACATGTTAAAATAAATCACATTTTAAAATAAAATACTGCATTTAAAAAAATTTTTAAACATTTATGAGAAGAGTGTCATTGTTTCACATTATTGCAAATCTGCCTAATATTAAGCTAAATGAAGACAGCTGAATTCTCATATCTGCTCTGTAGACTATCAATCTTTGAAGAACTCTACTGTACATTCACAAGAAAATGAGTATGCATAGGAAAATGCTGTCTTAGCATTATTATGAAAATAGTTTTGTACTTTTGGACCTCTTGAAAGAACCATAAGGGTTCTCTGCTCATGCTTTGAGAACCACACAGGAGAAACAATAAAAAAACAAAAACAAAAAAACAAGAAATATTTTCTATTCTTGTCTCTTATTTTGAAATTATTTTTGCTTCCAATAAATAAAAATGTATTTTTCTTTTTTGTGAGGTATGCTAGTTACATATAATTCTTATAAAATATTTTAATGCTATACCAGTTAGAATGGCTTATTACAATATTTTTACTTTCAATGGGTTTATGTAACAAAAATGAAAATTCACTAATAACCATTTCTCTCTTTGTTTGGGAGAGCAGATATACTACATTTTATTCTTCCCTCCTTCCTTGCTTATGTCCTTGTCTTGTTTTAAAAAAGCAGTTAAATTATTATCTTGAACAGCTTTTTCACTATTGATAAAGCTATTGAACTCTGCTCTTTGTTTTTAAACATGAGAAACAAACAAGATTTAAAAATTTTTTACTATGAAAAATGTTATACGTGGTGACAGAAAGAAACCTAACTATGGGAGGTGAACACACAATGTAAACATATATATGTCCTACTATAAAAGTATACAGAAAAAGCTTATTGGATTTCATTAACCAATGTCACCATAAAAAAAAAAAAAACTCAGCAGAAAGTCTATGAAAATAAAAATCTTATTTAATAAATAAACAAATGTTATATGTATAAAAAAAGTAATGACAAGACTATAATAAAACCCTGTGTGGTTAATCTTTCAACTCCAACAGTGATCAAATTATGGTCAATTTTGTTTCATCTATTTCTCCACCATTCTACACAAAGCTAATTTTGAAGTGAATCCCAGACAAGGTGTTATTTTATTTGTAAATATCTTAGTATGTATCTCTAAAAGATATACTCTTAATTTTTATTAAAAATATTCATATAAAAATGGTAATTACAGCAAGAAATAACAGGAAATCCTTAATAGCAATAAATCGTTAGTCACTCAAACTAAGCTTTTAGATGATTAGCAAATGACATAGAGATTAGCCAGGAGCATAAATGTTCTCTGCCAGGGCTTCTCAGTCACTAGCTTAGCACTTCTAGACACTGTCAAAGATTGTAATTTCTGGCTCTGATTTTGCATATGCATGTATGTAAATCCCTTTAACGTACTGAAGACTTATCTAAAAACAATATACATTGTTTCAAAACATTTAATTTAGTATGAAATCATGCAATTTAAGGACACATGAAAAAATATTCAAAGTAATCGATGCAGGGTAAATATAACAGAGAAACATTTTATTATTTTAGGCAAATATCAAAAAAGGGGCTGTGCAGAGATGATATAGTACACTACTAGTAAATTTATTAGTCAAAATAATAATCCTCATTTCTCATTCTGCAAAATCTATATACTGAGAAAACCGAATTTAGTTTTCATACTAAAATACTTAAAATAAGTCAATAGCTCTTATTTCTGTTATTCTTATATTTTAAAACATTTTCTTTGTGGTAAAAGAAAATTAAAATAATGAGTGGCAAAAAATAATTATAAGTTTGAGGAAATAATTACTACAGTATAAAAATAATACAGCTAAAATTTGATACATTGACATACAGTCTTGATGACTTAGTAAAAATGGTTTAAAGATTTCTGTTGTAAAAAAATAATTTCTGGCATTGCTAGAAAGTATTATGTCGTTTTGCCTTATAAGCTGGAGGAAATTGAAATAGTTTGTAGCATGTAATTATTTCTACAAAAAGAGTTTAAGATTCACCCCTGGAATTTTCATCAGTACTTAAAATACAGTCTGCATGCGATAAAACTATAAAGGGTTGAATTATCTGTCTCTAGCAGAAGACAAATTATCCAATCTTAAAAGGGAAAGAACATTAAACTCCTAATCGATTCATTCTCTATGAAAATAAAGAGAGAAAAATTGCTCAAAGCAAAAGTTGTTCCACATCCACATGTTCTACGGTCTAAAATCTGCAAAGAACAATAG
>NW_011888785.1:23453073-23468365 GCF_000151845.1 Pteropus vampyrus | reverse complement strand
TTTTTATTTGTAATATAAAAAGTCCATTATCTTTCAAAAGCATCAAAGTCATGAAAGAAAAAGGAAGACTGAGAAACTATCAGACTGAAGACAAAGGAGGTGTGACAACTAAATGAAATATAAGATCTGGATTGAATTCCAGACCAGAAAAAGAAAGATTTAGTGGGTTAGTGGATAAACTCAAAATTAGGTTATCACTTGTAGATATTTTAATAGTATCATATTGATGTTAACTTCTTGGTTTTGAACACTGTAATGTGTATACATATGACAATAAGAAAACTGATAAAAAGGGATGGGCAAAAGAACTGACTGTACTATATTCTGGAAATTCAAAATTTTTCTTGAAGTTCAAAATTATTTTGAAACAAAAAGTTTAAAAATTACATCATAAGCTTTGGTTTACAGAAAGACACAAACAAGCAAGCAAACAAAAACTTAGCATAATTGATAATGTTTAAAATTGATAAGGTATAGGGGAATTTATTCTTTAGAAGAATCCAAGATAGTTTTTACTTCCTTTGTGAGAATGTTTTATAGCCCTAAAACCAGTGACCATATAACTCAATAGAGCAATAATTATAGAGTATTATAATGCCACGTACATTTTTAAAAACAGTTAATGAGCAGAATGATCTAAATATGTACTATTTAGTAATCTGTCATATTAAGGATTATGCATTTTATGTTCAAATGTAAAGCCTGCTTATTTTTTGAAATTTCCAAAATAACAATTTTTGACAAAAAGTATTTCCTAAAAATTAATCAGTCATCTAAACTGAACTCCAAATATATATATATCTAAATTAAAGTAAAAAGAACTAGATTATTTGATTTTCTTTACCTGAAACTGTGTGATCTTTAGAATCTCTCGTTATTTTTATCCTTGCATGAGGAAAGATGTAGTGCACAGTCTTCCCGTTCATCTGTATAATCTAAGACACACATGTGATAAGGTAAAAAATCAATGTTAAAGACACTTAAAGTGTAATATATATATATATATATAACTGGACTTTTTAAAAGCATTGATAAATATATATTAGAAGATTCTCAAATGATCACCATTTAAGCATCATACAATATGTAATGATATTATTGTTTTCTGAGTTCATTATGGTCTTCACACTTATAACCAGTTTCTCTTTCAAACTGATTTGTTGTGGTTAAAAAATTAATGAGCACATGCAACAAGTTCTAAAGAATGTCTGTTACTATAGTAGCATCGAGTCAACGTTGACTCGATGGAGAATATATTTGGAAAACTGACAGTTGCTAATTTTGTTCTGGACAGCCTAGAAATGAAAAAGCATTTTTAATTTTCAGTAATTAAGTGGTGTTAGAAAAGAAAGAGAATATTCTCATAATCCACATCTCTATCACTAGGATCCTTTTATGTTTATGTAGCTTTGTGTTTATGTTTATGTTTATGTAGCTTTGTTTTCATTTCAGAATTGTGCTTTTGCTGAGCACATTTACTAGAAGTTTCAATGTACACTGGATGCTGAGATAATTCTGTATAAATAAGCACAGTTCTTGCTCATTCGAATACTTTCCGAAGCCTTCTTTGTATTCAAGGTGGTGTTACTGATGGTGTTATTTTACATTTACTGTTGATGTTCCTCGGAGAAGAGGAAGCAACACTTAAAGCTACTGTTGCAAATCTGTGATTTCAATTCTCAGTATTGAGACAAGAACATGAGAATACCATAACCTGCATTATCTTTGTTTCCACCTGGCGAAATAAGATTTCTGAAGCAAAAGTAAATTAGTGAATGTAAACTTGTGCTTTATATTTTATGGAACTTCGCTTTTAAATAAGGTTTATAAAATAATGAAACATAGAAATAGTAAAATATTTAGTAGTATCCATAGTGATAGGATTTTATTAGTATGGAATCTTATATCTATCACCTTAGGAAAATTTTGACTAAAATTACAAATGAAATAAAGTTTAGTAAAGAAACATTTAATACTACCCAATTCAGAATATGTTTAAGAAGTATGTGAGAATACTAAGCCAAAATATTAAATAGCATTTGAAGCCAAGTATACGTATATTTGGTGAAAGATTCTTTGAAATAGTCATATGGTTTTAACATGTCTTTGTCAATCCAGCTCTTAGAATTCTATATATTAAAAATAAAATACGTATTGAAAAAATGCAAGCTTAAATTATAGCCTTTAGATTTTATTCTTGTCAGGAAAGAATAAACTTAATCAAGTCTCTGATGAATATGAAACACTCCCCAAACAGCAGAATCCATTTAAGTCCAGAAATATTATATGACTACTGAAAAGTAAAACTGAAATACTGTTTTTAAGATTATAAAAATATTATGGTCAATATAATCAGTCAATCTAGTTAATTTTTTACTAATGCTAACTTTGTAAGCCACTGAAAACCTCGTTTATATTTATAAAAATTAAAAGTGTACATTTTTCTTCTTTCTTCCTCTCTCACTCCCTGTTCTGACTTGTACCCCTCTGTTGCTCTGTTCTTTGCTTCTCTTTTCTCTTACTTTCTCTCTACTACCATACTTACTTTCCATCCCTTTATCTTTCTTCTTTTTTCTATTTCTCTTCTTCCTCTTCTTTCCTTCCTCCCTTCCCTAATCTGCACTTAAAGGTCTTTATTTTTTTTTTTACTAAAAATTAAACCATGTGCATTGAAAATTCCACAACTGTTAAACATAACAATTTTTTTTAATACTGTAGGAAATTTAATTGATGGATATTTCAGTTTATTTCACATATCTTCTAATTTCATGTATTATTTAACAATGATTTTAAAAAGTCATTTTTTCCCACTTGGCCAACTATGAAAACATAATTTTGCCTTTTGCTATTCTCTCCATTCTCCAGACTAGAGAGAAGTGAATATAATCACATAGTGTTATTGCAGTCTAGAAGAGTAGTAGGGTTCTCAAATTTTTCATCATTGTTTTGCCAGTTAGCCAGTAATGTATTTTAATTTGTACCTATGATGGTGCTAGTAGAATGGATATTAAACATCTTTATTCCATAAATGGTGCTTTCAGATCATCTATGGAATCTCCTGTAGTTTCAAAGACTGTCTTCAACCAGTTTCATGAATTTATCTAATGAGTCAAACATTAACCTGCCAAAAATACTATCAATGTGGCCAAGAATCTTCATAAGGAGGAGATATCTGTCTCTCGTGTATAAACTAATTGGATCTTGGCTTTTTCCTAAGCATTTTAGGAAAGTATTGAGAGTTCTCCAGCAGATTGGGTTCATGGGAGGTGTGCTTCTGACAAATAAGAGTGGATGCATGGCCAGAGGATAGGACTAATGTCAAGTAGTGTCCCATATGTCTCCCCAAGAGGCTGGTCTCAGATATCATTGTCTTTTGGTAATTCTGCATTGAGAGAACTATCTCCTTTATGCCTCCCAAAATGAGAATTCTTCTTCTTCCTTACCTATAAATACTTCAAAAGTTGCTCTATTATTATTTTCATAAATTATTTCATAAATTATTTTCATAAATTAAACCTTCGTACTTATGAAATTATAACACTTTTGTTAATGTATCTTTTGTTTACACAGACATCCATCCTTCCCTGCACTTAAAAACCATGAATGCTATATGCAGGATAGAGAGTGCCCT
The DNA here is from genome assembly GCF_000151845.1 of Pteropus vampyrus. Lineage (NCBI taxonomy): Eukaryota > Metazoa > Chordata > Mammalia > Chiroptera > Pteropodidae > Pteropus > Pteropus vampyrus. The sequence goes on along the minus strand of NW_011888785.1, from coordinate 23,464,734 downwards.
TCTGAGGTTCCAAGCACTGTGCTAGGCACTGTATATTTACTGTGGTGGATGAAATAGGGAATCTAGGACTCAAAGCTGTGACATCATGCATGCAGTGCTATTGGAGCGCAATGCAATGAAAGAACGCTTGCTCCAGATTTGTGGGAGGCGGTAGTGGTTATGTCAGGGAAAGCTTCTTGTAAGATGGGGCATGTGCATATAGAGATCTATGTGATGTGTAGAGTTAACCAAAAGAAAAGAGGAAAGAGAGCACTCAGGTAGAGGAAACAAAACATTTACAAACTCAGAATAAAGAGAAAGAGTGGCTCTGGCAGAGGAGCTTAATGTACCTCAATATAGTAGTTACATGAGAATTGCAGAAGATGTGGGTATTAGTGCAGAAGTAGAGGTGTTTTGTACTAGTCAAGAAATGTAGACCTTTATAATCACCCTGTGAAGGGTATTAGTCCTACTTATAGGTGAAGTGACTGAAGGAAAAAAAAGAAAGGGGTCAACTTATCTGTTCAATTCACAAAGTAGAGTTGAATTTCCACTGAATGAATATGTATATGTATGTATGTATGGATATATATATATGGATATATGTTTATATTAGAAAGAAAACATATGAATTTGCATATTTGGTTTATTTGTATAGTTAATATAATTTTGAGTCTAATAAAAATTTCAGAAAAAAATTTCTATGTCTCTAGTATATGTGGTAGATAAAATATTTTTAAAAGCAGATAAGTTATTGTTTGCATTAGTCAATTTGGTTTTATTATTTTTGCCTCCAGAGCATTTTATGAGCATAAATTCTTGTTATGCATACATTTTCAAATAAAAGCATCTGGGCTTATAGTTACCAAGAGCTCAATATTACTTTTTTATGATTAGAGATGCAAAGAAGTAAATAAAATAAGAATGCTATTTTGCTATTCTCTCTAGACCAAAGTATAGTTATGATGAGTTAATGAGGAAGAGTAGTTGAAGATAATTATCAATGCAAAAAGCATAAATTCTGACTTTAAATAAATGTAATCAAAATGTATGTTGTCTTCTATATAGCTTCTATTAAGGAAAAAATTATAAAGAAAAACAAAGAAATCATTGTCACAAAAATCAGCATATTTGTTTTTTGGGGGGGTTAAGAATTACAATCTGGAAGGGGTACATGAGAGTTTTGGGGGGCTAGCCATTTTCCCTTTCTTGGTCTGTGTGGTAGTTACATGGTTTTTCACTTTATAACTAATTTATAATTCTATATATTTGCAGTTTTGATAATGTGTATACATAGTTGTCTGTATGTTAGATATCAAAATAAAAATGTAAAAAAATTATTAAAAATGTAAAAAATAACTTTTAGGAAGAAAATACACATCACTCTATTATATTTACCTATGTATTGTTCAAACAAGGATCTTTACATTTTCTACTTTATCAAAAACAGCAAGAAATTCATTAAGTGATTCTTAAATATATACCCTTTCTCCTTAATTTTGTTATGACATTGGTATCTAATTATACTGTTTAAACATAATGTACTATATCTTTAGCAGATCAAAATCATAAATCTGTAGATGTTAGTTACAGAAAATTAGAAAAAAGTGTCATTAGAATATTAATGTATATATACACAATAGAATTTATAAAATATGTTTTGAGGTAAATAGATTACTTTAAAATGTATCCTCAAAAAATATTAGTTGGATAAATTAGTTGGACAAGACTCTTCTGAGTATCCATGAAAATAGTAGTGTCAGGAAATAACTGTATGGAAGTGATTCTTTTTTAGCATTCCAGTTTATATATTTCATCTTATTAGGATTACATTTAAAAAACTGTGATTTCAGTGACTTGATCTAGATTTGTGAGAAATGCTAAACTTCAAAGAAACACATGAGGTAGGTAAGATATAATGAGTCTTATAGAGAGATTCTTATAAAATATATTCAAGAAAGTTATTTTCAGCTTACAAATTTATTATTTTAGTAATTGTAGATAAAAAGTTAAATTTACACTTTAAAAACATGTTTGGGATGATTTCATTAAGTTTTTTACTCCCCAGCCAGATATATTTGATAAGGTTGAAATTCAACTAATAAATATAATTTTAAGAATAATAAGATAGGCTAAATAAAAGTATAATTCAATAGTTTGATACTTTAAAATGAAATACAAAGAAATGGAAATTTACTGACATGCATATAGGGGTAAACATAATCTTAAACCAAAAACTTTTTAAAGATACCAAAAACTAAATAGAAAATATTTATAATATATAGAGAAGAATCTCAAAATTTCTAGAAAATGTAATAGCATATAGAAAAACAAAACAACAAAATTTTGAGAAAAGAAAATTCAATTTAAAAGCTCAAAATTTGTCCATAAAAACTAAAATTGCTTAGGAAGAAACCAAATGAGTATAATAAATATTATCTTTTAGTCAGTACTTATATGTGTAAAAGTCTTTTCTTTTATACTTTAATGTGACAAACAGTTTAATCAATTATAGTAAGTTCATATGATTCTTCTTTGTTCAAAATATGTTGTCTTTTATATCAATGAATCAGTAACCAAGCAGGATGATTTAAGAGTTAATGTATGTAAAATAAATCAACTATCTCTTTTGTGGGTATTTTAATGATTATGAGTATACAGCCTGCAAATATCTGATTTTTTAAGATAATTATTTAAGGCCATTTGGCTTACCAGAGAAATCTTCTTTGATTTATCCAACTATTGATCTCCTATGTATCTTTCAAAATTCAACTCAAACATCTCCTCATCTTTTCTAAAGTAAATAAGATCATTTTGGGTCATATTTATTTAATTGTGAAATTTATCTCTGTTTCACTTTCTTCATCTATAAATAGATATTAATTTAGAATATCTACTTTATATGAGTTCTGATAAAATCTAAAAATGAATACAGAACAAACACTTCTGTTCAATAGACTCAAAGACATGTTTCCCTCTTTTTCCAAATGAAGCCTTCCCTATGTCCAGCTGACTTGGTTTTGTCATCCTCATTTGCTATTCTTAATACCGGAACACACTGTTATTGGAGAGCATTGAAATTACTCAAATCTATTTCACCCAATATTCTGTAAGCTCTTCAGAAGCTTTATTGTGTAGCAGTGTTGGGTATGTTGTATTAACTTTACTTGTCGGAGGAATGAATCACAAATTGCCTGGTAGAAGCTTCATAGCTATGCTGCAATGTCAATCAGTCATGACTGATAAAGTAAGGTACTTACTACTGTAAGTTAATAAAAAAAAAAAAATTGAACTTAATTGACAAAAATCCCATGCATTTTAGGATAATTGAGACCATTTTAGCATGAATTTTTTGGGGGGAGGTGATTATAAATCTAAAAGAGATTGCTCAATATAGTACTTACTTGCTCTTGATGTTGACTGAGAGGTCTAGAGTGGACCAATCTTTCTGGCAGTTTTCGATCCAGACCATGTCCATTTTCCAAACGAGACTCCCTGGGTTTGTCAAACCAATCTGTTTCTTCACGACGCAGGTGATAGGCTTTGGAGAGCAAGGGAATATCAAATATTGCAACCCCAATTAATATAACTAATAGAGGGCAGCAGATGTTCTAAAGCATCAACATGCTCCAGGCTTGTTAACCATTTATACATTTCAAACTTAGATGAAGAAAATCACTTCCAATATTATGTTTAAAAATTTTTACCATGGAATAATCTAGAAAAAATGATGTGCACATCTGTTCAAATTCTTAGAGCAAAAAAAAAAAAAAAAATCAGGAGAAAAAGAAATTTAGATAGTGATTGAAATAAATAAATAAATAATAAGTAAGTAAATATTCCTCAGAAGTCATTCTATTCAACCTCAATTAGTTCTCACCTATTCACCTCTCCCCAACACCCACTACTAAAGTCTAAGGAAAATGTATCCCTTGAGTACAGAAAATTCTGCCACTTTCTCACTATCCCATTAATCCAGTAGCAATAGGTATGTGGCTTCTGACTTTGAACATCAAGTATCTTTTGAACACATGACATTTCTATGACATTTATTTAAAAAAATAAAATTTATTTCCAAGAGGATTACAAATATTATTGCTAAGAACATACATGTCATAATCACCGGGTAACCTAATATTAAAATGTATCATTTAGAAATTTTTATCAAAAATTGAACAATTATTTTCTGTGAGATCACAGATTTAAGAATTAGGTTGAAGAGTTGATTGCTTTTTGTGCCTATAATGTGACAAAACTCGATATCTTAAAATACTTTTTTGAAAATGCAACCATATTTAAGTACACAATTATTACTTAAAATTTTTCATCTCATTCAGTTCTTAGTAGTTCCAAGGTTTTTCGACGCTATTATTTAGTGACTTAAAATCCTATTTTATGTAATATGTATCATTTGACTTTATATAAAGTTTTATTCTTTGTATAAAGGTCTCTAATTAATAGTCTCTAGAAATACAATGTTGCTTCCTAAATGGCAGATGGAACAGCCTTCTCAATTGTTTATTCTGAAATATTTGTCGACAATGCTATTAATCTATATGCTCTCTGGACAGTCTAGCTTCTATAATGCCACAATACTGAGTTATCTCTATCACATTAGTGTTTTCTATTTATGTATATATCCCTGATTGTCTTATATTCCGAAACTTTCAAGACTATTTTTTTAAGGAAATTTTCATTATTTTTTGGTTGGCAGGATTGGTAAACCCAGAGCATGTACACCACTACTTACCTCCACCTCCCGTGAGCGTGGTCAGTGTTGCTGATTAATCACAGCATTTCTTCCCAATAAACACGAAATGATAAATAATGTGCCATAATTTAGTCACTCTTAGATTTGAGAAAATATAATGGTACATACCTCATTTGATTGTATATGTGCTTGTCTGATATCCCCTATTAGAGTCTAAGCTGCTTGAAGGCAAGGCTCATATCTTCTTTTTTTTTTTTTTATCCCTCATCACTAAAAACAATGCCTTGCAAATACCATAACATTCAATAAATATTTGGAAAATAAATGAAACATAAAAAATTAGTCATCAACCAGAGAAAGTAGTTAAATACCCTAATTTTAATATGCACATTTTAAAATTAATTTGTCCCTTAAACCTCATTAATAGTTATGCAATCTTTTCTCACAATCTACTGGATATTTATTATTTTTTATAGCTTTAATTTGACATGAAGTGACTAAATTATCAAAAAATTTAATGTAATAGAAATTTGATAAGTAAATACAAAACAAATCATCAGTCTCTAAAAATGGGTTAGATTATCTGAACCACACTATTATTTTATCTTACTTCTTAAATATATTTATAATGTATTCCTCATGAAAATAAAAATCTATACTTATTTTAATAAATGAATATTGCGAATAATGTAGTACATGATTTCACTTGAATATATAACTCTGCTAACTGCATTTGAAATACAGGTCTTTAAAACATGTTTCCTTGGCTGTGTCTATACAAATAGGGCAGAATCTCAACTTGACCAAATTTTGTCAATTTATTTCCATTTCTTATTACATACTTTGTTATTTGTTATAGTAACTCTACATGTAACTAAGATATCTACCACGCTTTGCATAGGAATTTATAGACCCACCAAGAAGAACCAGGTTGAATGAATGTGCTCTTAGATTCCGTCTTCACCATTTATAGCAAGTTGGACATAAATGCTAACTGTTTATAACTGCAATTGTCTGATCTGGCATAGTAGATCTACACATTAATAATAATATTTTCAAATTAGTCTAAATAAATTGTTAGAGATTAACACCCCCTTTTGTTAACTGGAATTTTCTTGAATTCTTAAATGTAAAATACAACTAAGCTATTTTTTGGGTCTAGCATTATTCATGGGCAACAGTTACATGAACAGTTTAATTTTATTCAGTATCAAAAACTGGTTAAACTATATATTTGTAAATGACTGCATAGATTGCTTTATTTTTGCATGGAGTGTACCTTGAAATAATGTTTTCGACAAAATATTTGTGTTTATAGAAATAAATATAACTGGACTGTTTCTAGTTTGGCTTCTCTCCAATCTGCTCAAGAGGGAAGGCTTCCTGCTCTCTGTTTATTCAAACATGCATGCATATCAAGTTGTGGACTTCAGCCTAATAGTCATAAATATTAAGCAATCAAAATTATGCATGAGTCCATGATTCAAGTGAGCTATGTCAAAATTAAAGTCATGTAGAACACATCTGAAAAACATCTTATAGTCTATAACCTAGAGTTAGATTGAATTTGGAGTAAGTACACAGGAAACTTGAATTTAGTTAAACTTGTTTTGTCTACATGACACTAAACAGGCTCTTGAAATCTTATACTTTTCAAAGTTATCTTCTAGAATTTTTCATTAAAAATTATTTTAAAATTCTTAATATTTTATGAGTTCAGAAATGAGTTATGTGAGTGGGAAAAAATATTTTCTACTTTTCTCTTTACACAAGCAATCCAGGATTTCAAAGGAAAAGTAAGCCATTGCTTACCAAAAGAAAAGTAATATGAGGATGTGATATAAAGGCAAAGAAAATATATAAGATTTAAAAACATACAATTTTTAAAGGTAATCACTACAATTTACACACATATTTTATATGTAAGTCAATTTGTTATAGTTAATCTAATTCTATGTCAACATGAACTTTATGACTAAATTTCTTGTCTGCTCAATTTTAAAATACATTTTAGTTTAACTGCTTAACTTCATCTAAATTTATTTTAATTATTTATATCTTTTATATCATCTTTACACAGTTCATAATTTTGTGTGTTGTATTATGTCTCATCATCTACTTTATTAAATCAATTTTTCACATAGTCCTTGATGATTATGAGTACATAACAACCAAACACATAATTACATATATGGTCATCACGCACACATAGACTTTAGGTATTCAGTTATGCCATAGACCTTTTAAGTTTTTGTTTTATTTTGTTATCTTATTGATATGATTATTGAAGAACCTTTTTATCCTCCTGCAGCAATCATTTTATATATATATAATGTGTGTAAAATGTGGATTATGAAAAAGTAAAGAAAAAAATAAAGACCACATATTATAACTCTAACTATGTCGATTCATTCAAACAACTGGCTCAATAAAAAAAAAAAAACACGGAGTGTTTTATTTAATTGACTAATTATCAATAAAAATGGTCATTCTAATAGCCAGAAGAGAAGAAAACAAATTAGAAAATTGACTAGTCTGTTGGAATTTCACTAGGAAAAGTAGTTTGTCCTCTTTCAAATCCAGTGATTATTTTAGTCCTATTCAAATTTAGATTGAACTTCTAAAGTCATGTTAATTTCTAGTTACAGAAGTAGAAAGAAAATCCTTTCAAGAAAACATATTTTCCTGCAAGTCCTCAGGAAAAATGTAAGATTTAAAAGTGGAGATATTCATGTTGGCTTAGTGCTTTGCAGTCTCCAAAGGCATGGAATAATAACACTTTTATTTGATCAGAAATATTGCATTTCTAGGACTCAAACCATGCCTACATTCAAATAAATGACAAAGGAGGAAGAAATGTTTTAAAAGATCCAGAGTCATGAGTCCTCTTTCATGAGCAAGACTCTTTATGTCCCTATACCTCTACTCCCTTGTCTTCAAAATCAGACTTGAACTAGGTAATTTTCCAAAATCCTTAAGATTCTATATATTTAAACAACAACAACAAAATATCATAAGCCAGTTTTTAGCTAAATAAGTTCTTGCTTTAAATCATTTATTCGGTATGAAATAACTAGTGAAATAATTTAGGGAAAAAAATGGGATGACGCAAAAAGTAAAGTGAAGGTCAAGTCTAAATGGGTGCACCTGGAGGGCTTCAGCTCCAAAATAGCTAAACTCATAAAATCAGTGTACAGAATTTCAATTTTAAATTTAAAGAAGACTTTACACATACTTGATAAGATTTAGTCATTATCATATTTGGTGCTAAGTTTTCTACTTTGTAATGCCAAAGTACAAACTTGTCAATTGTAATACTCATAATGAGAGAAATAAAATATAAACCTTGTATTTAAGGATTATTAAATTCTACATTATACTAATATCAGAGACTTATCCAAAAATTCTTAAAAGGAGAACATTCTCTGAATTAATAAACACTGATCTCACAAAAATTACATAAGTAATTTTCTATTACCAACTATAACAGAATAGTACTTAATGACTCTAAACTTTAATAGTTTCACAAACTGAAAAAGAATGACTGATAACTTTAAAAATGTATTTTAAAAATAAACAATGAAAAACTTTCCAACTATAGATTTAAAGGATGACCATATTTTATTGACACAATTATTTGATAATGGTTTCGGAAAAGTGAACACCAAACGAATCAGGCAAACAATCAAGAAAAAACAATAAAAGAATAAACTGAAAAGAAATAAAGAGACGCATGCTATAAAATCTATACACAAGATAAAATTTCCATTTACAAGAAATAAAATTGAAATAAACATGCAAAAGATACACCAAGCAAAGTAGAATACATCCTTGGAGAAAGATAATTAAACATGCAGAAAAATAAGAGTTTGAGGTTTGAGAGTAACAAGGTATTTTGAGGCCCAATTTACCTTCACTGTCTGACATGGCATGTTGGAAGTCATCCATGATGAATGCTATGTCACGGTCATAGCCTCGAGTCCGTGATTCTTCTCGCATGTGTTGCTGAACTTCAGGCAATGAGTGACTTGATCCAAACTGATCCCTGGTGTCTGCAGATATTGGTGGCAGGGGTCCAGCTGCAGCCCTGGCCATTCCCATTGGCTGGCCAACGGGACTGAGTGGACTTTCTTCTTCAGAATTCTGGGCTACAATTGGTATTCTTCCTCTACTCTGGCTAATTGGCAAACTGGTAGGCTTAGTTCTGCTAGAAGGTGATGCATGACTAAAGGAAACATCTAGAGCTTCAGCCTCTTGAGCTTTCAGTCTCAAAGAAGAGCTGGAAGAATCTCTTTTGATTGATAAATCAAGCCCATAGACAGAAGAAGGTCTGGATGAAGGTCTGGACCTGCTGCCACTACTGTATGGCTTATCTGCTTCCTCCTGAAGAGCTGACCGTATGGTATTTCCTAATGTGCCCAGTCCCGTGCCAAGAGATGATCCCATAAATTTTTGTTGGTCTGTAATATTTTTTCTGAGGCCAAAAGTGATATCATCTTGAAGAAGCCTTGCTCTGGAAGAAATTCCACCAATTGATGAAGTGCTAGAAGTCATATAGCTTGAATAATCAGGTTCAAGGTCTCTACTTTCTTGAATAGGTGAAAATTTCGATATCTTAGGGTCAATTAGTGATTTCTTATGCTTTGACTGCTTTTGATAAAGTATGGCTGCTGGTAGTTGCTTTGCTGCTTGTTTTTCAAGTGTGAGTCGACTAATGCTGTACTTTTCAGATTTTGGAAAATGTCTATAGCTAGTATCAGCATGATAATAATGGGAAAGACCAGCAAGGTGATCTAAGCTCTCTGCCCCTCTGCGGAATTCTTGTTTAATCTGATGCTTCAGAAGCTTTAACTCATAAGGATCCTCCATTGGATCTTCCTCTGCTTTCACATAACTATGCAGTCTAGAGGAAGTCTGTAAAGGTGCTAGAAAATCTGTCACATCTTGAGACCTCCGTGTTTCAGTGGTTCGAAGCAGACGGTCTGTTTTTGACAGATCCTTTTCATGAAGACTAAATGCAGTGCTTAATGCTGCTGTTCCTTTGGTAATCTCTCCAATGTCATCAATTAGGACAAAATTTCTTGGAGTATGATGGTCAATATCTGCATAAAAAGAATCTGCAGATATGCTTGATATTGGACTGCTCGCCATGCTACTTCTCTCCTCCAATCCTATTCTCAAGTCTAAGCTATTGTACTTACTACCAAGATGGGAAACCGCATATGTATTATCAGTAGAAACAGGTGCTATCATAAGGGGTTGGTTGCGAATAACCTCATAGTTTGAAGTTATCTTGGGTTCCAAATATAATGTAGTTTGCCGTGGCTTTTGTTGTATCACCATCATCTGTGATGGTAACTGATAAGAAGGTTGCGGGGTTGGTGTAGGTTGAGCTTGAGGCGTGAAGGACATTGTTGCCACAGCTTGGAATGTTGGCTGAGTCTGGTAAGGTGAAACTTGCTGATGATACAAAGTTTGTTGCTGAAAATGGGATTGTTGGGTGTATGGGGTGGGTGCTTGGGTAGGAAGAGCAGGGGAAGAGTACTGGTATTGTGTATAAGGACTCGTAGGAGGAACTGGTTGAGATTCTGTTTGGGTTTGTGGGGGTATAAACTGGCTGAATTCAGTTTGGGGAGCAGTTCTTGGTCGCTCTATGCCATGCTGACTTTCTATTCGGGTTGGTCTGGTGCTGCTCACTTCACTGTCAGACATGTAGTCCCTATCCTCGGCTACCCCCTGGAGGTAGGCTCGCTCTCTCTTTTCTCTCTCCTTTAATAATGCCTCTTTCCTCCTGTTAATTCCCATTTCCAGGTACCGTAACTTGGCATCGATCTCCTTTTCTTCCTCATCAAGTTCTGCTTGTTTCTTTCTAAGCTTTGCAGATTCCCTCTCCACAAGATCAAGCTCTCTGTCTATGTCCTGAAGAATCTTGGCTCGTGCCATTGTGTTGGTTCTGCAGATCCTTCTCCTGGAAACTGTGCCCATTGTGCTGTAAGTCGACTGGGTTCCTGTGGAGGTCTCTTCAGGAGGTGGGTTTGGCAGAGTTCTCTTAACTTTTTTCTGGATGCCAGAGGGTGTCATGGTTTGAGAACCTTTCGTCTATAATTAAATAAACAAAGTAGAGTATTTTATTAGCAAAGAAAAATATTAAAGATAAAAGAACTCTATAATTTACATTTAAATAAAAATGATTTCATATATGTTTTATGTATGACAGCATTTTAAAATAAATGTTTTACATATAATTTTTCAGGTATTCATAAATGAAATTAACTGAAAAAATAATTTTTCTTTTTAAAACTGGTCATTATTATAACTTTGTAACATTAGAAGTGAATTTTGAAATCAAGCACAGAACTCATTGCTAGGCAGACTCTTAGGGGTACTCTAAAACCTCATTTTCCATCCTATTTAATATGCATAATATTATTTACTGAATAAATTCCTAGAGTATTTGTGTTAATTATATAAAATTTAAGTCATATTTGTTGAAGGTGATGCTCATTTACCACTAAGTTCAATCATTTGCTTCAATCTTCCCATTTCTGCTTGGTTACCCCATATAGTGGCTGTCCTTTCTATTCTAGTCATAAAATGTTTTGAAATTAAATCCTCAAATCCTTTGATGTCTCCACCCACCCCCCCCAAAAAATAGTAATCTGAACTAATTTCCTATTAAATTTAATCTTTCAATGTTTTTGTGACTATTTGGGCTTTTTATTTTCTTTCAACTTTATTATTCCTTAGCTTCTTCATAATGGTTTAGGAATTTCTATATGAAGCAAAAGAAACTTCAATGAAAACTCGTTAAAATCTTTTTCTTTAATTAAATAAAGTATACCACTGGTGAGTTGTCAGATATTTTCAATTTTATTTGTTAATTTGTCATAAACTTGCATTCTAAGAATCACTAGTTTTGAGAATCATACAATTTTAGAATACCAAAAGGAAAGAGAGAACATATTCACTAT
>NW_011888785.1:23449304-23452454 GCF_000151845.1 Pteropus vampyrus | reverse complement strand
ATGTAATGTTTTGCATTCAGGAATAAATATTCCACAATTTCTCCTACAACTTTAAAAAAATTATTAAAATTATTGGGGTGACATTGGTTAATAAAATCTTATATGTCTCATGTGTTCAATTCAATAATACACCATATATATATTGCATTGTGTGTTCACCCTCCAGTTAAATTTCCTCTGTAACCATATAATTGACCCCCATTTATTGCTACCTACCTCCTCCATCGCCACCATCCTTTTGGTAACCACTAATCCACTGTCCACATCCAAGAGTCTATGTTTGTCATGTTTGCTGCTTTCAGTTTTACATCCCACATATAAATGAAATCATGTGGTTCTCAACTTTTTCTGTCTGATTTATTTCACTTAGCATAATAATCTCAAGATCCATTCATTTTTATTTAATACTCCCAATTAGATCACATGGTTATCATGAAGATCAAAGGAGACAACTATGTAAAATATTTGGTTCATATTATAGGCACCTATTAAATATTATTCCCTTGCAAATCCCCTTATTTATACAGAAAAAGATAGATTTTTTTGATAAATTCACATTCTAAATCTTTAAGTGTATTTGCAAAAAATAACTAAAATTTAATAATTGTCTTAATAATTTTCTAAAATATTAATATAGGCATATGTCTTCTATTTAAAAAAATTTCCATAATAATCTTTTCAGTTTCTTGAATATAATAGTGTTCAATGGGAGTCTTAAATTACTGTTTCTTTTTCCTTGACTTCCATTTGGTATATCTAGTATATGCATGAGAATTCTAAAATTTAAAATGTTCAGGTATACTACATGATTGTGGCTGTGAAATAGTTTGACAAAAGAAGATTTAACTGTGTTACCCGGAAAGTGTTCTGGTATTACATAATATGGAGACATTTCAGAGTAAGAATTGTTTATCTCGTCAAATGAGGATTAAAAATACCCACCAATTAATGTAACACTAAATGCTGATCCTGGCAGAGAGAAAACACACAAAACAGTGATTGTAACTATAGAATGGAGCAAATAGAATAAAAAGAAAATTTTAGGGTGGACACATACATTAAAAAATTAATTTTTAAAAATACTGAAGGTGTCTGTTAAATAGGTGCACATATTTGTTAAATGAAAGAATGAGAAAATCAAAGGGTAAAATGAAAACTTGTTGTGATTCATTTTAAAGGTTCTAAATTAAGAAGCGAATTTCCCAGATTCACTGATTGGAATGAGAGAATAAATGGAATCACACGAAAAATGAAACCGTGAGGAATAACAAAAAAAGTATTTATTGCATTAGAGTAATGTTAATAAAGTGAACTAGAAATTGCTATCAACTTTTATTATTTATTACTCATACACTCATGAATTAGTTCCTAATTTAACTTTATGATTAATAGCTTAGAGTCCTCATTTGAGACAGTAGGCTTAGTCAAACAAACAAAAAACCCCTTTTTTAAAATAAAGTACTAGGTTGAAGGGAAGTACAAATTGGTAGTTACAAAATAGTCATGGGGATGAGAAGTACAGCATAGGGAATATAGTAAATAATATTGTAATAATCAATTATAGTGCTAGGTGAGCACTAGACCAATTGGGGGGATGATTTCGTAAATTATATAAATATCTAACCACTATGCTATACACCTAAAACTAATAAAAATCATATTGAATATCAGCTCTAATTGAAAAAATAAAAAATTAAAAAAAAATCAATAAAGTACTAAGAAGTATTCCAGGTACTAGGGATTTCTAATTATCCTCTAAAGTTACAGATATTTAATCATACATGATAACTTGTGTTAATTAATATTTTGTGTGCCATGGATGTGTGTCATAGAAGCAAGAGACAAAACTGGTTGGTAGAAGCTATATACTTATTGAGTTAGCCTAGCTCACGACTAAGTCTCCACGAATTGAAACAGCTTTGCCGTTCTCTACTTGGCAACTTAATAGCTTTTACTCTGACTACAGAAGTAGTCACAAGCTTAGAAATTTGTCAAGGTCTCAGTCATATTTCTTTCAAATGAAAGGAAGTGTAACAGTGATTGAAAGTTTACTCTCCCAGGCCAGACTACAGAGTTTTAATTCTGGCTCTATCTTTTTATTAGCTGTGAATCTGTTAGCAAGTTTCTTAAACTCCCTGGGTCTCAGTTTTCTTATATGTAAAAGAAGGTTAATATTTATTCTTACATTACTAGCTTCTTTAAGCAGTAAATGAGTTAAAATAAGTAAAGAGTCTAAATTAGTTATTATCCCAGAGGACAGACAGAAATATAATAGAGAATTTAAAGTGATGGCAATTTATAATTTAAAAAAAACTGCAAGACCATAAATAACTTCTAAACTGAGTATTTAATTCTAATCTGATCATTATAATATGAGAATATAGAATCAAAGAAAAACCCCAATACAATTGCTTAGAAAACATACATAAAAGAAAGCTCATCATGATTAAAGGTGATGTAGTTGGAGGCTATGATTAGAGATGACAAGAATCTAAAAATATCTTGGTGTTCGATAAGCCTTTTCTTGAGGACTAGCTTTGTAAAAGTTGTTTTTAAACAGATCTGGTGCCCTTAATCTAAAAAAAAAAATACTGTACTAAATAACTGTTTACATAAATTTAAATTATTTTCACACAGCAAATAGCAGACCAAGGGAAAGGAACAGAAAAATAAATTATTTTCACACCCAAATAGCAGACCAAGGGAAAGGAACAGAAAATTTTAACAATAGAATGGAGGTTGAAGGGGGACTGGAAGAAGAGCTAATTTCAATTTGCAATACCTAGGAGGTAATTGTGATGACAAGCAAATGCACTCCAGGATGTTTTGCTGTCCAGAATTATTTTAAACAACATTCTTCTTAGGAGAGTCAGTTTGTATCATGCAAAAAAAAAAAAAAAGAAAAAAGAAAAAAAAAGAAAAGAAAAAAAGAATATCTCTTTGTTCTGAGGTGTCAGGGCTAGTAATAAAAATAATAGTAGCTAAGGTATAAAATGGACACACTATCCTAAGGACTTTAAATATATATATGTGTATTTCATTGCCAAAATAATCTAAACTCAATCTAAGGATGCGAAAAGAAGGATACCTATTTTTCCCAAATAGTTGAAGAAGCTAAAAATAGGTGCTAGACAAAAATATTTATTGATT
>NW_011888785.1:23437770-23448944 GCF_000151845.1 Pteropus vampyrus | reverse complement strand
GTATAATTCTATATAAATTTACTGATAAATAAAATACTTTCATAGAGAGAAATATCATATAACCTCTTAAGAGATCATGTATATAACAAGTCAGAAGGTGAATTAGAGGATTATATAAACAGAGTATATTGGTACCCAGAATAAGAAGGGTTTACTTTTAGTTTAAGGAAGGAAAAATGAATTAAGACAACAGTAAATCTGGGTCTTGAAGAATGGATGGAACTTAAATAGAAGAATATTTCCTACGTAGAGAGAACAGTATGAAATAAAATCTTTCAAAGAAACACCAAGAATTATCTGGTTTCACTTTATCCTAGTGATGCACTTTATCCTCGTGAGATGGAAACATCCAGAGAGTGTTCTCTGCAAATAGAAAGAGAGAAACTGAAAGGACAAATAAATTATGTAAAGAAAAAAAAACACCTTGAAAGCTGTATACATATATAAAAATCTCCATCCATTTCCGATTTTTACAGATGGAAAAGGCAACACTGGTTACTACATACGGGTCAAATGAACTCCAATACCATGTGAAATACATGGGCAAACCATGAAACTGTAAATGTGAAATCATTGGCAATTGACTTGTAAGACAGTGTACTGAGCAGCAAGCAGTGTGGCTTTGTCAAAGAGAAAACTGTGACAGCCCCATTTAACTTTCTTCAAAAATAATATGGCCATTCATGCAGATAACACAGAAACAACAGATACAATCTTTCAGAGCTTCAGCAAAGCATTTTACATTGTCCCATGGCATAGTCACCAACATGGCTTTGGCCATCAGAATGAAAAGTGGTCATATAATTTGTCAGGGATCTGCATGTAGACCGTGGCTATTCATGGCCCAGCATTAATATAAGTAATCAATTAATGTTTCTCAACCTGGTCACTAATGACATTTTTGACCAGGCAATTCTATGTTGGGGGTGGTAGTATATTGTAGGATGTTTAGTGGCAACTCTGGCGTCTACTTATTAGATGATATCAGTATATCCTTTCCCATTAATGTAAATCAAATATGTCACTATGCATTGTCCAAAATCACCAGGGGAAAGTGAGGCAATACAGTCACTGGTTGTAGGAGGATATACAAGATGATGTCCTCATGAAGATATCATTGATCTACTGTTATTTAATATATCTATTGATGAAGAGAATGCTAGTACTTGTATATCCAAGTGCCTTAGTCTTAATGGAAAAGGCAGGCTTCTTAGAGAAACTGAGACTTGAATGCTGTCTTGAAAAAGAGAACTCAGGATAAAGTATGCAAGAAAAAGAGACATTTGAGGCTATGGTAACAATCTGAGTAAATTAATAAAGATAGGAATGTATTAAAATATTTTGCCTTGATCCTAAAACTAATCCCTTTATTAAGCAGAATGATTCTTACCTACTAGATTAATATGTACTAATATTCAAGAGATAGTCAACCAGGCTTTTTAAAATATAGTTTTATTAGAGAACAAGAAGAAAAAAAGAAAAAAAGAATGCATGCTTACAACTATGAGAATTACTCCATTCAGTGCAGGAAATTAATCTTTCTAGTCTAATCTGAGGAAAATTGGGAAATTTTCCTCAGCTGTAATAACTAAGGAAAAATCAGAGGGTAAGGAATTGCTAGACTGATTGAAAATTTATGTAAATGCTAGTTCTTTGTTAAAGGTTGACTGTTACTCTAAGTTCAAAAGAAGGATCAATGGTATAATTAAAAAGAGATTATAACCTTAAGGAGACAGGACAATTATTTAGTTTGAGAAATTAAACACCAGAATCACTTATGGAGATTAGTTGGATAGCTAAGATCAATTTTAAATCAAGAAATTCTTGCCATGTTAAAAATATTCTAAGAAAAAATCATTAGAACAGTATAAACAAAAAGAAAACAAAAACATTTATCTGATCAATGAAAACTTTTTTTTAAAGTTGAGAACATTTTTAGCTAAAAGAGACACTCTCATATTGTTCACAGTACTAAATACTGAGATTATAATAATGAGTAAGACATGGTACCTGCTCTTTAATTATGCAGTATAATATATAGAACTGGGGGATAGAAACTGCTCTCAGGGTCATTTGTCCCACCCTATTTGAACTCTCCTTATCTAGAGCCTTCATTTACTTTGAATATGAGAGTAAGTTTTTGTCTTGGTAAGAAGAATACTCATATATAGTATCTGGCTTTCTGAATTTATTTTCTCTGCTCTGTATCCGGCCATTTTTCTTCTTCTTGGGGTGTAAATGTCATCTATAAAGAGCTATGCCTTTTAAGAACTAGGGAGGTAGGTAAATGTCTAGTGTTTTTCTTCTCCAAACAAGATGGCACTTTAAAATATATGAACATAGGTTAGCACATTCCTTTAACTTTGGGAAGTTAGAGTGAAATATGATGATGAAGCTGTAAGGCAAACATAAGGCTGTAATTTGGGAAATATGCCTTTACATGTTCTTTCTTGTAAATTGACTGAAATATCTATGTAAATATTAATTTGCCTTCAAGGGGTCTTCCCCACTCCCAATAGCAATAGTTTTGAGACTAAATAGCAGTTGAATACAAAAACATTCAGCACTCTATCCTATGTAGTGTATCATTAATAATGTGTTTCCAAAACGGACCTATGTTTACCATCCTACTCTCTCCCTCACATAGAGATGAAGAGTATGAAATGTTTAGTACCAGGGTTCAATAATTCATACTGTTTTAAGATATACAAGAAACATGAAAGGAAACAGAGGAGTGACCTGTGAATAAAGAAATTCTAAATAATATCATTCATGAAAAAACACTTTAAAAACTGATAAAACATTTAAAATCCATTAGGAATTACAATATGCACAGAGCCTGGCACATAAAAAATAAAGCCATCAAATTTCTTCAACTAGAGACTGTGGAATAATGTAATGACTATTTCCAGGAATCAAAACTCTAAATAAGCAGCATCATCATTGCTATGAGAATATCATTGAATTATTAAAAAATTATAGACACCTTTACCAATAAACAGTCTTGACTTTCTATTATTGCCATGTGAGAATTTACCATTTGTGAATGTATTTTTTAATGGTTTTAAAAAGTAGTTTTCCTGTTTTAATATTCTAGTAATGAAAAAAAGTGAGAAACTCAGTTACATGACCCTATTAATAGAAGAATAAAAACAAAGTAACAGAACATAGTTAAAAGTCACACATAGTTCTTAGTCTAGTAGTATAGACAAGAATGTTCTCCAATTAATATTGTGAAAATAGAACTCAATATTTTATCAGACATCTTTAAGCTTTTCCTTAATGTGCTCCTTGTCCCAGTTTGTTTTGTTTTCTTGCTGAAAGTCATTGCTTTTGGGCTGAGCGGCCAAGCAGAAAACTAGTTTCTACCTCACTAGATAAAAGCATTAGAGATGTCACTCTGTGCAACGTTTATTGCCTTATATATTCTGAAACATCCCAACAACATTAATTTCTTTTCTTTCTTAAAATCTGTGTATTTTACAAGGCAAAAATTGAGCATTTTTTGTATGTGTATGGATATGCGTGTGTGTATGTATACATCGCCCTCCTCCTTCCTTCCCACCCTCGCTCTCTCTCTCTCTCTTCCTTTCTTATTGCTTTTTCTTTTCCTGATTTTAAATCAGATTGCTATATTCTAGTAAATGAAATAAAGTATACACTGTTCACATGATCTTTTCATATGGCTCAGTATAATGCCCATAATATATAGGGATTTTTTTTTCTAGACTGACAACTGCTTTATTCAACATATCTAGAAATTAAGAAGAATATTCATATTCATCACAAATCTCCTCAGAAGAGTATTCAGAAGTAATGATCACTGGAGATGGACTTTAAGAAGATAAAGAAATATAGAACTAGGTATTAGATCATTATCCACATAGATGTGTTAGTCACTCAGGATCTGGCAGGCCTTCGGATGGAGAGATATCAATTTATTGTACACAGGTGGAATCACATGATAGTTATGCCTGTAGATGAAACATGCTGGGTTGCACTGTTGATGCAAATGTATTCTTGGAGAGAAAAGCAAACATCCCAGGTTTGTTTTGTTTCCCTTTCTATTTTTATTTTTTTTAAGTAAGTTTTGGAGTAATTTTGTTACACAGCAGTATATAACTAATCCCTCACTGACTTTTCTACATTATTGAACATCTTAATATATGACTGTTTACCTGATGATTTGGTCTCACATTCTTTAGACAGTCCATTCTCTCTGATAAGTTATTCCTAGAAAACCTATGTTACAGGTATAGCCTCTTTGCTATTTTCTTTCACCTTGCCTTTTGGGGGTTATTTTTAGTTGTAAAGCCCTAATTCACAAGAAATGGCTCACTGTGGAGTCAGCAGGACCCTCTCTGGGTTATTGTCTCAGCCTTCTTTTCTGGCTAACAGTTCTTACCAGGTAAGACCAGACCAGTCTTTGAGGTGCTTCAAAGAAATGGGGATAATTTATAAATTATTAATTAAACACCAAGGGAACAACTAAAATGTTAGAAGTTTTTGCCTTTTGAAATGTATCCTGAAGTTTCAATTTTCTAGAATGTTAGATTTTTTTCAGTGAAAATGATTTAAAATGTTCCTCACATTGGCTACTTGCAGAAAGAGTAAGCATTTGAGAAAATAGCTTGCTCGGGGAGTGGCGGGTGAGGGGGGAGCTTGTCTCCTGAACAGTCTCCAGCCCTCATAGCCTTGCCTTATATGCATGGCTAAATCAATAAATGCAAGGCTTACTGGTACTGAAGAGAGACTCAGACAATTTACATTTTTTTAATATTCTTGATATATAAGAAATGAAAAAATGTTCCCAGTAAGATTATCAGTGATATTTTTTAAATTTGACATGAAAATATTATGTTCTGAAATACACAGAAACAAAAATACAAACTAACTTGTACTTGAAAATTACATTAGAGGTCTAAATTTTGAGGTCCTTTGTAAAAATACCCCTCTTGATCTCTGTGTGATTCTTCATACACGAGTAAAGTTTTTTCCCCCTAAAAGTTCAAAATTAGATCTAGGTTAGGAATATACAGACTTTAATAGGTTGCTATGGGGAATTCTTTACTACTCAGATAAATAGATTTCTAACGATAATGTGTTAGATGTTGGAATTAATATTTGAGGGATTTGGCTCAGCACCACCCCAAAATCATTCTACATGTTCACCTCAATAAACAATTAAGAGCATCACATTTTTTAGAAGTTAGCTTACCAAGTTGTCTTTGCTTATGAAAGAATATGATTTCTACAAATTACTCTCATGAATTACTTTAATGGACAAAATTATTCAGAATGTTCTCACACATAAATAGCCAAATTTTTATAGTGGCCATCCAAAGGCATTGAGAAGTGCCGTATGACTCTCATAGGTAACTAATGATTTTTATTTGAAAATCTAATGATTGAAATTTTTTAGTTGGGGTTATTTTTCTTGAAAACCTAGAAAAAAGGACATAAGCAAATGACACGCATTCAGAAGATAAATATTCTAAACAAAACTCATTTTAGTATATTAAATTAAGCTGTACATATATTTATTCACACATTTATTCATTATACCTCAAATAATCTAATTGTTTATGGAGACTGGCAACCAAAATGCCATGATAAATGTAGCACAGGTTTGATTTAGTGGTATTACACAGCTTCAGCATAAAAATGTTTATTGTCACTTGTTATAAAATAAAAAATATATAGATTGCTTTTTTTAAAATTATGAACTACTTGAGAAGTATGTGTTCTAATATGGAATTGATTCAAGATCTCTAGATTTATATCTACCTCTGTTTACTTGGTTTTCCTCTGGAGATATATATATATATATATACACACACACACACACGTGTGTGTGTGTGTGTGTGTGTGTATCAAGAGACACTACAATTCTTTTAGTGCTCTAATGTGTGCGTGTATTCAATTATTTTCAATATGTAATATTTTTCTATATGATATGGAAAATATTTTTCTATATGATAGCACTTACATAAAATACTAGTCCACGGCATGCACATAATAAATGGTAGATATTATTATAAACTGTTAACTGATTGTTATTTCAATATGCATTTCTTGAAAACAATAGCAGTAATTCTTTAATAGAAATGGAGTGATTTTAAGACTGAGGCAAAATGTAACACAGGCAGTTAAGGGCTACTATGTTAAGGTTTGACCAAGTAATATCAGTCAGACTTCTAGGAAAACCTGTTAACATAACCATCACTCAAGTCTATGCTCCAACTACAGAGTCTAAAGGAGATAAAATTAAAAGCTTTTACATAAGTATTAAAGAAGAAATTGAACACACACTAAAACAATACATGTTAATAATTATAGGTGAGTGGAACACAAAAGTAGAAAATAAACAAGAATCATATGTCATTGGAAAATTTAGACTTGGGGTTAGAAATAAAGCAGGAGATCAGCTTGTAGATTTCTATGAAGCAAAACTTGTCCATCACAAACACATGCTTTAAACAACTGAACAGATGACTGTATATGAGAACTTCACCAGATGGCCAATACAGAAATCAAATAGACTATGTAATTGAAAGCAGGAGATGGAAAGCTGTATTCCCTCTGCCAAAACAAGACCAGGAGCAGATTGTGGTACTGACTATGAACTGTTACTATCAAACATTAGAGCACTAAAAGAATTGTAGTGTCAAAATATAACATAAATAACATTCATGATGGATTTAAAGTCCATCATAAAAAACAGATTTGCATTGTTAAACTTAACTGACCAAGAACCAGACAAACTGTGGACTGAACCTGTAACTATTATTAGGGGAGAATGTGAAAAGACAATGCCAGAAGTAATAAGGAAAGAAAAATTGAGATAATGACAGAAGAAACACTAACATTGTTGAAGACAGGTGAGAAGCAAAAGTAAAAGTTGACAAAAGCAGAGTTAGAATGTTGAATACAGTTTTTCAATGACTACCACACAGAGAAAAAGAGAACTACTGCAATAGTCAATGTAGGGAGATAGGAAAAAAACAACATAAAAGAAAAATCAAGAGATATCTACTAGAAGGTTCATGAAATAAAAAGGAAATTCAACCTAAACTTGGAATGCTAAATGACCAAAAAGGAATCATGTTATCTGACTAGGAAAAAATAAAAGAAAGGTGGAAACAGTATACTGAAAATCTATACAGAAGAGAGAAAAGGATGGCAGATACCTTTGAAGAAGATTCCTATAAAGAAGAAACTGTAATTCTAGAAAACAAAATGAAAGCTGCCCTGAAAGTATTAGGAAGAAATAAATAACCAGTGTTGCTCACATACCAATAGAATTATTTCAATTCGCAGAGACCAAATTTGTCAAAATCCTAACAAGAATATGTCAACAAATATGGAAAACAAAACAATGACCCACAGACTGGAAACATTCAATATACTTCCCAATTTTCAAGAAAAGAGATGTCAAGGAGTACAGCAACTATAGAGCCATTGCTCTAATTTCCCATGCAAATAAAGTGATGCTCAAAGTGATACAACAATGTCTTCTACTTTATATAGAGCACAAAATGCTGGATATTCAAGCTGGATTCAGAAAACAAAGAGGCGCTCTAGACTTAATTAAGAACATTTGCTGGCTACTGGATTATGCCAAAGAATTTCAGAAGACATTTAGTCCATATTTTAAAGACTACAGTAAAGCCTTTGACTGAGTGGATCATGAAAAGCTGTGGGTTACTCTGAAAGGAATGGGCATGCCTCAGCACTTGACTGTCCTAATGTATAACCTGTATTGTGGACAGGAAGCCACTATCAAGATACAATATGAAGAGACAGAATGGTTTCTTATAGGCAAAGTTGGCAGACAAAGGTATATTTAACTCCCTATTTGTTTAATCTGTATGCAGAACTTGTCAAATTAAAAACTGGGGTAGACTCAGAAAGAAAGACTGAAAATTAGTGGAAGAAATATCTTCATATTGCAGATATGAGGATGATACCACCTTACTGGCAGAAAGTAGCAATAATTTAAAATGACTTCTGATGAAAGTGAAAGAAAGTACCAAAGCAGGACTGCATTTGAATATCAAGAAGACAAAAATCCTGACTACAGAAGATATACACGACTTTGCCACAGAGGATGAGAACATTAAAATTGTTAACGATTTTGCTTACCTTGGTTTACTCATCAATTCAAGTGAAGACTGCAGTCAAGAAATTAAGATAAGGCTGAACAATGAAAAAAAATAGGGAAAGATCACCAAGAGCAAAGATGTGTCATGAGACCAAGGCTAAGATTCCCAGTTACTATATACGAACATAAAAGTTGGACAGTAAAGAAAGTTTATAGGAAGAGGTAATTCATTTGGAACATGTAGTTGGAAGAGAGCTCTATGGATACCCTGGACCACTAGAAAGACTAACAAGTGGGTCCTACAGCAAATTAATCCTGAAACGTTGTTAGAGGCGAAAATGAACTGAAGCTGTCCTGCTTTGTGCACATCCTGAGAAGGTAGGGTTTTTGAAAAGAAAATAACTCTGGGAAAAATAGAAGGCAGCAGGAAAAGAGGAAGGCCAAATATGAAAGAGAGTGATCCCATAAAAGGAACCATAGGCATGAGTCTAAGGAGCTGAACAGGGCTGTTGATGATAGGATGTTGTGGACATGACTTATTTACAGGGTTACGAAGAGTCAGAGCTGACTCTGGTATGTGACACACAGGATATTACTAAATATTCACATAAAAACTCAATGGAAATTATGATTTGTTGGTATCAGGAGTTCATAAGTTTATAAGCTAAATGGTTTTTCTAAAATAAAAGGTTTTGGACTTTATCATCCAATCAAACAATGATTCATTAGGTGAAAAAGTAGGTAAAGCCATATGTAGAATGACTAAGAAGAACTCTAGCATACTGAAAAGAATTTAGGATTTGGATTCAGAAACTCAAGTTTAATCATGACTTTGCAATTTACTTGTTCAGCATGACTCTAAACGACTTAATCTTTATTCTCAATTTTTGACTCTATAATTTGAAGATAAATACCTATACTTCTTTTGTTTCCTGTAAGATAAAACGAGTTTAGTTGCTTCAAGTACTTAGTAGACTTCTTGGCCATGAAGCACTCGATAAATGATAATTGCTAACATCATAATTCCTGCTAGCATAAGGATAAAATATGGTTATATAAATACATGCTGCCTTCCACAAAAGAAAAGAAAACAAACAAACAAACGAAAATAAAAAAACAAGAAATAGCTCCACAATATATGGTCCACACTTTTATTGAATGTTAAAGAATGACCCATGTGTACAAAAAGATGTTTAATAGTTAACTACTTCTTCACATGAAGAAGCTAAAAATGAAATAAATAAGTTGTCGATTATTTTTATTACCCTTATGCCAGAAGTGAAACAAATTTATAAATTAAAATTCTATGCTATGATTGGAATGACATCTTTAAAATGCAAAATGGGGAATTCCAAGGTTCAACCCCTCCACTGAATCAAGCATTAGGCTGGCAAAAGCAGACAGGATCAACCTTTTTGGAACTCTGCCATCCAATAAAAAACTTAGAGCAAACAGGGGAATGCTTAATAAAGAAAGAGATTACTATAGTTCAGTAAGAAAGCACTGTGGTCTTTTTTGCTTACTCTCTGACAATCTTCCATACTCCAGCTCAGATACAACATCTAGACAGATAAACCTAGAAATAGGAGACTTAAAAAAACATAAACCTATTAGATCTAACAGAATATGTATAAAATATTTAACCCAAAAATAACAGAATACATATTTTTCTCACATGCACTTAAGATATTTTTCAGATAGACCATATGTTAGGCCACAATACAAATTTAAACAAATTTTAAAAGATCGAAATCATATAAAGTATTTCCTCTGACAACAGTGGAATAAAGCTAGAGATCAATAAATAAAGGAAATTGAAAGATTCATAAGTATGTGGAAATCAAACAATACACTTTTGAACAACCAATGTATCAAAAAAGAAATTACGAGAGAAATGAGAAAACACTTTAAGATGAATAAAAATAAAGAAAAACAAGATTCCAAAACATGACATGCAGCAAAAGCAATTCTCAGAAGGAAACTAAGAGCTGTAATGTATTTGTTATAAAAGAATAAAATTCTCAAATCAATATCCTAACTTGACATCTAAGGAACTCAAGAAAGAACTACACTCATAGCTAGCAGAAGAAAATATAATACAAATTAAAGTGAAGATAAATGAAATAGATAAAAAAATTAATAACATTAAAAGTTGATTCCTTGTAGAGATCAAGATAATTGACAAAATTTTAGCTAGACTGACAAATAAATTGAAGACACAAATAAATCAAATCATAAATGAAAGTGGGGATTTACTAGCAAACTCATATAAATACAAAGAATTATAAAAAGAATACTACAAATGACTGAATACCAACAAACTAAATAACCTAGATGAAACTAAAATAGACAAATTCCTTGAAATAGGTCAATCGCTAAAACTGAATAAAAAAAGAAAAATAATCTCAACAGATCTGTAAGTAAAGAGATTGAATAAGTCATCAAAAAACTCCCAATGACAAAAAAAAGCCCAGGATCAGATTGCTTCCCTGGTGAATTCTACCAAACACTGAGAGAAGAATGAACACCAGTATTCCTCAAATACTTTTAAAAATAGAAGAAAAGTGTATATTTCCTAATTTATTTTATGAGATTATTATCTTGATACCAAAGTGAGACATACCATGAAAAAATAAACTATAAATCAATATCACTTATGAAGATACACACAAAATTTTCAACAAAATACTAGTAAACAAAATCCAACAGCATATTTAAAAAATGACAGCAAAATTTATCCCAGGAATGCAATGTGATTTAACATACTAAAATACTAAAATCAATCAATGTAATACAGAACAATGAAGAAAAAAACTTTTATGAGCATCTCAATTGATGCAGAGAATGCATCTGACCCAAACCTAAACCCTTTCATGGTAATAACACTAAAAAAATTAGAAACAGAGAGACTATCATCAATATAATAAAGGGCATTTATTAAAAAGCCACAGCTAACATCATACTTAATAATGAAAGACTTCATGGTAAAAGACTGAAAGCTTTCCCCTGAGATCAGGAACAAAAAAAGGAAGTCTATTTTTACCACTGCTTTTTTTTTTTTTTTTTTTTT
>NW_011888785.1:23434793-23436230 GCF_000151845.1 Pteropus vampyrus | reverse complement strand
TATATATAGAAAATATAATCCTATATTTTTCCCATAAATCCCATTAAATACCAAGAATGCTCAAAGAAACAGGCAATAAACAAATGCAGCAAAGTTGCAGGGTACAAGATCAACACAAAAAATGTCAGTTGTGTTTCAATACACAAGTAGTGGCCAATTTGAAAAGGAAATCAAGAAAAAACAATTTTATTTATACCAATGTTCAATAAATAAAATACCTAGGAATAATTTCACAAAGAAAGGAAAGACTTTTATACTGAACACTACAAAACTTTCTTGAAAGAAAAACATAGAGCTAAATAAATGGAAATATATCCAATGTTCATGGATTAGAAGACACTATAAGGTTAAGATGGAAATACTGCCCGAGTAATCTATAGATTCAATACAATTCCTATAAAAATTTTAGGAAGACACTATAAGGTTAAGATGGAAATACTACCGGAGTAATCTATAGATTCAATACAATTCCTATAAAACTTTCTTGAAAGAAAAACATAGAGCTAAATAAATGGAAATATATCCAATATTCATGGATTAGAAGACACTATAAGGTTAAGATGGAAATACTACTCGAGTAATCTATAGATTCAATACAATTCCTATAAAAATTCCAGTGGCCTTCTTTTGCAGAATTAGAAAAGCTGATCATCAAATTTACATGTAACTTCGAAGAGCCCCAAATAGCGAAAATAATATTGAAAAAGAAAAAGAAAATTGGAGGACCTGCACTTCCCTATTTCACAACTTCAAAGCTACAGTAATAAAAACAATACGAAACTGGCATAAGGGCAGAAATAAATCAACAGAATAGAATTGACAGTGCGGTAATAAACCCTTACATCTATAGCTAATTGATTTTCAACAAGTATGTCAAGATCATTCAATAGGGTAAGAATAGTCTCTTCAACAAATGATGCTATATATCCAGATGTAAAAAAATGAAGTTGGACACCTACCTCACATCCTATACAAAAATTAACTCAAAATATATCAAGAACCTAAATAAAAGAGCTAACACTATAAAACTCTTAGAAGAAAACATAAGGATAAATCTTTGTGACCTAAAATTTGACAATGGATTTTTAGATATGACACCAAAAGCAAAAATAACAAAAGAAAAAAAATACACAAATTAAACTTTTAAAAAATAAAAATTTGCATATCAATGGCCAGGTGAAGAAGGTGAAAAGACAATCTAGAGAATAAGGGAAAATACTTGCAAATAATATGTGATAAGAGTCTAGTATCCAGAATATATAAAGAACTCTTACAACTCAAAGACAAAAAGACATACATCCCAATTAAAAACTGGGCAAAAGACTTTAACAGTCATTTTTCCAAATGAGAAATACAAATGGGGGTGTGGAAGGGGAGGTAGATGGGAGAAAGGATTTAAATAATTTCTTCAATTAAAATAATTAATTAATTTATTTG
>NW_011888785.1:23418725-23433658 GCF_000151845.1 Pteropus vampyrus | reverse complement strand
AGGGAAAATACTTGCAAATAATATGTGATAAGAGTCTAGTATCCAGAATATATAAAGAACTCTTACAACTCAAAGACAAAAAGACATACATCCCAATTAAAAACTGGGCAAAAGACTTTAACAGTCATTTTTCCAAATGAGAAATACAAATGGGGGTGTGGAAGGGGAGGTAGATGGGAGAAAGGATTTAAATAATTTCTTCAATTAAAATAATTAATTAATTTATTTGTAAAAATAAATTAAAAAAGCTTATCAAGCTCTTAAAAAAAGATGAGTACAATAAAAAAATACAAATGGTTTAGAAGCACATGAAAAGATGCTCAATATTAGTCATCAGTGAAATGCAAATTAAAATCAATGAGTGACCAATTCATACCCCTAAGACAGCAATAATAATAATAATAATAATGATAAATGGAAAATAGTGAATATTGGGAAGGACATGGAGAAAGTGGAATCCTCATACATTGCTGGTAAACATGTAAAATATTTCATCTATTGTGGAAAAAGTTTGACAGTCCATTAAAAAGCTAATTATGAAATTACCATACTACCTAGCAATTCCACTCATAGATTTATAGCCAAAAGGATTGAAAACAGGTACTCAAACAAATATGTGTGCATTAATGGTCATTGCAGCACTATTTTCAAGAGCTTAATTTGTTTTAAAGTATTAAAGGAATATAACATTTTAGGAATATAACATTTTAATACTTTAGTTGTAAAGTGAAACTTACTAACTACAAGGATATAAAAAATAAAGTGAGGCTAGTGATAATTAATGAAACCTGAACTTATTTATCTTGCATTTGAGTGAGCATTACATAGAAGTAAGGGGCATCATATTTCTAAATTTTACATTTTCATTAAAAGATGCATTGCTTTGTGACAATACAGATATATTTCTTAACTGGCTTGTTGATCCAGTCAACATTACATTTTCTTGACTATTTTTCTAGGAGAAAAGAAAATGCTTGAAGGTACTGATGACCTCCTTTTCCTTTTATTCTCCCAATGTCAAGTTATTATTACTAAGTTTAAAATCACTTTTTGTAGTTACTACTTCAAAAATTTATTGGGGCAGCAAAACCTATTTTGCCTATATGCTTTTAGCTAGGCAGAAAGAAAGCTTGATGACTCGTAAACATAAAGAGAAATAAAGAAATAATTTAAAAGCATTGACAATCTAAAGACTATGAAAACATGATAGCACAAGAATTGAATTAAGATCAGCTCACTGGATAATGAACACAGATACCATCTATTTTCTCAATTAACTTTTACTTGGTGCTGCTGCACTAGGATAATGAATGTTATTGAACAACTATCTAATGCTGATTCCTTCTTCAAGGACAGAAAATCATTTACAGTTTTAATATGCTACCATGAGATAACTACCTTCCTTTATCAGAAAATGTGTTAAATGGTTTATGCAGGCAATCTAAAGTGGAATAATAAAGTTAATAAAAATTTTCCAAAAATTAACATAAAAACTTATTCTAAAACATAAACGTAAATTTAAAAAGTATAAAGCATCTTCCCAGTTTTCTTTTCAGCAGTCATTTTTTTTAATATTCCAGCATGCTGAATATTGTAGTACTTACTGCCTGCCTGTGAATTATTCCATTTTGAGAACAAATTATTGATTTATAACGAGAGATTGTAATGACTTTAGTGCTTCTATAAAACATTTTCTCATTGGCAATCTCTCATCAGAACAAATTTAACTTTATTTCAAATGCTGTAAAATGTAAATTTCTAATTTTACATATGATGTATTAGTTATAATTGATTGCCATGTCATGTGTTTTCTAAAGCATCAGATCATTGGCAATTTTAGGAATGATTTAACAACCTATCAAAAGTCAAAATGACCATTTTAATAGTGGTGTAGTTTTTTACTAAATTATCTTGAGATAATAAAAGTATTTTACATTTCAGACCCTTGAAATGCCTAATCAGAAAATCACAGGAATCTCTTTTTGTTTGTTTGTTTGTTTCTCATTGAATATCCCCTGGCCTAAAACATAAACTTGGAACATGACGTTAAAATAGTTCAGAGTTGTTTTCATCTACATACGTTTGCAGTGGATAAAATATTACTTCTTCATAAACTCAAATCATGTGAAATAGAGCATGATTTAAATTAAATAACAAATTAAATTAAATAACAATAACAAAATTTCCCTGGAAAGTACTTGACCATGACCCTTATTCCATATAAACTGCCAAACAATTTGGTTCTTTAGGAGACAATGCTATTAATAATGGATAAAAGATGACAATTAAATTAAGTGTCAAGAAATATTCAGTATTCTAGAGGATAATGCTCATGGGTTTATATAAATATGACAATATTTTTACTAAATGTCCTTTTAAGAAGTTAACTTCTCTTTTCATTTTTCATTTCTACACTTTCAATTACATGAGAATAGAGGCATAATTGGATGGTTGGTAACATGATTTTCCAAGGATAATTAATGAACCTGAGCTTATTGATTATCTTGCATTTGAGTGAGCATTTATAGGCATCGACTCCTGCTTAAAGGAAAGAACTGGTTGAAACCATGAGCAAAAAAGCTTTTTTAAAAATACAGTAACATTGCTGTTTTGTTAGAAACATTTCTATCATTTTAATACCCATGACACACTGAAGAAATTCATGTACATTTATTCACGTCAAAAGGAAAATTAATGTTGTTGAGCTTTTTATGAAGTATTATAAAACTCTCTACAATTAGCATTAATTAGTACTTTAAGCAGTGATTTCATCTTGAGGTTCAAAGAAATAAATGATTAAGCCATTTAAGTAGCCTCCATGCCAGGAGATTCAGATCACTGAATTAGGCTGAGTTTTTATCAGAAAAAATAATGAAGACTTGCCTTGACCCTGCTATGCTAAAATATATTACCTAATAGATAAATTAAAATTTGGTCCAACCTATTAAGAGTAATTTATTCATGTAGATAAAGTGGTTTATCAGAAAGCCCAAACAATTTTTGTATATTTTTTTTTTTTTCATAAACTTATCTTTCACTTGAGGAGGGAGAAAGAGAAAGTAAGGAATATAATCACTTTTAGCTTCAAATCTTCTATTTTTACTGATTTTTTTAATCTCTTAAGAGTTTTTTTATTGTTTTTCACAAAACTAAGCTTTTATTTGCTAGCTCATAACATTTTTTCAACCAAAATAAAATAGTGAGATAGCAGGTCTATAATCTAATGATTTCTTATATTGTTTTCAACCATTAAATTTTTTCAATTGTTTTAATTTGAATCTGTCACAACTTGTTCTTGAGGTTAAAATAAAATGGATAAAAATTCCTTTTGTTGTTTGTGGCTTCAGGATAAACTACCTCAGTTTATTTAGCCTGTTCATTTAAGACTCAGTTTAACTCATCACACTTATTCTAGTGCTCTAATTCAAACTCTACACATAAGGTGCAGAACAATAATAGCAAGAAAACCCTATTGTTTAGTGGAGCCTCATTTGATTCAAATGAAATTAATGTTGGCTGTGTATGGGGGTGAAAAGAACATTGACCTGGACATCAACTGACTCATCTTTTAAATTATGGAATAAAATAAACATAAAGTCTACAAGAAATAAGTGGTTTGGGTCTCAACCAAGCAAGTGCATATGAAAATATTTTATTAGTTATACTAGGTTATGAAAGCATTAAGTATATTATGTATATATGTTTATTATATGTATTATACACATATATGCCTACTATAAATGCATATTTTGATGTAGAATATGATAAGAAAATGTCAAGTAACATTGGAATATGTTGTAATGCCACTATATACCTTACACCCCAAAATATACCTCAAACTTTTACAAATTTTTATAGCAGAATCATTAGTTACTAGCTTACTAATCTTTTTCAATAACAGCTAATGCAGCAGAATAGAGAATCCTAAATAGTTAGTAATTTTTAGAAATTTAAACAAATATATAAAAACATGTATGTGTATTGGGAGGGGATGTATTTGGAAGCATATGTATGTAGCTTTATTGTAGAGGGAGTAACAAACTACACAATTTCAAATTAGAAGTCATAGTGAATAGTTAAGAAACTAATACTATGATAAAATAGTTAAGAAGCTAATTAATGTTAAATCATGGTCTATGTTTTTAAACTGTCAGTAATAATCAATGCTTTACTAATTCAGAACTCCCTGTGTTAGTTAAACTGGTATGTCCAAATATTTAGTATTTCATTTTTAGCAGAGGTCTTTCACAGAACATTACAACATACATGTTTCTTATAATTGTACTCATTTGCATATTTTGATATGTAATATCTGGAAAGGATAACACAAATAATCTGATTTTTCCCCTTCGGTCTTAAAAGCTTTGTTTTGAAATTAATCCTTAGTTATTAATTATAATGAAATAGCAAACTAAACTACTGAACATTAAACTGATGAAATCAACTAAAAAACTTTCTGGTTTTCACTCATTGACATTTTTATATATGTATATATTTGTTTTTATTTTTATCATAGCCAAATAATTAATTACCATAAATTATTTTAGTGCCATTTATTTTGAAAATCACTTTAAAATAGTATTTCTTATTTCAATTTTAAAATAGCTGAATTTTAAAATGTAAGGTTTTAATCATATAAAAGTGTTATGAGAAATATATATTAGTAATAAAGAAGAGCTATATAAAGAATGAGCCTTCTATAATTTACAAATCTATCTTTCATATATAAATAATCTTTCTGACATATATAAATACCAACATTATAAAACAATTTCATCAAAGTCAGTTTTAATAGACTGATTTCTTACATTGCTTTTCAAAGAGAGTAATGAAAAATAACTCCTAATAAATATTTTTCAAATCACACTTGGCCAGCATAATGTTTTTTATATCTGTATATTCTGACAGAAATAAAATCGACAGAAATAAAACTTCTCAATTTAGGTTATAAAAATTACTCTCAGAAATAGACATTAAAGAGTTCCAAAAATCTTAAAAATAGCTATCAAAACAGCAATCAGTCAAGCAAAACATATTCTTGTAAAAATCAGCTCATGAATACCATCTGCTTGGCAACAGGACCCTGGCTTAAACTCTAGAATAAAATGATTTTAATGAGAAGTCTGTCTGTTACTAAAAAAAAGCTCTTAACTTGTTCAATAAGTCTAAGGGTAGGACAAAGGAGCTTTACACTTAACAGCTCATGTATTTTTAAGACCTTATGAAAGTGATAAAATTTTAACATAGCCTATTTTAGCACAAAAAGTGTTGTGTATCATCATTAACAAAACGTACTATTTATGAAATATAGGCCTTTTTGATAGAGGAATAACTTTAAAATTTTATTATTTTTTTTAAGATAGTGAAATCTTGGAATAAATTAGATCCCTTCTAGCTCCAAACAAATTCTTCGAATTCACAAGGCTATTTCTTCCAATGAATAATGTCACTTTCTCCCCTGATTTTGTAAAGAACATGCTACATTAACTTTCCTTCCTGAAGTTATTGATCATCTGGGGTAATGATGTAATCAGTCTCATTGTGTAGAAGAAAGAAAAAGGGCATTTTGGTGCTCTAATTTATAAAAATTCTGTAGATGTGATGCTAGAGATAATTCTCAGGTACACATAAAAATACTGGACTGAAATATATTTGGAAAAGTGTAATGTCATCCATTCAGCAAAAGGAAGAAAAACATAGAGAAGAAAGTGACAGGAAAAACTGTAACACTGAACTACACAAAAAGTAGGGAGAAGAAAAGTAAGTTTTTATATATTTATTTTGTTGTTGTTGTTGTTTTTAAGCGTAAGTGCAAAATTAGTGAATTCCCCGACCCTCCAAAATTGAAAGCAGTTTGATGGATGAAAGAGATCTATTCACTTACTAATTTGTCAAATTAATTTATTGTTACAGAGAACCCTACTATGAATCAGGCTTCTTCCTAGGCTCTGGGGATATAGCAGTGAACATAATAAACAAAAAACCTCACCCATAGATTCTAGTGGGGAAGAAAGACAATAAATAAAATTACAAAGGACCTAATACAGTATTTTCGATGATGTTATGTGAAATGGAGAAAAATCAAGAAGGGCATAAAAATAAGGTATTTAGAAAGTGGGTGGTTCTCAATCGGTCAGCTAAGGAAGGACTCATTACCCAAAAGAGTAAATCTAAAATGGTTACAGAAAATTGGAATTTGAAATTTCTAGACAAGCAGAATTATATACTCCACAGAATATGAAAGTTATTAGGAGATTTGAGAATTATTTTTACCAAGCTACAAAGTAAAGCTCAGATTTAAGATTTTATATTCATATAAGGAAGCAGGATGTAACAAAAAAATAATTTGGTTACATAAATGTTGTAAAATATAAAATTTGGCTTTGAGGCTGTGACTTTGATATTACAATAAAGGGGTCTGGAAAATTAATAGAACTCACCTCTTACAGACATTGGGGAATATTACATAACTCAATAAAATGATCTCAGATAACTCCCTGCTCCAGGTATGCCCACTGTGTATATTATTTTATAATTTTCTGTTAATTAGTACTAATTTGAATCAATTGAATGTATAAGATATCTTAGGAGTAGCATGGACTCAAATGTCAGTGATACACTAATTAGACAATATATACCCCATATACCCCTGCTTTGGAATTTCTGTGTCAAAGATGTGACCAAAGTTCTGTGACAAACATTCTACAGGCGTTAAAGGATCTCATGCCACATAGTTGAATTTCTGTAGAGTGAGAATGGAATAAAATTTAAATCCATTCCAAATGTTCCAAATTGCAGAATTAAGACAAATGTTTTGAAACTCCAGGAAAGGAGTTTCATAAAGAAAAAGAATTTGTAATAATTAAAGCTCTCCATAAAAGCTTGTGAGATAGTTACTAAGAACAAAAAAAATGTGTAGGAAAATAGAGACAAAAACAAATTAAAAACAGTCCACGTTTGCCTATGAACAAACAAAAAATGCAATATAGTGCTTCGATAGGTATTATGGATTGAATTGTATCTCTAACCTCCCTGCCAAAAAAATAAAAAAAGAAGATACATTGGAGTCCTAATCCATAGTACTTCCAAACATAAAATCATTTAGACACAAGGTCTTTACAGAGGTAATCAAGGTCATGTCATTAGTGTGGGACCTAATCAATAGAACTGTTGTATAAAGAGGGGGGATTTGGACAGTGAGACAGATACACAGAGAGAGAAGACAATATGAAGAGACACAGGGAAACTGTCATCTGAAAGACAAAGAATGCTAGAGCCAGCAGAAACTAGGAGAGATGCCTGCAACAGCCCTCAGAAGGGCCAGCCCTGCTGCTACTTTGATTTTGGACTTCTAGCCTCTAGAATTGTGACAATTGATTTCTGTTGTTTAAGCCACCCAGTTCATGTTACTTGGTTAGGAAAGACTTAACAAACTAATACAATTTGTGGGCAAGAAGAACAAAATGATCCCAGTGGTAAGTTAGACATAATGCCTCCTCTCTGGTTCATCCTACATCTTTAGAGTTTACTAGAGTGTCTAGAAAAGAGCAATGAATGAATCAGATAATGAGTGAATGCAAACAATAAATTTTGAAATGAATAAACCTAATTGAGAGGAATTTAAATGAGAATTTTGGGTAGAGCAGAGAAAATGACAATATAAAAAGACACCAAGCATGGTACTGAAGCAGTAAGAAAAAATTTTTTTAATAAGTGTCAGAAGAGACTAATAAAGAATAAGAACTGTAAAGTGCAGCATCTAACATTCTAATTCTGACCAGGTTTTTAGTTTATTAAGGAACCATGATAAAGACACTAGCCTACTCTGGGCTTTGTTCCTCATCTGTATGGTGGCTGGACTATCTTAATAGCTAAATATCCTTCAGCTTGTGTTCAGTGTCTTATATGTCTATACAAAATATAAGCAAAGTAGAATTGACACTTAAAGCAAAGGAAATATCAATTTAGATGATCAAAAGGATGGGTTAGATTGTAGTAATTAAAAGGTAAGTAGCCAGAGTCTTTTAAAGACCAGATTTTATGGGTCTTTGTTAAGAAATTTCTAATATATTCTGAATTTGATGAAAATCTGCTGTAGAGTTTAAGCATTGGAGTGCATGATATATAATCTGGCATACATTTGAGAAAACCACGCTAGAAATAGTTTAAAGAACTGACTGCAAGAAAGG
The DNA here is from genome assembly GCF_000151845.1 of Pteropus vampyrus. Taxonomy (NCBI): domain Eukaryota; kingdom Metazoa; phylum Chordata; class Mammalia; order Chiroptera; family Pteropodidae; genus Pteropus; species Pteropus vampyrus. Next base: position 23,425,469 of record NW_011888785.1, on the reverse strand, counting down.
CAAGAGCATAGGGAGTTTAGGGGCTAGTGCACAGTGGAAGTAAAAAATGACAGTGGCTTTGGTTTAGGCTCCCTGTGGCCAAGGGAAATAAATCCAAACTCTAACTTGGGAAACTAGATCCCCTGTGACCTGTTCTTTACTTGCTTTTCCAGTTTCATTTACAGTAAACTTTTTTCTCTTCTTCTGCTTTATGTCTGCTCATCAGTCTGAACCTTCACACATTCTGTTCCTTCTATTTAGGACGACCTCCATTTTTCTCTTCATAGTGCAACAGAGGCCTCACATTCACATTTCAGAACCTTCTCTTAGAAACATTTCCTGACATTTCGAGGAAGAGGAGATCTTAACTGCAGAATCTCATATAATGTAAAACTTATCTTTCATGCTGTATTATAAGTGTTCAATGCCAATTGAATGGTGGGATTTATTTTCAGCTTTATTAGTCTGAGAAAATTATCAACATGTTTACTACTGAGCTAGAGTTTATAAATTAAAGTCACTATGAATATCACTTGGAAGATTATTCTTTTCAGTACAACTAATAGTAATCCATGCTTATAATTAAGACAGTTTAAAACAGATTCAAACCATGTCTTGAAATTTGCAAAAAAAAACAAAACCAAAACAAAAAACAACAAATTATAAAATTGATGTTTTAGAATCAGAGTATCTAAAAAATGGTAAAAACTTTGCCTGTATTGAAATGGCCTACCTCATGTGTGTGCAATACAACAGTATCTTTGAATTTGTATACAATTATTCCATATTGAAACAATTAGAAAAAGGAACTACTGAACTGTGCTCAAAGGCTCAATATACCTAAGATTTTTCAGGCTCAGAGTATTATTTGGTAATTCTACTCAACTCTTTTTATGATTTGACAGTTAATCATTGTTGATACAATGAGTAACATAATCCATATAACCCACTGTATCTTTCATTTCATACTTCCAAATCTAAAGTGAATATTATGAGGAAAAAAATATCGACAACTTGAATCTCTTTTATAACTGAATATGTTTGAATTGTGGGTATAGGGACATATAGTAAGTAAATGATGAATCCATCAACTGGAAAAGTCTATTCTTTCTATTTACAGAAGCCTTGAATATTACTTTAAAATGCTATAAAAAACACATTTTCAAAGTTTCCCAAGTAATTCTTCAGGTGAATTTATAGCTCATAGCTGTAAAAATACCAATGTAGTATAACTGAGTTAAAAACCACTTCTCACAATAGATTTAAGTCTAGAAACAAAGCTATGCATAAAATAATTCTCTAAAAATTGAATAAAATCTTAATATACCAGTGGTTCCCTGACTTAACAGTTATGACCTCTATCCCCCATGAAAAGTTTTACTTTATAGGATATACTGTTTGAGAAAGTACATAATAACAAAATGTCACTATGAAACTAGGAAACTTAGATGTGAATTTGTAATTAATATTTCTATTGATATGTCTATATACCTATAAATAGACTTATAGTCAGTCATATGTAATGGCATATTTTTCAGCCCGCAGCCAATGTTTAACATAGATGAGTCAGTGGAAATATAGCAATGTCTCAGAAAAACCTATTTAGAAGCTTCAGGGTTTGAAGACCTAGAGTTCAGAAACCAGTATATTAGAACTTTTAATTTGAACATAAATCTTGTTTTAAATTGAACTATCATCTTTATCAATAAACTTCTAAAGAGATATATTAGACTTTCTTAAGTAGACTGCACCTGCTTTTATAGATGATTATTCTTATTCTCAGCTATAGATCTTCACAAATGTGTCCAACATATCTGTATATGTTTTTTTCCCCTTGAAGCATACTTATATATTTCTAAATAATGAATAACTATTAATCTCAATTATTCAAAGAAACATAAAAATTATTTTTGCTTGTGTAAGCATCAGGACTATGGCTTACCTAAGGTTAGATTAAGAAAGTTGCCAGAAACAAAATAAGCATGAATGAACTATGAAGATTATATTATGAATTCATTTACCTACTGTAGAAATGCTCTTTTTGAGCAGGAAGTGTCCTAAGCCCTTTTATGAAAACATTCTGGCTGAGGGAAAAAGAGAACTACTTAGATGATCTCTAAGGACCATCCCACTAAGAACTCCAGTATCCATAGGTCTAAATTTATGGTCTTCCTTTGACTTATCTGTTTATATTCAATGTTTATTCCATTATTGAATATGAATATTATATTCACTGAAACTATAGTCTAAAATTGACACATGGGGGATTTCAAGATTCAAGCAAAACTTGCAATTTCATTGTCATAAAATAATAAACTTCCTTCTGATTTTGCCTTGCAGATTTTTTTTGTGTGTGTGGTATTTTTAAGGGAATGTATACATTTCTATTCCCCACCCCCAAACTAAGAATTAAATTATCCTCACTGATATTTAGTATTAAGTTTCTAAGGTACCACGAGCTTTATTGCTTTCTAAAGTCTGCAAACACATGGTTAACATCAATTCATCCAGTGTCTTCTAACTGAAAAGAATCACTCTTACCGTGTAGCCCTCGGTATACTGAAAAGGAGCCCTGGAACTTTCGTCTGCTGTTGGACTCAGAGGCTTGGGGTCCGACATGGACCGCTGCATCATCTTGGCTGTCTTAGGACTCGCTGGGGGAACTTTAGCCATATCTGGATGCAGTACTTTCTGTGGACTTATATCATCAGGGAGGGGTTTTTCATAAGGTACAAAGGCTGATTCTAAGGCTTTGCCTGGTGAAAGTGGTGAGATGGGTGAATAAAGGACTTTTGGAGATTTGGGTGGGGAAGGAGCCAGCTGTAGTGTGGAATCTGCTCGAAGGTGAGATGAATAACCGATCTCTAAAGGTGTTGGGCGTTTCTTGTCTTTGGGTGGAGATGTGGCACTCAGATATTGAGGACTCTGTGTGTCTGAATCTGCTTCTGTTTGACATCCTAAACTGCCCCCTTTGTAAGTCTTTTCGGGTGCTGAAATGTGTTTAATTATTTCTACCTTGGCATCCACGCGTGCCCGAATTGAAGGCGTTCGTATGGTTCCAACTGGTTCAGTTTGCACAGATATCTCTGCTACTGTTTGAACTGCTATACTGGAGACTTTGGAAAGGGGTTTGGTCTTCTCAGCCTCTGTAGTGCTGTCACCGTATTTTGCTACACGAGCCTTTCTCCTCGATCTAGTAGGCATGTCCCATTCATCCTGATCTTCATCATCAGTTTGGACACTTGTATCAACACTCTTTTTAGTTCTCCTTCTCCTACTCACGTAACTCCGATCTGTTGCATCTTCATCGTCAGTCTGTACACCACTGTCAACTATCTTTTTAAAAGAGCGGGGATCATCTGCCATATTTTCCCCTATCTCATCGTACTGTCCACGGACTTTAGCTCCAGAACTTCTTTTTTTGGGTTGTTTTTCATCTTTTACAACAACGTCTGTTAAAGGTATTTCTGAAACAGTACTCAGGATGCCAGGTGGGGCAATATACTGAGTAACACCATCAGACTGAACTGTGTACCATCCTTGGCTTTGTGGTATTTCAATCGCCACAACGGCTGATGCTGTGGTGGTTGTATCTTCGGTTGCCCAAAACTGACCACCTTCTGGGGCACCATACTGACCTTCCAACATTGCCTGCTCTGTAGTGGTTTGTGGGGAAGCAGTTCCTGAAGGATCATAGTTATACTGATAGATCTGGCGAATCTTCTGCTCCTCGAGCTGCTGGTGAAGCTGTTGCTGCAGCTGTTGGATCTGCTCTAGCTGTAACTGTTGCTGAGCTAATGTCTCCTGCCTCATTATGAACTGGGCTTGACGCTCTTCTTCTTGCTGATAGAGAAGGTGCTGCTTCATAGACTGCAGTTCCTCCAGCTTTTTCTGAACCATGATCTTTTCCTGTTCTCGGAACCTTTGTATTTCTTGGCGTTCCCACTCTAATTCCTCAGCAAAACGCTGTTGCTTAATTTTCTCCAGTTCCAAGAGTTCACGCTCCAAGTCTAGCTGCTGTTGTTGTTTATCTTCTTCAGGGACAATTAAAATGGCACTTTCATCTCCCACTTCAGAAAACACTTCAGATGCTGTGGTTAAAGTGGGAACTGAGTCTATTGTCTCAGCAGTAAGAGTTTCCATGGTAATAGTTTGCAAACTGGCACTGATATCAATACCAGTTACTACAATGTCTGTTTCAGATGCACCTGTTGTTAGGAAATATGATCTAGGCATTGGCTGGCTCTGGTGCAGGGCGGATAATGAAGTCATTGCATCGGTTGTGTGCACACCGGACAAATCTCTCACTGTGGTGCTGAAAATGGAGCCAGGTTGAGTGGTGATAGCAAATGTGGAGGGAATTGGAGTTGCCACTGAAGAATAGACAACACCATTAGATGACCTCAAAACACTCCCCACACCATACTGGGATCCTGGAGGCGGAGTCATTCTTGTTGTGGAATACTGTGGGGTACTAATCCCCACTCCTGAAATGACTTGTCGTGTTTCTGGATATGGACCTGTAGTCTTGCTTGAATAATCCATTACCTCACCTGAAATACAGGGTACAGTTATAGTCCAGTTCCCAGAAGGAATGATGCTTTGGGGTTTGAAAGTACTTTCAATCTTGATGAAAATAATGAATGGGACTGCATGCAAATCCACAGGTTAACCTAATTAGATGCGGAATAAAAGCAATGTTGAACATGCAGGCACATGCAGGCGGCTTTGGGCAGAATGAATTTAAAAAATGAAGTATAAAAGCGCACATGTACTCCAAAATATGTTGCTAAAACATCCAAAGAAAGAGAAAAAGTAACAAAATGGAAAAGGGACGTTTCATCCTGAAATGAGATGAGGAACACCAAAATGATATTTCAAGGAAAGGTCGGCTGGCACATCATACTGACCTGTAGTAATTCTCCCTGAAGTTAGATCTACTGCTGCATCAGTTTCTCCAGAATAATCAAAAGCATTCTTACTTTTATAGAAAAAATGTCCAGCTTCTGCTAGATTAGTGTCAGACATGGAAGGTTTCATTCCCCCAATCCCTCTATAACCATATGGCCCTGATCGAGCGTACTGATAGTGGTCATCCCTATAACCAAAACGGTCCTCAGGAAGAGTAGTTGCAGGCTGCTGTGCTGTGCAGCTCCTTCCAAAAGGTAACTTATAAACCATATCACAGCACACAGCTCTTCTTCCTGCAGTCAGATCAACAGGTTTCTCATCATCTTCTATTATTTTGGTCACCACACCTGAAGCAGATTCATCCATTGTTACAACAGTTCTGTGAGACTTTGTTGTACTGAGATCCACTACTTCCCCATCAGTGATCCCCTGGGATGTGGTGCTATCAGTCCATCCATTCGTGACACCAACAGGAGGTGCAGTAACAGGCTTTGTAGTAGCCAGTGTCACTGCGTGTGCTGAAGTACCTAAAGATAAGTTTATTGGTGCTTCCTGCCTACCCGTAGGAAAGGCCTGGCCACTTGGTGTCCTGTATGCGGGCTCAGTATGCCTTGATGTAGTAAGCTGAAGTGGTGTTGTTGTTGCATGTTCTATACCCACTAGACTTTCTGTGCCTGTGGTGTGACTTGCACTAGTTGTGCACGTGACAACAGTCATTGTCTCAGTGACCAGGGATATTGGAGTCACTACTGATGAAGTTGCACTGAGATTTATAATAGTGGGTTGGACAGCACTGATTTGTCTCCCATAAGCTTCACTTGTTGTGGTTGGCCTTTTCACATCCATTGTAGAAGCAGAAAGATCCATACATTTTTCAGTTACTTTAACTTCCACTTTTGGTATTGTACGCAAATCAATGGCATCACCAGCAAGTTGCAACTTTCCATTTTCTTTATGCTGATACTTCTCTAAATGTAGGCTATCTAAAGCAAGAGGCTCTGGAGGAATTGTTATAGAGATGCTGCTGAGACCAACACTAGGGACTGTACTTCTGGCTGCTGAAACCTCAGCCTTAGAAACTTCGGTTGTGAGAAACTGCATAACTGAAGTTGGGGCTGCTTCAAATGAAGATAGTGTTGTGAAAGGGATAGCAGAGAATGTTTCCAAAGCTCCTGAGATGTACAGGCTCTGTTCTGTTGAACGTGAAATTTCTGCAGCTGTCAGAGAAGGAACTACAGAAAACACTGGTTCAATGGATATCAGATCTTGAGAAGGTGATCCCAGGGGCCAACTGGTAATTGCTTCACTAGCCGAAGAATCTGTTGGAGTCCCAGGTTCAGATGGCAATGTGATAACCACGTAGGTTTCCATGAGGGATTTGGAAAATCTTGGTGAGGACTTGTTAGAGTGAGGAGAAAGTGGGGAGGTAGGGGAAGGCAATTTATAATCTGCTGAAGTGACTAAATTTAATGTCATATTTGAAGTTAAAGGTAGACCTGTTGGCTTAGGGTGTGTTTCTGTTGGCTTTTGTGTAGTTACTGGAAACTGAGGAACTGCTGGTTTAGGGGCAATGGGAGGTTTGCTTGGCTCAGGTCTATGTGTAAATACAAGTCCAGATGGAATTGAAGATGGCTTAGGAGGAACAGGAGGTGGTGCAGTGGTACATATTTTTGTTACAGGTAACCCATTACTCCTTGGAACACCTGTGGTCTCTACAGTGGTAACAGTGTCAACTAGAGGTGTAGCTACAGTAGTTAGAGTCACTGGAGCTGTAATGCTTAACTTTTTTTTAGGATGAATGGCTGGTTTAGGTGAAGTTGGTGGAGGAAGTGGTGGGGGAGGAGGTGGAGGAGG
>NW_011888785.1:23401737-23418645 GCF_000151845.1 Pteropus vampyrus | reverse complement strand
TCCGAAGAAATGGACGAGTTTTAGTTGGAAGAGAGGAAACAGGAAGACTGCCAGATGGTAACTGAGATGTAGGTTTTGCTTGACCAAAGACTTCTCCCAATATAAAGTGTGTAGTTGAAACCTGCTCCTTCATTGGAAAAGCTATTACAGAAGGTGGTTGATCAAACACAGTTTCAGATAAGCTAATTTTTGTTAGTTCAGTCTCAGACTCACTCCTTTTATCTCTGTAAGCTTCCAAAACTTCCAGAATAATTCCATTCTCAGTTTCCTTCACGGTTTTCTTCACTGGGTCTTTTTCAGTTATAGATAAGTCAGTGGAAATAGTGTCAGCAATTAGTCCCTCAGGCTCAGTTTCTATAGATTCTAAGATAGAAGGAGCTATATCAGGTAAAGAAATAATAATATGATCAGGACTAGTTCTACCATCTTGTATCATAGTCTGATCTACAGATATACTTATTTCTTCTGGATAGTCTATAATGCTGCCTGGAAAATATGTGGGTGAAGAAATCTCCTCAGAATCTTCAAATTTAGTTACTATGTCTACTGGCTCTGTATAAACTGTTGTTATGCTGTCCAGGGTAGTAATGGGTGAGGAGCTATCAGTGGTACAAACTGAAGAAATGGATGACGTGAGGGAAGGTGTGTCAGAGGGTGGCACAGATGTAGCACCTTCTGAAGGCTCAGAGTAAGTCAAAATCAGTGATTCGTGGGCAATTATCTCTTGAATTTCTCTTGTATAATCAGTTATATATTCATCTTCAATTTCCTCTGTTGAAAAATGTTGGGTTATTTTAACATCTGGGATAGAGAGTGTTGCACTGCTGGTTGAATCTGTAAGAGATGCTCCTGAAAGAACACTTGATGTCAACGATGCATCAGGCAACCTATCAAAGTCCACAGTGGACTCTGTCATGTCATCCCTGATAGGGGGCTGGGTTGGACTGGATTCAGGTGTTAACTGCATCTGTTGCCTCTTCATAAGTTCTTCATATGCAGCATCAGCATCTAATAATTTTTTTTCTTCACTGGCAGAAGTTACCATACTACCCAGATCCACTATCTCGTGGCTTTCTGGGATGATATAAGAACTTGAAACAATGTCTTCTTGAGGCACGACAGAATGTAAGCTTTCTAATTCATAAAACTCTTTCTGGAGATCTGTAATTTTCTGCATAGGATCATCATAAATCTGTTCTGGAAGTCTTATTTTTTGCTCTCTCCCTCTCTGCTGAATAAATCCATTTTCGTCTTCTTGACTTGTTAGCAGACTACCATCTACTGAACCATTGTATGTGTCCTCTACTAAAGATTCATAAATATAATCCTCTATTAACATCCCTCCATACAAAGGCTCTTTTTCAAACATTTCATCTCGTTCATTTGCAGCTGGAAAAGCCTTATATTTGTGGGTTTTATGCATCATTTCTTCATACATCTCTTCGGCACTTTTTAATGCTTTTTGGCCACCTTCTTTCTGCATAATAGAATGCTCATCTGTTGGTGAGTATAAAGACACTGCTGTGGGCAATTTATAAACTTTTTGCACTTCTATTATTTTTTCTGGGCTTATTTCAAAACCCTCTGGATCTGACTCTATGCTAGGTGAATATTCAGAACAAGAAGATCGATGGAGCTCCTCCATTTCTGCAGCTTGACGTAATTCTTCTGTTGGAGACGCATCTTCAATGGGGGAGAGATTACTAGGTGGTGTCTTTGGTCTTTCCCTCCTTCTCTGAGCTCGAAGTTCATCTTTGTCTTTCTTTGATTTTTTGCTAGAACTCTTTCTTTGTTGCTGTTCTAATTCCCGCTGCTTTTCTTGCTCCTTTAATAATTCTTCTTCCTCTCTCAATTCTTCTTCCTCTGAAGAATCTTCAATAGTAGGTAAAAGAGGACCATGTGATCTGTGCCGAGCTTTGCGCTGCTGTTTGCTCTCTCCTTTTTTGTGACTTGGGCTACTGTCACTGTCTTCATCAAGTGAGGACACTGATGTAGGGGATGTGCCAGGAGTGAAGCTGGAAGCATGAAGACTAGAAGATCCTTCCCCCCTTGACCTATCTTCTGGAGAGTCTGTCAGGCTTTCCATTTCTAATTCTGGCTCTTCATCAAAATACAATGCTGCTTTTTTCTGTGATGACTCTGCCGAATATTTATCTGCTATTGTGCTGTTGAGTTCAATCGTTTTAAATCTCCGTAGCCCTCCTCCTCCAGCAACTACAAGTTCTTCACTCTCCTGACTTTTAGTTTCTCTGTATTTAAGTTCAGGACTTTCATCAAATGTCTCGTCATCTTCATCATGCCACGAATGGCGTCTCCCTGCATCATCATCAAAACTTGTACTACTTTTTCGAGTTAGTCGCTTGTGTTTCCCTGCTGTTACTTTCCCTTTCCCTTTTGTTTCTTCTTTCTTTTGGCTCTCGATACTACTACTAATTTCTTTCAGCTGATTCCTAATGAACTCATCATCTTCGGAACCTGAAGCATCTTCATCAGCACTCATTTCTATTATTTGTTTTCGAATAAAGTCCTCCTCTTCACCTGATCCTTGACTATCATCCTGTTTATACTCATCACTGCTTGATGAACCAACACTGGTTCTCCGTTTTCTTTGTGGAACAGGTGAGTTTTCACTCTCACTACTGTCTTCGACTGAATCATAAGGCTGTCTTCTTGTACCTATGTCATCAACAAACTCAGACTTCTCTTTATGGTCCTTTCTGGAAGGAATGCCTTGTTGGCTATCTTTTTTAAAAGTATCTTTTTCTTCTTGACTCTCTTTCAACTTCTCTTCTGAAATTGCAGTTTCCAGTGTTTCAGTTAAACTCTGAGTTTTCTGTTGATCTGTAGGCTGCTCAGGAGAAACCTCCTGAGGTTGTGTTTTCCTATCTGACTTTTCTTCAACAAGCGTACTTCCCTGGGCTTCCAAGATGGACAGGACTGTACTTTCTAACTTAGCCAAATCTGAGGGGCTGGAAGGGCTGCTTTCTTGTGAAAAAGAGTCCTTTTTGAGTCCCTTGAGCAAGTCCTTTTCATCACTTGGAATAAGACTTGGAATTTCACCAAGTGAACCTGATATGCCATCTGAAGAATATCCAGTGTCACTCAGACCTTGTGGGCTTTTCGGCTGTTGAGAACTTGAAGTGTCTGATTTGTCGTCTTCCTTTTCCTAGCAGGGAGGAAAAGATACAGGAAAACTTAACATGGTTAAACTAATAAAATGGCCTCTCCATTACTCCCAAATAACTATATGAATGGAGAATTAATTGTAAAAAAATTTTTTAACTGCACACCAGTATTGTTTTTTAAAAAAAAAAAAAACCTTTGAATGGGTACAAAAAACAAAAGTAGTTGATACATATTGATTAAGGTTACTTTTCATTTACTCTAAGTTTAACTAAATGCCAATTCTCAATGACATTTGATTTTAGTCCGATAACACTATCCTTTTTATATTTCAAAACCATTTTCTTTCAAAAACGAGATGATCTTTCTCAGTACATTTACTTTGAAAGAGAGTTCAAATTGTCGAAGGAAAATTATAATGGTTCCATTAACACAATACTTTTATATTATAAGGACAGGCAAAGAAAGAATCAGAGGATGGGCTTTTTATCTGGCTACAAGTTTTACGGGATGTTGAAAAATTTACTTGAACAGATGTTACGTTGGATAAAAAACAACGAACATTTGTTGTTTTTTCTTCCTTCCTTCCTTCCTTCCTTCCTTCCTTCCTTCCTTCCTTCCTTCCTTCCTTCTTTCCTTCCTTCCTTCCTTCCTTCCTTCCTTTTCTCCTCCTATTGCTGCTCTTTATCTTCTTCCTTTTAGCTACAGAATTCTCAAATATATATATAAGTTGTTGATATTTTACATGGCTTGATATTCATTTTAAATTCATTTTAATCTCAATATCTGTCTTTATTATGTATATTTAGAGATGTATCTTGAACACATTATAGAATGAAATGCTTTTGCTGAATTTACAACATGACTCAACTAAAAATGACAGTGAGATATATTCTTCAACTTTATTCCAAAAAGCAAATCTTACTCTTCAGTTTATCAAGAATTTACCTGGATCATTAGATGTCTATACATGAAAAGGTTACTTATATGCAACTGTGAGACTATCAGAGTAGTAATGAGCACCCAACTAACTTTGGTCCCTTTCTTTTAAGAGCCACACATTGATGAGGTGAGCACAGGTAAGCAGTCTTCTACTAAAATTTTCCTGGATGGTCACACTGGAGGGATATTTCTATCTCCTCATATCCTACTCAATACTAGAGCACATTTTTTTTAGTTCAGTATGCTTTCAGTGTATGTCCTTGTCTTCCTTTCAAAGCTTCACTAAATCACATTAAACACTATAACCACAGGGGTAGAGTATCTGAACTCCTTGTGAATAAAAGGTCAAGAAAATGATCCTTCGTAATCAAATTTTGATGATGCCATTATAGTCTTTATTTTGTGTCTGTATATATTATAAAACACAACAATGTAACAAAACTATACATATATAGAAGAAATGTTACTATCGTTATATATAACAATTCATTGAGTATAATAAAAGATAAATTATAATTTTATACAATCAATTCTTAAGGTTCTACTGACATTTTACAAAAATTAGGACCAGACATATACAACATAACAAAAGAAATTAAGATACATTAGACAGAAGACTAACATAAATAACAAAATACCTACCCTACAATACCCTCTATGTGGCCTTTCTCCACATGTTCATGCTTTTCTTCTTTCCTCAGTACTATGTTCTACCCACTTCTTTCTCCTGCTACTCTCTTCCTGTTCTGTTTCCTCTTCATAGAATTCAATCAGAATTTACCTATGATGCTGCTGCGATGAGTTCCTCCTCTCCGCCCCCCGCCCCCCATAATATGGCAACTCTTTTTCTCCATATTACAAGGTGGCAAAAGACTGTGAAAATTTTGCTGTATAGGTTTGTGGGTCTAAGATAAAATGTTTGGAGTGGTTGATAAGAAAATCAAGTTAGGTGACCAAAATGCATTTGGCTAAACTGTTCAGAAAGAACAGTTGGTCATGTACTTACTGTACCATGATATATTGAAAAATTCATAATATCAATTTTTTTTAATACTAACTAGCATAGGTGTAAATTCCCCTGACAGAGGTGAGTGACCTTCTGCTTCTTCATTACACTGTTAACTTGTTAATCATCATCAGATCATATGCCAAACAGGCCCATTGTCTCTTTGATTTAAGGCACCTACATGTTCATCTTTTCACCTGCTACTGCTAAAAAAAATTAGTTGCTCTTCATATACAGAGACCAGCACACTTAGGCACTCATTTGTCCATCCATTTACCCTTCCTGTGGCCATCCACTCTCCTTTGTGAACTATTTGGTGCAAGTACCAGTGCAATTTGTACCCATGTAGGTTAACTGGTCTATACAGATTTAACACAGCAAACCTGTGATTCATGAATAACATTTCTTAGCAAGGGGATAATTTGATCAAATATGAAAGAGTAGATGAAACCGAGAAGAATGTAAAACATAGTGTGTAAGTTGGGTCTGTTTTTCTCTAATTATTTAAACTTCAAATGAATGTCTGAAGTATGATAACTCTAGATGAATATGATCAAAGGATTTATGTGAGGGAGGTATAATTGGCCTTATTTTCTCTCAAATATCTAAGTCCCTAGAACTAAAAGATTGGATGTTTTCTCTCAGTTGCTTCAAAAATGCATGGCTGTATACTTATTTTTGACAAGAATATTAAGCTATTTAAAAACCTATTAAGATTTAATAAAATGAATAGGTTCAAAGTTCTTTCTAAATTACATACATATATGTATAACATATACATATGTGTATAAGTGTCACTGAATTTTCTTATTTTGTATTACTTTCTTCATTTGAATAAATGATCAGTAGTTGGAATTAATTATCTATTTTACTTTTTACAAAATATATCTGGAATGACCTCCAAAATTATTACATAAAAATAAAATTCCAGGTGTCTACCCTTTGCATGATAATTTTTTTTTTCATCTTAGATGAAGGCAGTGAGTGGGAACAGCCATAATTTAAGCATACATTTTTCTAAAAAAATCAATGTTATTTTTCAGCTCCCCTGAGGTACACATTTTCCCTGTATTCTTCTAAGTACATTTACCATTAGTCTCTATTACACTGACTTTTATTTTTATTATGTATTGTGTTTTCCCATGTATAGAATTATGGCTACTTGAAGCCTCCTAGTCTGTGTATATGAAACAATTACTCAAATTTTCCTGAGGCTAACATCTCTATTTTTTTACTTGCTAATAAAAAGTAGAGTGGAGCATTCCTTTTCCTTCCAATTGTGCTGCCATTCATCAATTTGGAGATGCCAGAAAAACAGTGATAAATTGAGCCCCATGTGAAACTCTTCCCATTGTGTCATATCTTGAAGTTTTCTCTAGTAGTGAAGACATATCTGTATTGCCAATCTTAGTTCTGACTCATTCCCAAGTGTTGAAACTTTTAGCTTTCCACATTGAAGGTAAATGGAAGTTTTTTGAATATTATAGGGGTTAAGAACTAAATGCTTAGTTAACTATAACAGTGTACAAAAAGATGCAATGTTAAGTTTTTGCTTAATTTTCCCCAAGAAATTTATTTTAATGGGCCAAAGTAAAACAAATGAATTATCTTTAATCGTTTATAGAATGTTTGGTTCAAAACGGATTGCTAGTCTGAGTGTTCTAATCACTCTAAACAAGATTAAGTCCATAAAATTCACTAAACCTAGAGAGAAAAATCAAATAGTCCTACACACATGGAAATCCTTTTCATTACAGAAAATCTCGTTATTTTTCATCCTATCTGAGTATGGTGCCATTATATATAATGGCATAGATAACTTTAATACTAATCCCTGGGTCATTTTAATCAGAAATAAAATTTGATGTTAAAAGGTGTTCAAATTTTGGTTTTTATCAGCGAAGCTATAGTGTTTCAATGTAATTTATCAAATGTAGACAAGAAATATTCTGTTTAAGTATTTAAGTAAAAAGAGAGAATTCTGTAGCAACATGTAATTTTAAAATTAAAGAAACACGTAATTTTAAAAGTAAAGAAAAAAGCATCTTACAAATTATTTATTATACCCAGAATAAATTTTAATTCTATTTAACAAACACATTTTGAAAGACAGGAATGAGTGAAGAGAAAATGATGTGGTAACAAAGAAATACAAAGATATACTATAATAATATTAATGACACAAATGACAAATAAGTGAATAAATAAAATAATATAAATGTGTAAGAAAAGTAAACAATTACACAGAGTGGGATTATATTGGGAGCTGCTAAGAAAGATGAATAATTATAATAATGAAAAGGAGTATGCTAAAAGTATAAGAAAGGAGCATTATGTATAGTGTTTCAGAGCTCAGCCTTTATTGTTAGAACTGGACTATAATCTTAGCTTTGCTGTTTCCCAGCCATGTGTTCTTCAGCATAGAAATTTAGTTCTCTACTATTTAAAACACATATTTACCTCATCATTAGTTATGTGGATTAAATGATAGAAAAAGTTGGTCACATAGTGCTCAGAATATAGTAAAAGATAAATTAAGAGTATTATTTTGATTTCCAACAAAAAATAATTTAAAACTAATCAATATAGGAAGTTCAGCAGCAGAAGTGACTGCCACTAGGGAGAAGAGCAGCCCAGAAGTCCAGGGGAAATTTTTCTGATGGGGTTGATATAAGGGCGCAGCATCAGTGCACAGAGAAGGAGTACAGGCTCAGAAAAGAGAAAGCACAAGCTACCTTCAGGAATTACACACAGGCATACTTGACTGGTTTTCCATTTCTTGTGGAGAATATTAGGTTGCTCTAACATTATATTGGAGCCATATTCCAGAAGGCTGAGAAAGCCAAGCTAAGCTATTTAGACAGAAATCTTGGTCAGGTGTTGCAGAAACCCAGGCAGGTATAAAAAATGATCTAATAAAGGACTATAAGAAGTAAACGTTAAGATTTTTATTGTATTTTCAATCTAAAATAAAAATTATATTTTACTAATATTTAATAAATAGATTGACACTGGTATTTATTTCTTATGTTAGTTGGTCACATGGTCTGTGAGGAATCCTGGAAGAAAACTGGGAGTTATACTATAAGAAGTTATAGTGAGGAAGTCATTTCATTTGCTCACCTTTACAAAGTTTATTGTTCAGTTGGGCACATTTGTGGTTTATATTACCTAGTTTCAACTAAACCAACTTTCCTATAATAGGTAAGTGGTAGACAAAAGGCTCTGACAAAAGATTTTCATTAAAAAATCATATGTTAAAGATAATACTAATAATATAAGAAACACAAACATTCTTCACATTGCTACAAACTTTTCATCAGCAACATTAGAAGGTAAAAGCAGTGATGACCAAGTTAAACCAGATATGAAACAAATTAGGCCAAAAATGTTTGACATTTTAGGAAAACTATTTGATAGCTGTATTTAAATCTATTATTGCTAATAACACATTGCCTAATACATAATGCACTTTGGCATTATAGCAAGTGATATTATGACACCATTATAAACTTGTATAATTTTCAGCAAATAAATATTCCAGTACTTTATAAATTCTCAATAAATTTAATAATAAAGACTTATTATCTTCTTTTGAGTTTTCTTATTTAATAGTAAAAGACAAAAATGTCACACATCATTTAGAGAGACTTGACTTTTCTGCCATAGAAAAATAGCTAAAGTAATATGTACAAAACAATATCAAACTGCATTTTTTTTTTTTGTTAGGAGGAATTAAAAAATAACTGTGGAAAGTTTGAGGAAAAATTACTAGAACAAAATAAGTAGTAAAAGGTTAGGTAATAATAGGAACAAAGTGTAGATATTTCTAATGCTCAGTTTATAATATTCACTATTTGTTTCAGTAATAAAATACTTAAAGAATCATTGTTGTGAGACACTATGATATAATGTACCAATGAAGACAGCCCCAATATTGAGTGATTTATTTAACAGTGTATATATATTTTTAATGAAAAACTATATCAAATACTGAGAAGTGGTTTTTCTGATTGGAATTACTCTTTATAAAGAGTAAGATTACAGAGATAGCAGTACATGTGAAATTCATTTACTGTATCTGTTATAAGTATGCCAGAATTGGACAGGTTGCTCAGGATTTTACAGATGTGGTACACATTGTATTTTAATGAGACCCTTAGATTTTGAAGAATATTTTTAATGTTTTATACTGAGATAAAGAATAACTATGAATTTATTTTAACCACAGAGATTTACTGATCATCTCATGGGAAATTAATTTTAACAAGTTGTAAAATATGAAGATTAATTATTTTTTAACAAAAGTAAAAGAATTCCAAAGTTCAATTTTTTAGTGATGACAAGTAGTTATCAGTAGTATACTAGTTATTAGAAATTTTAAAAGGAAGTAAATCCTGGTTATCAGCAATATGCTACCTTTTAGGAAAAAGGAAAGAATAAACACTAGTCTCTTTGAGAAAGTCATGAGGTGGAACAGTTCTTTGGAGACAGATATTTGGAAATATCACATGATTATGCTATGTAAAATGGCGTGTCGTTTTTGAAAGCTGTTATATCTGTTCATTTAAAAAACTTTAAGTGGAATATTTTATTCCATTTATAACCTTCCAAATGAAGAACTCTGGGTTTTAAAGCCATTTGTTTAAAAAATATGTATTTAAAACCACCACATTTTCTGATAGTTAGCAAGAATGACTGGTCTCAGGGAAGATTAACATCTATTTATGAAATTTCAGCAATTAAGAAAAAAATTTGTTTTTAATTCCAAACATAGAAAACAGGTAGCAAGATTTGGCAAGTAAATCTTTGATCTACTTCTTCCATTTCTGGTATATCCTTGTGGGTTATATATTTTTGTTATGGATATTTATTAAAACTAAATATCAAAATATAAAAATAAGTCTGATTTAGAAGTTCACTTTCAAATAGTTCTATAATAAAATTTCAGACCAAAATTTTCAAAAAAATTGAAGCACAATTAATGCTCTCTATAAAACACTATCAGTAATTATATTTTAATATGATCAACTATATCTATAATTACATAAATATAATAAAAATAATTTTAGTTTATTTTATTAATTTTTATTTTATATTTTGTCAGTATTTTATATTGTAAATATTATATTAGTAATTTAGTGTATACATTTAATTTAGAAATAAATAAGTATATACATATTGAGGTAAAATGAAAAAAGTAGTGATAAAAGGGAATGATAGCTGTAAAATAATAAAAAGTAGGGCATTAGCAAACTATTTGAACACTTATTGTTTAGATTATATTTATAAAGCAGTAAGGAATGATTAGAAACATCTGAACAATAGAATTAAATTATCTGAATCCTGGAAAATAATTATCTGATGACTATGTACTGGAGATGGGAGAAAGAAAGCATAGTGACTAATAAGATTACTCAAATCAATGGTGAAAGGTCATGAAGGCCATAAGAAGAACAGTGTCCTTAGGAACAGGAGCTAATGGAGAAGATTGTGATGAATTGAGTTGAGAGTAAAGAGTGGATAGGAAGAAACCTCAGATTACTCAGAAGATTAGTGACTGGAAGACTACAGACAAGGTGAATGATGGTGCCATTATCAGAAATAGAAGGTCAGAAGCAGAAATTCCTTCTATAGAGAGTGGATAAGATTCTAACATTCTGATTTCTGTCTTACATTGAGGCTTCGAGGTGGAACAATCTACTGAGAATTTAAAAATGCAGGTCTGACAATCAAAAGAAGGGCAGAAGGTACTTACGCAAGTGGTTTAGGAATTGTCCATGTAGCTCCCCTAAAGGAAAGAAGACAGAACTCAAAGAAAAACAAGGAAAACCTCATCGTATGCAGATTGAGAAAGAGAAAGTAATAGAGATAATCAAAGTAGAACTCAGAAAGGGTTATCAAAAAGACAAAAAGAGAACAAAAAGTATGAGTCATAAAAGCCAAGGATAGTTTTACAAAGGGAGAAGTGGTAAAAAGCATCAAGTTCTGAAAAGTGGTTAGCTAGGAAAAGTAATGGGTGCTGGTGATGGTGCTTGTGGCCAGATTCAGCCATTGGAGTGGAGAATACACAAGCATCCACTTTATCTGACTCTGATAAACTCATTTATATAACAAAGGAAGATCAGGATTTAGTCAATGAGTTATGTGTCATATATCAGAGATGGGTTAATAACAGTGTTATAAACTATAAACATAAAAATAACTGAACCAGAGTCTGGATAAACTATAGGTTCTAATTAGCGTTTTAATATTAACTTTTAATACTAATAAATTATTTCATTTTCCTGAAAGTCATTGTTGTCAACTGTGAATTAAAATTATTCAACTAGATATGATGTAACAGCTCTTGTAGGTCTGAAAAAATAAGAGTTCCTCTAAAAATGATATTATTGTTTATGCAAATATTGGTTAAGATGGGGCACTCTTAAAAGTTTCTACTAAAGAAACAGAAAAGAATATATATATGTATATATACATGTGTATATATATACACACACATACATGTACATATATACATATATACATTATAGATTATGCTTGGGTTATAAATAACACTTTAATAGTAAACACATTGAACAAAACTGAATACAATACATTAATTATAATCATGCTAAATACTTAAAATTTTTAAAAAATGACTTCTGTTTTAAATTTTTCCACATTTTTCCAGTCACATTTATACAATTATTTTATGGCTGAGCACACCTTAGAAGTCTTTCAAATTAAAAGAAAAAAAACTTATTGACTTATTTAACCAAGTGGATAAGTGAACAGAAACTTAAAGACACCCATTATTTTAAGTTAAAAGAGGATACTGATTTTACATTCATAGTGGAGAGAAAAAAGAGTAACTTAAAATCATAAGAAACTCTTCTTTATCACTCTGCAGGATTTTGATAAATTATTTAATAGGCATGGAGCTAGAAAAATAAATTTTATGTCTATGCTTTATTTAAATTAGATTAAGCAGTCAAAAAACCACAGTTCTTAATTTTAGCAAACGACTGTCACACTTTTCTGAAAAAGCCATTAGTTGAACAATTTCACATATAATTACCATCAAGCACTCCATGTATTTAAGTAAAAATTTGTAAATAACATACATAAGACTGTGCAAAGTTAGGAAAACATAACTTACTGTTTTTTCCTTCCCAGGTTCCACCTGACCAGGCTGTGCTGTGCATGCTGCTTGTGGTTGTTCTTTTATTTTTTGAGTTGTCCTATCATCTCCCTCAGGAAAGCTCTGAGGCATCCCAGATGGTAAATCTTCTATCTTGGTTTGTGGTTGCTTCTTTTCTTGCAGTACCTGTGGAGCCACTGTGCCTTCAGGCTTTCCTTCAACAATTTGTACTTGAGTTTTAAGTAAGTCATGTTTCTGTTGTCCCTCTAGAGCTGATGTTTTTGGTCCTAGCGGTAACTTTTTGTCTTCAGGGGTTGGTTTTTTTTCTTCAGGAGGTGGCTTTTTTTCTTCTGGGAGTGTTTTTTTGTCTTCAAGAGGTGGCTCTTTTTCTTGAGGGGCTAAAGCTTTGTCTTTCTCTTGTTTACTTTCTTCTTGTTTTTGATCTGTTGTTATCTTGGGAGGCATATTTTCAATTAAAGGTGTTTCTTTTACTTTTTCTGGAATGATTTTTTCAGCTTCTGTTTTTACTTCTTGTTCCTTCTTTTTCACTTTATCTTGAGCAGGCATTGCTGTTTTCTGAGGTGGTTGTTCTGTAGGTACAGGCATAGGAGACACTTTTGGCCCTGATGGCGTGGATGGCATTTTGCCCATGTCGCCAAGCTGTCCTGATATTGCTCTCTGGGTTTGGCAATTTAAACAAAGCCATTCTTGAATCTACAAATAAAAAAGCATTGAAAATATTAAGTGTAATATAAGTAATCTGTTTTGGTGCATTTATCAAGGTTAAAATTTGGCAATTTCTAGTTGCTTATTTTGTATATGGAGAAGGTAGGTCACTGTTTTCTAAATCAATGATACCTTGATTTTTCAAGAAGATTGCAAAAAAGACTAAAAGACTATTTGAAATAAAAAAAAATATGAGGAATCTTTAAAGATGAGCAAGTTACTCTCCTCACCATAAAAAAAAGAAAAAGAAAACAAATCTTTAAAGACACAAGAATATCTATTTTTTGGTGAGAAATCTGCTTTTGTCCCAAATAGAACTATTTTTAAGCCTGATGCCTTCAAAATTAGTATTAACATAATACATTTATTTAAAAACTATTAAATTTAATAGTAATTTTTATTTAACAACTAATTAATCAAAAATTTTTTTAGGATTAAATCTATAATCTCCTATCTCTTGACTTAGGTTGAAAGTAGCTGTAACTAGTACATACAATACGACTTTACAAAGTATATTGAGAGTTTTCAAGAATCACTTTAGTATTAAAAATAATTTCATTTTTAATAATATTCACATTTCTAATGCAATTGAGCAAGAAGCATTCATAGGCTCAAATCGTTTGATATCTTTTTCCCTAGAGTTTTCTGAATTGCTGACTAAAACAGTTCCTTAAAACTCTGCTCCTCAGGGTTATCCATGGGCCATCTAAGCCAAATCAACTGAGGTGGTCCTCAGACATACAAATTCCTGAGAACAACACCAAAATTATTTTAGCAGGTTCCTGGAGTAGGAAGAAAATCTGCCTTTTTAATAAACTGTTAGTTAATTCTTTTGCAAACTAAAGACTGCAAACTACTCTCTCATAAATAACAAATAATCACATGGGAGACAGATTATGTCAGAATTCCTCCCTTAATGATGTATGTTGTGCTTTTTTTTTACATTATTTCTGTTATAAGGTAAAAAATGAAGGCTATATATGTAGCTTCTAATTGTTACCATTTTATGAGTATTCATTTTGTTAAGTATACAGTTGGAGGGTCAAACAAGATAATATTGCAATCATATGTTGCATTGTTTTCTGCTAAATTCAATTTTAAACTGCTTTTCATACTAGATCACTTTCCAGTTGCATAACTTAAATTTAGAGATAAAAATCACTTATTGTTCTAGAATATCATCAGAGATTGAGTTTAATTTCTTACTTCCACTTCCAATTTCTTTAGAGACGTTAAAATATGTTGCTTAATAATGACTGTTTTGAAATCTGTAAGCCATTATAATTCTTACTTGATGATCCAAAAGAGTAAAAACAAAAGCCAATTATTTAACTTAAGTAAATGTTGTCTATAAAACATTAGTATGCATTATGGATTAATTTCTTTTTGTGCGTATGATCATCTAATACTAATTCTCTACTAAAGCAACTCTGAAGTGAATTGTGGCTTCTTTATGTAATAACTTTATATAAAAGTCTTAGGAACAAAACTGATTTGATCTTTTATGTCAAATACTAAAAGCTCCAGCCCTTGTGTTGAACAGTCCCTGGAGAAACTATTCCATATTATCTACAGAAAATCAATCTTTATCTGTGCTGTGGTTTTAAAAGCCATTACTTGGTTGAGCCATATCTTAGGATATTTTCATTCAGAGCCTGATTTTTTAAAAAACAAAAACAGATACAAATAGCTGCATCACTGTGCTGTTTTGTCAAATGGATTCTAAAAACTAAATGCAGGTGTGCATTAAGCATTCCCATCAGGGCATGTCCTAATGTAAATAAGTTAGGAAATCTTTAATGTACTAGGAATACATGTTTCAGTTCATTAGAAATTCTTGCCAATTATAAAAGTGTTATTATTTTATCTGAGTTTGGGGGACAAATTATTCCTACAAAGTTGTCATCCTTTGCTATTTATAGCATATGATACTACAGTGGAACATAGCTCTTGTTAAAAGGTAAATGTGTTGAGGAAATAAACATAGTGATTGTTTCAAGGTATCATAGAAGCATCAAAAATTTTATATTTCTCTATAGATGTAAATTTAAATTTTATTTATTAAAAGGATATGAAAAGGCAGAGGCTAGGGTAAAAGCAAAAGTGGAAATGATAAAAGCAAAATTGATCCACACTACTAAAAATAAAGTTTCAAGTAAGTTCATTTTGGACAATAAGGGTCATTGTCATTGTCATAGCATCATTAAATGCAAACACAATTACTAGGAAAATTTGCTTCACAAAAACAATTTAGGAAATACTCTATAAAGACACAAGAAGATGTAAAAATCTGTGGTTCACAATTTTTTTTTTTTGCTTTCTTTACTAAAAACAATCCTAAAGATTTTTGCATGAATATTCAGGAATTTCATTAAAAAGTATTCTAAGTCACCCAAAATGTTATGCACTCTTATTTCTTCAATAGCTACACTATTAAACACTCATAATGCTTCTAGTCCAGGTGTAGTCTTGAGATAAATTAAGCAAGATTTCGTAACTTACATAAGAATTCAATGAATAATATATTACTATCATATATGACTTTTACTAGCTGAAAATACATTACCAGGCCTAGCATTAACTCTTTTTGTAACAGTTACAATTGTGAAATCCATGACTATTCATATTTGCCTTTGGGTTAAATATTAAATGAGTATGCTTTTATCTTTGAAATATTAATAAAGACAGTGAAACCATCAGAAAATGAATATATATTATGTATAATATAATGTACTACATATAATTTACTTATATATGTATATATTTAATGTATTTCTATTATATTACTGAGTATAGAACATAGAAAAGTACAAAATATAGATGCTTATGGAGGCTTTTTAACAAACTAGTCATTATGAATGCTCTCAAACCATTTCCTTTTTTTGTGTGTTTTTGAAACAGATTTTATTTTCAGTATACTATAAATATCTTATCTAATAGTGTAAAACATAATAAAAGTTTATATTTCATCTATATTATTAATCTTCTGAATTAAACAAATTCAGAATCTTCTGAAATTTGTTTAATTCAGAAGATTCTATACTATGAGATTAATCATATTTTTAGTTAGTGCTTTAACATTAATAACCAGGATATTAAAATTCACCTCCAAGTAGGGAAAATGTTCATAAACAAATAGTTTATAAAAAGGTAACTCTACTTTAATCACAACATAATAAAATATATTCAACTGTCAGCTAGTACATGTTAAGAAAATGCATTTATTTTAACAGCACATCATCAGGGCTTGTTCAAAACAAAACAATGTTCCAAAAGTCCATTAATCTTAAGAGGAGAGTAGGAAATGAAGGCAATAAAAACCCAGAAAAAGCATGCTGCTGTGCTACTCAGCATTTTTCCATCAATAAGCAATTTGCTTTATATAACATTTCAACTGTAACTATAGCAACAATACCATTAAGGAAAATGTCAGAACTTCAGACCTGCCTATTTATTTTCTCAAGTATCTTTTCTGAAGCATAATAACAAGACCTGCAGCAGGCTGAAAATTTGCCATTAGACTTAAATTGGTAGGAAAGTGATGGCTGCAAAACCTACATGAGTATTCATATTTGTATCTGAAAAACCTTAATATCACTTTAACATGAATTTTCATTTAAAAAAAATGACTGGACTGATTTGCAAGCTCATATAGTTTCTATTGATAGAAATATTTAAGCAGAGACTAGGTGGCCCCTACTCAAAATTCTTTAAAGGAAAACCAAGCAATCAAGGAGATTGCTACTATAATACCATTGAGTTCTTTGCTTCCTATTAGCTTATGATTCAAAAATAAAAATAAATAAATAAATAAAAATAAACTTTACATGGGTTCTTGTTTTTGCATTTGCCTATCATTCAAAATGTTATTTTTAAAGCTGATAAAAAATTATACTAATAGAGACAGGAAAAAATGGTGTAGATGATAGAGGCTTTATTCATCCCTCTTTCGACCAAATCAAAGTTGTGACAGAAAGACAGAGCAAAC
>NW_011888785.1:23400365-23401687 GCF_000151845.1 Pteropus vampyrus | reverse complement strand
ACTAATAGAGACAGGAAAAAATGGTGTAGATGATAGAGGCTTTATTCATCCCTCTTTCGACCAAATCAAAGTTGTGACAGAAAGACAGAGCAAACATCAAGGAAAGTCGCCTGGGATCTAGATGAACAGAAGCACTACAACTAAGGAGAGAAATAAGTAATCAACCTGCAACGGGTAGAAGGTAGGAGGTTTGAAGACATGAGGCTGCCTGGTACTGAGCTGCTGAGTGGGGCAGAGGCTGCAGCAACAGCAGCTGGCAGCACGCAGCTGCAGATGCCTTGTAAAGGGTTATATCCACCAGCGGACCCTTGTGGTGACAGACCTGCTCACTTTTGAGTACCAGTGCCCAGTTGGCTGCTGCGGGGTAGGGTCTGGAACCAGGGACTTACAGTGGGGCATTGAGTTTTCAAAGTGAGGGCCAGATGCAAGGCTTTCTCCCTGGCAGAAGTGCTGGCAGTATCCATTGTTCTGTTGAGCCCTCCTCACCTCCCAGTGTGCAGACTCAGTGCCGCCATAGCTGAGATGTCATCAAACTGGATAACGAGGTTGCTTTGCCCAGAGGATTCCTTGAAACTCCACTTTCCCCAACTTGTGGCCCCACCCAAGCCACATCCAGGTGTGTCCTTGGCAAGTCTGGTGCTCCTTGCTGAGCAGTGCCAAAACTCACACTGGCGGCAGCTGGCCTCGGTTTCTGGTGTGGTTTCTTGAGGCAACTATAAGCACAGCATCTGTGTATTGCTTGTTGAATCTTAACAGGTGGCCCCGGAGGGGCACTGGCTGGGGCTAAACTTGGCCTGCTACTGAACTTCTCTCAGGACTGGGCTACTGGACATCTACTACACAAAGTCACGTTAATAAGACCAGGAGACTTAGGAGCTTTGCTTAATGCATAGAAAGAGACACAGAAAGACAGCCAAAATGGGAAGACAAAGAAGCAGTGAGAATTTTAAAAGAGATAAAATTAATAAAAAGAGATAAAAAACATAGAAATGGAAATGGAAATTATAAAAGAGAAACAGAAATGAAGAATACATTATCTGAGATGAAGAGCATATTAGATGGAATAAACAGAATGCATAAAGAAGAGGATTGAACCACAGATAGAGAGGATGGGGAAGCCAAGGAGATATTTAATCAGAATAGCAAGAAAAAAAAAAAGCCAAGACTATAATAATAATTTAAGGAACCTATGGGACACAATTAAATGTAAAAATATCTGGGTCATATGGGTACCTGAAGGAAAACAAGATGTTGAACAGCTATTTGAAGAAATAAAGATGAAAAATTTCCCTCACTTGGTAAAGGAAATAGACATACAATCC
>NW_011888785.1:23394786-23400315 GCF_000151845.1 Pteropus vampyrus | reverse complement strand
AGGGTACCTGAAGGAAAACAAGATGTTGAACAGCTATTTGAAGAAATAAAGATGAAAAATTTCCCTCACTTGGTAAAGGAAATAGACATACAATCCCAGGAATCTCAGAGAATTCCAAGAAAGAGAAGCCTAAAGAGGCCCACACCAAGACACGACATAATTAAAATGCCAAAGGTTAAATACAAAGAGAGAATCTTAAAAGCAGCAAGAGAAAAGCAGTTAGTTACCTACAAAGGAGCACCCATTAGATTGGCAGCTGATTTCTCAAAAGAAACTATGCAGGACAGAAGGGCTTGGCAAAAAATATTCGATGTGTTGAAGACCCAAGATCTACAGCCAACACTACTTTATCTAGCAAAGCTATCATTTAGAGTTGAAGGACAGATAAAGAGCTTCCCAGACAAAAATAAGCTAAAGGAATTTATAAACACTAAGCCAGTATTACAGGAAATGTTGGAAGGACTTCCTTAAGAAGAAAAAAAATGTACCAAAAATAGGAATAAAGAATGGTAATAACTACATTTCTATCAAGTGCCTCAAATGGAAAAGAATTAAATGCTCCAACTAAAAGATAGAGTGGCTGAATGGATAAGAAAACAAGACTCCTACATATACTGCCTACAAGACACTCACTTCAGATTAAAAGACACACACTGACTAAATGAAAGGGGATGGAAAAAGATATTGCTTTGATGGACCTAGAGGGTATTGCATTGAATGAAATGGGTCAGATAGAGAAAGACAAATATCACATGATTTCATATACATGTGGAATCTAAAGAACAAAATAAACAACAACAGCAACAAAAGCGGAAATAAACTCACAGATACAGAGACTATTTTGAGGGCTACTAGATGGGAGGGAGGTCATTTGGGATGGCAAAAAAAGGCAAAGAGATTAAGAATTACAAATGGATAGTTTCAAAATAGCGATGGAGATGTAGAATGAAGCATGGAGAAGATGGTTAATAATGTAAAAATATGTAAGGGGGAAGAAGGGTACTAGATTTAGTAGGGTGATCACTTTGTGAGTTATGTGGAATCTCTGATCACTATGTTGTACAATTGAATCTGGTATATTATTGTAGCCCAACTACAATTAAAAAAAAAAACTCATTGAATTGTACAATTTAAACACGAGCAACTAATTGTCTATTATACTTCGATAAAGGCAAAAAAATAATTACACTAATAATCTGCTTAGAAATCACTATTTTACTCATTGACGGATTCACAAAATTGGAGAGCAATGTTACCTGCAACTTGTCATTTGTATCAATGTCACTTATAGTGTTGGCATTAGAGTGTTCTATTTATCTAAGGCTTATATACTTTTACCATTTCAATTTAACATTTTGAAAATAATATTTTTTGCTTATTAAATATCTAAAGTTACTTCTTTTTGTCGTGTTTAAAAGAGAAAAGGATTGAACTTACAGTTAAGGCACTCTTTTTATCAGATTACATCATTTGTTCAGACTATACAATCAGTAAATTAGAAATCTGTGATCATTCATAAGACTGCACTTTGCAAGTGTATGTAATGATGTATTTTCTGATACCTCTTTTCCTACTCTGACCCTCTTAAAAATGAATGAGATTAGTGTCAGATCCTTTTTATTATACTATTTTTGAGTAGAAAGTATAGCTTTCTTAGTATTTCCATTCCTTTTACAATCATTGAAACAAGACTAACTCATATCCAAAATATGTAATTGAATGATTGAGGTTTACCTTATTTACTTCATATGTAGCTATAAGAATTATATCAATGTAGTAGAACATAAATATTCAGATGAAAACTAAGAAAAAAAGGCAATTTAAATACTAATTTTCAAAGAATTACTAAACACAAAGAGTAGGAATCAATAACAAAACCTAATATAATATTGATACTGTTAGATACTTGTACTGAAGCTTTCATTCCTAAGTCTAAATTGATGAATGTTTTTTTGTCACTATTCGTCTCTTCTTTTATGTGTATGCTCATTTCTGTAAGACCCTGAAACCCCTATATACCAAGATGAATACTCTTTCACTCAGTCGAAGCTCTAAATCTAAGTTTCTATATAATGTAAATTACATTAATAGACATTTCCATGATAGCAATACCAACTAAAATCATGTATATTATACCACAAATTAAAACTATATTTAGGTTATAATTTCATACTCCTAGTTGACATTCTCTTTTGGTCCATTTTTCTTTGACTAAACCAGGATTATTTTTCTAGTCACTTTCTTATCACAATTCATATGCATTTTCCTAAACTAAGAAAGTAATCTCAGAGTATTTGATGTTTTAAATACAATATAAATACATACATGCATTAATTAAAATACCTCTGAATTACTACGTTAACACGATTTTGACAGAACTTGAAGTTAATCGGAGGCTTAGTTTCCCTTTATAAATATATGAATAAGAATGAAATAGGGTTCATTTCCCTCCAATATCTTTTTTCCTTCCTTTTTTTCCTTTTCTTTCATTCTCTTCCGCACTCACTTGCACTTGATATCTTTCTGTCTCTCTATCTCTGTCTCTCTCAATAGAAGGCAGCAAGAAGAGACAGTAAGGTCACTAAAACTATTCTTTGACTAAGCAATCTACTCGATCAGAGAGACATTAAGATAACTGATGACTCACCAGCATGTGTAAAGGACAGTTCCCACTCCAAAGACATAGCTGATTTCTCACTGGTAATCAATGATGCAATAAACTTATGGGTAATCATAAATACTGTGCTGACTTTAGCTAACTTGGCTCTAGCAAAAACACACAGCTCAAAGGGAAGGTTTATTTGTGGATTTATGGCATTTCTATTTGTGATTAATTGTTTGAGTGTACTACATTTAAGGCTGATATTTATATAAGTCTAACATAACAATAACCAACAGTTTTAAAAATATATAATTTGTTATATGAATATGAAGTTCAAATTTTTATACAATCAGTTCTTATCTTTCTGCTCATAAAGTTAGTTATATTTTATTATATCCCTATTACAAGAGGTGTGTATTAATATTGCATGTGTTGATAATTACATCAAAGCAAAAAAAAAAAAGTACCTTTCAAGTCTTAGTCACTACTCAGCACTACAGATAATGAGTGAATTTTAAAACAAAACTTATTTTGAAGATTTTAACACACTTTATAACAGAGGAATTTTGTTAAGATGACAAAATGCATTTGGAAGACAGATTATTTAAAGCACATTATAGCTGAATAAAATTTGTAGAACACTTCACAGGATAAATAAAAACCAACCCCAACGTCTAAATTTAAGCATAATTGTTGATATTATATTCAAAGACAGAATAATCTCACAAACTAGGGAGCCTGAAATGTACAGGAATGGGGGTTACACAAGACTGGCTGGATAAAGGAGGATGGATGCAAAGGAAGTTAGAGAGACTGGTTAGGTGTTAAGTCACCCTACAATGTAGGAGAACGTGGTGCAGCGCTGGAAGCCCTTTTTGCAGGGAAGAATTAGTATGTTGATTTTGCAAGGTGTAAACTTGTCTAGACTGAACAATGTTTCCCAGAATTCCTTTTTCTAAATATTTTCCAGGATAGTGTGGCACTAAAGACATTTTGTGTGAGATTTAGTGGGCAGAAGTAAAGCAGCAGCCACATGGCTTTTTGTATGTTCAGAAAGTTGGGGCAGAGTCATCAGGTTCTGCTGTAGCTCACCCAGGGTGTCACTTATTGCTTGGCTTGGGACAGCAGGCAGGCTTGCAGCTGCTCTAGCTTCCTCTGGATTCTCCTTTGGCTTCTTCATCAGCTTTAAGGTTAGAAGCAGTGAGAACAGGTGAGCCTTCTGGCCTGTCCTCGTGGGTTCCAGCTTGTGTTTGCTCTCCCTTACTTTAAATTCATCTACCTTTCATCTGCCTGTCTGCTTTTCAGACTTCAAGCTCCAGTAGCCTTTCAGCGATCACTTATCCAGCTCCTGCAATTGAATAAGGTCAAATCCCTATGACAAATCCCTTATTATTTATGTTCTAAACCTCCTAATAGTTCTGCTTCTCTAATTTAAGTCTTAGTGATATAGTCAGGATGAGTCAAGTGTTATTATATGGGTGATAATTTTTTACACTTTTATCTATTAATGTTGGTATATGTACAAAGTAATTCTAATAGGCTGTTTCAGATCTTAACTAGTACGGTAAAGAAAGTGCACTTTACTGAATTTCAAGAGAAATATGTACTGTCTCTGGTTGTTAGTGAGATACACGTGAATGGGCCATATGAAAAGTGTTTTTAAGAATTATGGTAAAATATTAAAGACAGTCATAAAAAATAATTTGTGACATACATATACAGTAAATTATTTTTTAAAAGTTGAACATGCATGTACCCATTATCCACTTAAGAAGTAGAACATGGTCGATACCATTAGAAACAATAAAATGTGCTCTGCAACAATTTTTTATTCTGTACTCTTTAAGAACAACCACTATTTTAATTTTCTGTTGTTAGATCTTTGTCTTTTGTTAGGTTTTTAGTATTATATATATATTTCTTATATATTATTTACTTTTATATATTTTTAATTATATAATTTTCTGCTCTTTTTCTTCCTTTTTATTCCTTTCAGTAAACATAACCTAGGTACAAAAATCATCCATAAAATATGTGTGGGACATGAGGATAACTTTACAGTGAACACCAATGAACCACTGACCCAATTAAAAAAATGAAATATCATTATATTTGAAGCTTCTTTCAAACTCATTATTTTGAGTTAACTATCCTTCTAACTTATGTGTCTATAATTATGACATTTGGGGGCATATTTTTACCCTAATGTTTGGATCCCTAAACAACATATTGTCTGCTATTGAATATTTTGAAAGATGGTCTCTATATTTCCCTTTTGTTTGGATTCTCTATAATTTTAGAATCATAATTATAGAATGTCATATTTCATGTATATCTTTCAAAATCAAAGCATTTTCTCAAATCTAAGCTATGGTGCCATTGGGAAGTACTGATGATAATGATAGATAAACATAATGTGTAACACCATTGCTAGATGTAAGAACTATGAGAAACTAGAGAGTGCCTGACTCACATAAACTCACTTAACCTCATTTTTTTTTTTTTAAATATTAGAGACCTGGCAAAATACATCTGTGCCAAACTCAGATGTGAGTTTATGAACCGCTAGCATACACTCTCTTCACCAGACAAGTTTTTAATAAAAAACATAGTGAAGATTCTACACTCTGAGTCATCACAAATTAATATGAGGCAAATTTTAAAAAGAATATAATTGTTCAAATACTCAAAAATGAAGATATGGTTTATAAAAAGTTGGGTTTTCTGTTTTTAGATAGCTTTTTGCTTGACTGATATTCAATAGCTAATCAATACTGAGAAATCTCGATGAGACTTCAAAGTAGTATTATTCAATTAATTCATAGGCTAATTGTCACTTAATTCCTGTAGGACTAAGTGACAAATAGCCTATGAATCGAGTGCTATATAGATATCTATATCTATATATATATCTATATCGTCGCTCT
>NW_011888785.1:23374818-23386213 GCF_000151845.1 Pteropus vampyrus | reverse complement strand
AATGATATAATTAAGGTAAGAATGATAAAATTAGATTAAAAAGGGAGCAATTAAATTAGCCAAAGTCAATGAAATCTAAGTGGTGTGGAATTTATTATCGACCATGACAGGCCAGTTGGATTTGGAATACAGAAAAATGGACCCCCCCACCCTCCCACACACATAAATATCTGTCTTGGACCGAGATATTAGAAAAAAGTACAAAGCTACATGAATAACAAAAACAATGTATGATTCATATGTTGAAGATAATGAAATTAGTAGAGATAGAGAAAAAATTCAAATTTAAGTAAATGTTTATGAAGGACTTAGTTCCATAGTTATGGCAGGACTACAGCATCTGTTCTAAAGCTAGTCATTTCTTCAAATTGTTCTTTTTCCTGTAGCCATTCATAGACTTTAGGATTGAAATTTTATATATTGAACCTGAACTCCACTTGTATTTTTAAAAATACACACACACACACACACACACACACACACACACACACACACAAGGACTATCTGTTCATGGTGAATTTTTTAAAAATTTGAAATTGTCATTGAACTTTATAGTGAATAATTTGCTATTAAATAATTTTTTTAAGAGTATGATTTTTAATGACGATGGAATAACTGATTAGTATTTTAATTTATTTAATGATCCTTCTATTACAGAATATTCTAAATATAGCAATGCAAATATAAGTCAGAATGCCAATGCAAAGGCATAGTTTAAAGTAGTTTGTTTAATTCCATAAATAAAATATTATTCATTTGCTTCACTATTTGGCACCTAACAGTATGCCAATAATGTTTATTACACATTCAAGACTATCAGGCTCAATCTTTTGCTCAGCATTATATATTTACAGGCATTATATTGCTGCCAAAATAGGTAAATGGAACCCATGTAAAGCTGAAGACTCGTTAGTTACTGATGAAAGAAGAGTAGACATTTCAAGTAGATTTATCTTCATATGTGCTATTTGTCTCTGCTCCTAGAGCCAGTAAGGATTGAATGTGGTGAGGAAGAATTGAAAGATTGGATAATATAGAAAGTTGAAATGGCAAAGGTACTATTAAATATTTGGCAGCAGAAACATTACCATTACCCTGTTCATTCAGGCAATGAAAAACTAGTAATTCTAGAACTAAAGTATCGTTTAATGAATACATAATAACAGTAAATACTAGTCCACATAAGCCAGACTTTGAAGAGTATAAGTTCAATTGATTTCTTTTACTGCTAAGGAGCCTGAGACATTTACTGATGAATCTTAACAACTAGATCCCAGGCTTCACAGCCTCAAAAGAACCATCGACTAAAATACCAATGGAAGAAATCCCAGAACTTAGTCTATTCTGTATACCTTAGTCACCTCAAGAAGTCCAACAACCCCAATTAATCCTTATGATCTCTACCCTTACACTCCTCACCTCCTCAAATCTGCTCAGAGTTTCCTAGACAGTGAGAATGTGAGACCTGGGATGAATCAGGGGTGAAGGCGAGGAGCGGAGAGAGAAAAAGGGGAGGGTTTTGTCAGAAAGACATGGCATGCTTAGTTTCACATCTGCCCATATTGCTGTCAGGGCCAATGTAGGAGTGGTGCCTTGTTGTCTGAAATGTTCATTAGTCAAATGAATATTTTTAAGTCAGAAAGTAGCAGGGTTTCTTTTTTAATTTATATTTTATTGAGTTATAATTGACACATAACATTATACTAGTTTCAGATATGCAACATGATTCGATATTTGGATGCATTGCAATATGATCACAATAAGTCTAGTTATCCTAGTTAAAATTTTTTTTCTTGTGATGAGAACTTTTAAGATCTACTCTCTGAACAACTTTCAAATATAGAATACTGTATTATTAACTCTAGTCACCATGTTGTAAGAAACTGGCATGACAGAATCTGTCATCTTCAAAAGAATCTGATAAAGAAACGTACTCTAAAAAAATCAACACTGCTTTCATAGCCTTTGAGTGTGCACATTGCACTTGGCCGAAAAACAGAACTATATAACAGAATTGCCATTTTTAACAGATAGCTGATTTCCTTTTAGCATGTTAACTTCCTCCCTAGGCTACTTCCATTTAAAGAGGACAAGTTTATCCTGGATGAATGACACTGCATTGCAGAGGTTAGACGCTCACATAGATGACTAGGGTGGTAAGAGAAGACTGAATGAGGGAACTGACGCAGGCAAGAAAAATGTCCTAGTTAATAAGAAAGCTGATGACTTAAAAGTGGAGGAGGAACAGGTTATGGGAGCTGATAGATATGCTTCTCTCATTTAATTCTTATAACAATTTTACACTTATGTTGAGTATACAGATGAAGAAACTGAAGCATAGAAATTGAAAAGTAAAATCCTGCTCAATATCTAAAGCTAATAAGTGGCTTTAGCTTTAAAGAATATAGACAGCATTAAACCAGAGTTAGAGCTGGCATTTCCCAGAAATGACACACAAAAGAGAGCAGAGGGCAAATTCTTGGAAAATAGCTCCATTTACACAAGAATAAAAACCAGAAAAGCATACTAAACAGGATCTTTCTAAAAAGTGGAAGGAAAACCAGTAGTGTTTAGTAAAGTCAAATGAAGAAAGATGAGAATATCAAGAAAGTGATAGGCAATAGCACCAAATATTGCACCAAGGTTAACATATATCTCAAAAAGTTGGCAGACACGTCTCTTTCTCACGACCAAGTATTCTATTTATATATTTCATTGTACATTGTTTGCTTTGTTCCTCTCATCCTTTCAATAATTGTTATTTGTCTCAAGTGGACTACGTAAAACTGACTATAACAATTAATTGTTTTACCTATAATTAAATATGTACATATACCTAAAACTTGACTTATGATGTACATTACATTGCTTCATCTTTGTGATTATAAGATTTTAAACACAAAAATAAAAAGAAACCCTAGAATTAAATTCAAGTTCCATGTTAGAATTCAAACAACATTCAATTTTGAAGGAGACATTTACAGTGTTATTTTTTTCCTTAAAGAGTATTAATTAGACTTTATGTGAATAGTTACTGTAGAACGAAGCTCAATGCTTTTCTCTTTCTTCTTTCCAGTTTTCAAAATGGAAAAATCGGTTATGATGGAAATAAACTATGATAATGTTCTGCATGCTTTTTATATTAACAGATATATTGAAACTACTATAAGAATCTTTATTCCTGGAGAAGCTACTGATATCATACTATACAATTCATCCTTTTAATTTATCATTCCACATATTCCCACAAGATACTGTACTGGGTCCTGTTAATACAGAGATTAACACACACAGTTGTTTATTACAGTAAGTCTAAGGTCTAGCAAGAAATAAAGAAATTATACATATTGTGACTATCCTTATAATAAGTCAGCAGAAAGTACTCTAGTAGTACACAAAGATGCAACTCATGTTGAGTAAGGGACGGCGAGAGTCAGAAAAGGTTTTTCAGAAGAAGTTCCTACAGAGTTGAACCTTGAAGAACCATCAGCCAAAGAAGAGCGTGCTAGGCTGGAAACGCAATGGTAAATTTATGACCAGAAGGGAAAAGTGTATAGAAGAGTGGCTGTGATTAAAACATAGCAGATTCTCAAAAACTGGGACTTTCCTTTTTGCATTTCCATAAATCATCTTATACCCATATTATGCATGTCCTATAATATTCTCTTTACTTTAAGGATAAAACTAAAATAATATTTTGCCCTTCAGGTATTAAAGCTTGATTAATTTTTTAAAAGAAAAGCAAAAATATAAATTTGATATTTAGCTTGAAATATATATTGTATAATTATTAAAGTAGACTAGCTATTTACCACTGAGATACATATTTATTAAAGTAATACTATCTAATATATAGCCTCCCATAAATTAGGATATGCAACATTTTGGTCATATTAATATAGGAAAGAGGCATGAGAACTACACAGACTGACTAAATGTTAAACCAAGTGGAATTCAGAGCCTGCAATTTGCTGCTAGACACAGAACCTGACTATCAGCCTTATGAGCAGACCACAAAGAACTACAGAACAAAAGAAAATTTCTGCTAACAACTATCTGAATATCCATACCATGACAGGAAAAATGGAAAACAAAGACTTTAAGCTGTACCCTATACAAGTTAAAAATAAACCATTTGTTCCATTCTTTATTCTCTGTAATCAGTAATTTTCATAGAAATTAAGAAACAGATAAAAACCCATTCTTCAAACACTCAGGGTCTCATTCTGACTTTTGAGAGGAGACCATGTCTCTCTGTCTGTGGAGCGTTATTACTTTTCTAATAAACTTTCCTTTGTCTCTAACTCTGGCTCACTCTTGAATTCTTTACTGCATGGAGCCAAGGACCCTCTTTTTACTTTTCTAATAAACTTTCCTTTGTCTCTAACTCTGGTTCACTCTTGAATTCTTTACTGCATGGAGCCAAGGACCTTCATAGAGCTTGAGTACCTACCCAAAAGGATTTGTCCCATCCTGCATCAATATTTTAATATAGTATTATACTACTAATACTCTGATACAATCTATGCATTTAAAATAGAATTTCAGAATATTTATTGACTTCACTGTTACAAGGTCAGAATTCACAATCTCTGTAATTCCACAATGTCATTCATAGTGATACACAGTAAAATGCTAAATAAAAATTTTTAATAAAAAATGTAATTTTATTATACAGAAGGCTTTTAAAACCAATATTTCAGTATTTTTGTTTTCTCCTTGCAAAATTGGGACCATTATAGTCATACCTAATCTATTTAATTTCCTGATTTATTGTGGAAAATAGTGAGGTTAACTTGGTAATATTTAAGTTACTTGGTAATAGTTAAAGCAGCCTATAA
This sequence comes from Pteropus vampyrus, assembly GCF_000151845.1. NCBI lineage: Eukaryota > Metazoa > Chordata > Mammalia > Chiroptera > Pteropodidae > Pteropus > Pteropus vampyrus. Next base: position 23,381,372 of record NW_011888785.1, on the reverse strand, counting down.
ATTTAAGGTGTTTTAAAATTACTGTTATTTTTAAGAAACATGCTTAGCTTAAATGAGGTTGTTCATAATTATTTTTTATTGACATCAGGCTCAAGGAATTTCCTGACATTTGTAAGGAAATATTATTTGTTAATCATACTGTACTTTATATTTATTTTATTCTGTCAAGCTTTCAGACAGTCCTAAAACTACTCTGATTTTTTTGGTTTATCCTATGTTTATAATGTAACTAACACTCGATCCAATTTTTAAAACTATCTCTATAACAATCAACAAAAGTATAAGATTTTTTAAAAAGATATCTCTACATAACCTCTGGTTTTATTTTTTTATTTTTTATTTTTTTGGTTTTATTGAATTAAATATATTTCATGTCAGAAATATACTAGCTTATACTTAGCTTATTAAATGTGCTTACTTCACATTCTACTTGATTCTATTTAATTTCTTAGGAATGAGAAATTTGGAAAAAAGAATGTTATATATGTTAACACTTTGCTAAATAATATATAATATGGATATTACAGACCTAATAACTATATTTTAGTACAATTGACCACAATGTTAAGTATATATTTACATATGTATATATAATTATATATGTATAACATATAGATTATATAATGAAATATATCATCATGTTGCAGGTCTGAATGAGTTCTTGGGCAAAAGAGCAAAATGAAAGTCATAGTATTGCTAAGGAGATAATCAATCCTCATTTCAGAAGAGCAATTTTTCCAAATGCATTTGGGTTACACATTCTTTTAATTTCTCCACAAAAGTCAAAAATCTTACCACATTAATAATAAAAACAATTTAAGATGTTATCATCCTAGCCTGAATAAGACTACCTTATAACATGAATATATTTGGCAGCTAGTAGGAAAATAAATTGGAAACAGAAAAATTGACACCTGTTGATTAAGTTGTATTCAGTTTCACTTGGCATTCTGTTCAGACTTGGATATAAGAAGAAAAAAATGAATATTTTTAAATAATCTCTCAACATCTAAAATCATGAAATATTGTTGTGGATATAATGAATATAAATAATTTAGTTGTGAAGAAATTAATTTCAAAATTAACACTACATAAGGCTATTTCAAAGGCTGATTCTCTAATGTGAAAATTTTTATTCCTTTTTTGAGGGTTACTTAATTTTATGATGCTCTTTTAATACATTGAGTCCAAGGAACACATTTTAAATCATTTAATCATTACCTCTTATTACCAATTATCTTGAACTGTCACAAAATAGACTTCAATTCTCTTAAGGTAATGTCAAAATTGTCCATTCTCCTCAACGTATGTCAAATGTATGTATGTTGCGGAAGTCATGAGATGGTGTGAATAAAAAAAGAAACAAAAATAAAATTAGCATTGTAGTCAAGGCTTAGGTACAGAAATCTTGAGTCTAACAGCAGAAACTCTGTCTTTAATGTAACAACCCTGAAAAATAAAAATGTATCATTCACCAAAACACTGTTTTGTTATTTTGTTTGTTTTTCAAAGCTTGCTGTCAAAGTTCCCACTCACTTAGCTTCATTTAGCCCTATTTTTGTTTCTAGTTGGGCATAACATAATACTTTGGGTCCTTCATCTCTGGGGTGGTGGTTTCTTCCTATAATTGACTAAAACTGTTTAGTCAAACCAATACTGGTATGAGACTAGAAGCAGATCCTCACAGAGAACAGGTACTAACTTGACACATGTTTCCAAAAATGTCAATAAAGGCTGATGGTATAGCACCAAATTCAGTTCATGAAAAGCAAGTCTAATGGCACTGGATGTACGGCAGGCAAGATAATAGTATCCAGGTAGATGGCTTTCTTATGTTCTGTTTCAGTCTTATGGTACATTTTAGGGGATCAAGAAGAATGAATGAACTGAACATTCTTCAAGCAAACCTCTATATTTTTTCTAAGCTTTAGAAAAATTTGACCTAACACTAATTCAGGTTTATACTCTGACAAGCACCTAGAATAGTTATTCCATGTAGCCCTTTACCTGGAAAGCCATATGATTTAATATTTAGCCGAACAGGGGTTAGAACTGATATATTAATATCATCTTGTGAATATTGATTAGCAGAACAAGGGCATACATTTAACAGGCATGGCTGTGTCTTTTTCTACTTGCTTTTGGTAGTGTCTATCACAGATTCATAAAACATTTTAAGTAAATATTTGATTGTAATTGGCAATGCATGTGGCAATAAACCAACATGAATCCAAAGCTGCACATATTACTAAGTACTAAAAATAATGTAAGCCAAATAGAGAAAAAACAAAAATGTCCTTCGTTTTAAGAATGAATAATGAAAGTTGACACTTTTGATGTATTAAAAATTTCTCATAATACGTCCAGTAGTTACTTAAAAATGACTCTGCATTTCAACCATATGCTTAAAAATTAGAGATAATAATACTGCTGTCCATCTATTTTCATGTATACTTTTAACATTTTTATATGTCTGAATAAGTTAAAGTTAGAAAAAAGTGTTCATGCTACTTTTGAAAGTGTTTATGCTACTTTTAAAAGAAAATTTGTATCAAATAAATGCTTAATTAAATACCCTATTTCTCATACACTTTTTAATATGATGATTACTAATATAACTCAGGGTAAGTCATTTTGATGAAATTACATAAGAACTCTATAATAGTTGTGAAAGGATCATTGTAATCAGAAAAAAGAGATTATAGGTAGTCCTTGTTTTTAAACCTGTCATCAAATTTCATTACAATTTACCAAGATTATTATATGTATCCCCTTGTAGATGGATTCATTCATATATAATTTGTAACAGCTTTCTTCTCAAATAAATTGTTTACATGTGCATCAAAATAAATTAGAAACATGCTCTGTTATAATTAACAAGATAGGTACTTTTTATAAATCCAAATATATTTGCTTCAAAACTTCAAAATAACAAGCTATTTTTTTCCCTTAAAGATTGCACTACATTTGAGTGAGGAGAGCTTCACTGACATACAAGAGAATGATTCTCTTAGCTCATATTTCATTTATTCAAAATAACTCCTATTTTAGTTGACCTGATTTTCAGTCTTTGCTATCAATATTAAAAACAGGTATAATTTAGGCATTGTTTTTTATACATGAGCACAACACAAGATATTGAATGAATCCATTCGAATGAGTTAAATATTTTAGAAACAAAATTTAAAGTATACGTAAATGAAAATTCAGTTTTCTTATGTGTTTCTTATGTGTAAAATGGGGATGGGTTGGTAAAGAACTATATGTTAATGTTCAAATTTAAAACTTGAATAGATCTCTACAAGCATAATTTAAAGAAATTAATATGAGATGTTTTCTGTCACATTGATATAGTATCATTTTTTTATCACCCAGGAAATTTATTAGATCTAGAATCTTATTCATTTAAGTGAACCTGTGATGTTTCATACAGGCAAATGAAAATCTGCAAGGGCAGAGCAAGAATTTAATAGTAAAATAATTATTCTTACACTCTAGTGAACATATATATAAACATACACATACATATAAAAATGGTAAACATACACATACATATAAAAATGAGAACCCAGAAAGGAATGTTCCATTTTATTTAAATATATTTTACAATTAATGACTCACTGTAGGTAGTAGGCACATTAAGTATACATAATTTGTGGCCCAATTTAAACTACCAACTTTAAGAGATGAAAATCTAAAGATGTCAACATTTTAACGGGGTTTTACAAAAAGAATTAGGGCAAAGTGGCTAATATTCTAGGATAGATAAAGTATAAGGTAAAATCATTTTTTGTACACACTAGTTATTTGACTTTTGGAAAAATATCAACTTTCTCAGCCTTGTCATTCCTGAAGTAGAGATAACAGTACCTATCACATGAATCTTTGTGGGTTAATAGGGTAATACATATATAGTGTTTTTCAAAACAACTGGTAATTACATGCCAAACATCATGGGATAATATTGTGTGCATAAAAAAATAGTAAAAATTTAGGATTGAAATATTTACTTTGTATTATAAAATCTATTATTACATTCCAACTGTAAGTATTTAAATAATTGCACTTTTTGAAGTGGTAATACTTTAGCATAGGGTAATGGCCTAATAAAGTATAACTTTAAATAGCGTAAAGCTGTGCTAGAATACGCTGGAATTTCATAGGAAAAAAATTCCTAGTTCAAAGAAGTTTTAAGAAATATGTTTTGCATCTATTAATTTAAATCTATCAGTTCTAACCAACAATCAATATGGAAATTTTATATGTTTAAAGATAAAATTAAAAGAGGAACATATTAATCATCCTGTTCTTCCCCATGGCCTTAGTTCTTCTTCACTTACAGACACAACTATTTTTTTAAACACTAAAAGTGGGAATAAAAATGGGGGGAAAAAAGTAAGATTAGGATAAAATCAAAATTTTATGTGTTAATGGTTGTTAACATTGTAAGCAGATTTAAAAAACATGGAGACAGTATTATCAACTACTTAATATAACTTTAAATGAAATAAACAGATATAATACATACCATTTACACACTTTTTTCTATGTTATTGTATAATTTATACAACATTTATGATATCCTGGTCTTTTATTTTAATACTCCTTATATCTTAGAAGTTTAAAGGCTATTTTTAATCGTAACAATTCTGATAGAAAACTAAAGAAAAAGCATAAATGTCAGTTGCTATTTTAAAGGCAGTAAATAAGAATTATTGAAAACTTGGAAAATAGAAAAAAGATAAAAAGAAAACCAGATACAAACTTGTAATTTGTTTTATTTTATTCAAATCTATTTTTCTATTTTTAAATTCCAATCTGCTTTTCTATTCTAATAGAGCTGACATCATACAGTACTCATTTACTCTATTAACCAATCATCTAACCAGGGGGAGTTGTACATTCATTTGTACATATACAATTTGTCCTAATAATTCCACTTAACCTCAAGTGAACACACTCAAGGCTATTTATTAATATCTTTGCTTATATCATTGAAAATAGCAATATAATATTCCATTATGTGAACATGACAAAATTTATTTAACCATTTCTCAATTAATCCATACTTAAAATATTTGCAGTTTTTACTGAGGAAGCTCTTGTATTGTGTCTCTAAGGGCCATTACAAATCCATTGGTAACACTGTGCTAGACAAGTCAAGTTTTTTTTTTTTTGTTTTTTTTTTTAGAGCACTTACTTTTCAAGGGGCTGAATTTCTAAATTACAGATAAATCTTTCTAAAGGAAAAATAAAAACTGGGGTTACTGCTAGTTGCTCTCTGGTAAAAGTAGTTTTTTTATTTCCTTCTTCATCTACAGGCAACAACTCTGAGGGCAAAAAAGCAATCCAATGAAGTACAGAAACTAAAAAAAGAAAATGAATGTCTTGATCAATTACCTCTAGTCAGGAAAGGTTATATCATTTTCTTAATTCTTTAATAGAAGAAAAATAACTAAACATCAAACCTATTTCAAAATATGTTAGAGAATTTAAAACTATTATAATCCTATGATTTGTTTCTGTACTATAGTAGTCTCAATAAAAGAAGAAAAAGCCAATCATTTTTAACTGAGATATTTCTTTTTATACATATGGTTTTGAATAAATAGAATTTGAATACATTTGTTCTTTTGATCTAATCTTAAATCCACTGATACTGTAAGTTATTGAAGGTGAAACATTTATAGTTATCAGATATACTTTCTTTGTAAATAGATCAATGTTATTTTTGAAATATCAACTAATATGTTTTTCTCATGAAATTTCTCTTCTTATCTTTTCCCTTTATGTCCATCATATGGCTTATTCTGTATTGAGTGTCATAGGGAAAAGTTCTGAAATGCCCAAAAGAATTAGTTATCTGGTAATCTCTTGTTTTGTGTTTCCCCAAACCTCAACCCATTAAGGAGAGGATGTTTCATATGTCTGGTGCATCATATAGGGAATGCCTCAGATAAGAAAACATTAAAACAAGAGTAAGGAATTTTCTTTGTGACTAGAAAAAGATTCCTAGGTTCGGGTGATGAGAGAGACTGAAGGAAATTTATAAAGAATAGTGAAAGTAGATGGTGAGGAGAGGGACCCTAAGTTATACTTTCCAGAAAAACACCTACATAGGCAGGCATGAAGAAATCCTTACCCAGAGAAGTTGTGGCAGTTGAGGGCAAGAGAGTGGGTAGATTCATTGTGTGGGTATGTAGGGCCACTGACCATCTCTCAGAGTTCTATTTGCCCCAGAATTACACCATAGCAGAAGAAACACTGTGACTCCTTTATGGCTTCCTAAATTAATGAAACCATGGAAACAGGAAAAGAGATGGCTTACTAAAATGGGTAAACCAAGACCAAGGACACAATGGATTTTTCAGTATTTACCTACAGAAGCATGACTTGGCTATCATTCAGGTAATTAATTACCAGCCCCTGCCCTGACTCTTTATAAACCCACTGGATCTTGTATATAGTGGGAGCTATCTTAAGGGGATTCCAAATTAACTCAGATTGAGTTTTCACCAATTTAATGAATAAGGCTCAAAATAGAAATTGAATTT
>NW_011888785.1:23372409-23374768 GCF_000151845.1 Pteropus vampyrus | reverse complement strand
ATCATTGAAAATAGCAATATAATATTCCATTATGTGAACATGACAAAATTTATTTAACCATTTCTCAATTAATCCATACTTAAAATATTTGCAGTTTTTACTGAGGAAGCTCTTGTATTGTGTCTCTAAGGGCCATTACAAATCCATTGGTAACACTGTGCTAGACAAGTCAAGTTTTTTTTTTTTTGTTTTTTTTTTTAGAGCACTTACTTTTCAAGGGGCTGAATTTCTAAATTACAGATAAATCTTTCTAAAGGAAAAATAAAAACTGGGGTTACTGCTAGTTGCTCTCTGGTAAAAGTAGTTTTTTTATTTCCTTCTTCATCTACAGGCAACAACTCTGAGGGCAAAAAAGCAATCCAATGAAGTACAGAAACTAAAAAAAGAAAATGAATGTCTTGATCAATTACCTCTAGTCAGGAAAGGTTATATCATTTTCTTAATTCTTTAATAGAAGAAAAATAACTAAACATCAAACCTATTTCAAAATATGTTAGAGAATTTAAAACTATTATAATCCTATGATTTGTTTCTGTACTATAGTAGTCTCAATAAAAGAAGAAAAAGCCAATCATTTTTAACTGAGATATTTCTTTTTATACATATGGTTTTGAATAAATAGAATTTGAATACATTTGTTCTTTTGATCTAATCTTAAATCCACTGATACTGTAAGTTATTGAAGGTGAAACATTTATAGTTATCAGATATACTTTCTTTGTAAATAGATCAATGTTATTTTTGAAATATCAACTAATATGTTTTTCTCATGAAATTTCTCTTCTTATCTTTTCCCTTTATGTCCATCATATGGCTTATTCTGTATTGAGTGTCATAGGGAAAAGTTCTGAAATGCCCAAAAGAATTAGTTATCTGGTAATCTCTTGTTTTGTGTTTCCCCAAACCTCAACCCATTAAGGAGAGGATGTTTCATATGTCTGGTGCATCATATAGGGAATGCCTCAGATAAGAAAACATTAAAACAAGAGTAAGGAATTTTCTTTGTGACTAGAAAAAGATTCCTAGGTTCGGGTGATGAGAGAGACTGAAGGAAATTTATAAAGAATAGTGAAAGTAGATGGTGAGGAGAGGGACCCTAAGTTATACTTTCCAGAAAAACACCTACATAGGCAGGCATGAAGAAATCCTTACCCAGAGAAGTTGTGGCAGTTGAGGGCAAGAGAGTGGGTAGATTCATTGTGTGGGTATGTAGGGCCACTGACCATCTCTCAGAGTTCTATTTGCCCCAGAATTACACCATAGCAGAAGAAACACTGTGACTCCTTTATGGCTTCCTAAATTAATGAAACCATGGAAACAGGAAAAGAGATGGCTTACTAAAATGGGTAGACCAAGACCAAGGACACAATGGATTTTTCAGTATTTACCTACAGAAGCATGACTTGGCTATCATTCAGGTAATTAATTACCAGCCCCTGCCCTGACTCTTTATAAACCCACTGGATCTTGTATATAGTGGGAGCTATCTTAAGGGGATTCCAAATTAACTCAGATTGAGTTTTCACCAATTTAATGAATAAGGCTCAAAATAGAAATTGAATTTCGTTACAGATAAAAAATAATTGAGTGAAACTTATTTGCACAGAGTTGTTGATTCTAATTCACAACAACAACAAATAGGAAAGACTTTGTCCTCTATCATGTCTTTAAGAAAGACTTCATTTTGTATAATAATGTGTTATCTGCTGCATGATTGGTGTCATTATTGATTAAATATGCTATCTCCCCAGAAATACCTAAATGTGATTATACTCTCTGAGAAATATCATTAAGCATTGACATAATTAATAATATCACATAAACAGAGGAAAATTATTAGGGAAATACATTATAATAGTCAAATCAAATTGCCATCAAAGTCATGCATATCCATATATAATTTTATTAACAATGTCACGCCAATAAGTTACTTCATATTTCTGTGTCTCAATGACTTCACTTTAAAACTGGCAACAATAATAACCTCATCGAATATTGTGAAAAAACAAAAGTTGATATATGTAGAGTACTTAGAACCATTCCTGGTATATAGTAAATACTATAAATATTTGTTATTATTTACTTCAATATGCAAAAATCTTTAGTACATTCAAATGTTGATTGGAAGAATACAATATAGGAGAAGAAAAATGAAATATAGTTATCATTATCTTTAAGGGGAGAGATTATGGATGATTTTAATAATCTCACTTTTGCTTAAGAGGAGAGTATATTTTTATGATGCTTATTTTATCACTTTTATAATCAAAATATTAAATATTATTTTAGAAGAAAATGCATAACATCATAAAAATCATGCAAAATATGTTGGAAAAGAATAACAGCGAAGATAAAACTA
>NW_011888785.1:23368458-23371357 GCF_000151845.1 Pteropus vampyrus | reverse complement strand
GCCAGTATGATGAGGAAGAATTTAGTAGGTTGATTTCCTAGAGGAGGAGTGATATATATATTTAGTGGAAGAGACAGTAGAAAAAAATTAACACATAGGTACTGGCTTTAGACAGATCCTGATTTCAAATTCCAGTTTCTACTATGTTCTGCAAGTTCTTGAACAACTTGCTTAATTTCTCTAATTCTGTTTCATCATCTGTAAGATAGTACATAACACCTAATTCACAAAATTGTTATAGGAGTAAGTATAATAATCATTATAAATCTCTTAATATAGATCAAGAACAATAATTGCTAGTTGTTTTTTTTTAACATTAACAATATTAATATTAATGGGATAACAGGAGGCTTTACTTCTGCCACAAAAGACAATAACTTCTGGAGAAGTTGGATAAACACACACTTCCCTTGATTTTCTATTACACAGTCATAAAAAAAAATCACAAATAATGATCACAAAAACAAATAATGATACTTTTAATAAGCATGAGAAAAATAGAGCAAAATAAAAGCAAACAAAAAGATCAAACAAACAGAACAGAGTGTGTCAGAGGTGCTGATCCTCTGGTCCATGAGTTACTGTTAAGCCATTTTATTTACTGTCTCTAGCATAATGAAAAAAATTTGTAAAGTTAGTAAGTTTTTCAGTAAGCCAAACATTTTTAATTAAAAGATACTACTTTATTTTGAGATTATGTCCTCCCTATATTTTTGATGTTAACAATATTTATACCCTTTCAAAATAATGATAATAGAATTTAGTAAGTTTCTTTCCTTTTCTTTTCTATGACTTTAGGTGCCAAAATATAAATTTGACATTTTTACATCACACATTATTTTCTCTTTAATTTTAATATTTTGAGAATTCTGAAAGAGTCTGTAAACCATGGCCCTAAGGTATGGCAGTGAAGTTTTAGGTAAGAAGATTCTGAGATGTGTGATTGCACAAAGAGAAATAATCAGAATCTTAGATATTCCTGCCATGGAAAAGAAGTAATGCTAATTATCTGAAAAAAATATATATGTATGTCAGAGTGAAAAATAATCTCGAACATATATAGAAAACGTTCATGACTAATTCACACTCCACGTTACATAACTAAATGCATTAGCAGGTGTGTAAAAAATCAAGCCTGTGATGAAAATCTTCTTTCACTCTCAAATTAGAAAAGAATGTTGGGACAAGAATCAAATGAATTTCTTCATATGTGGGATATGAAACAGAAATCAACAAACAAATAAACAAACAAACCTCACTGGCACAGACAACAGAAATGTGATTACCAGAGGGGAAGGGGACTGGGGGACTGAAGGGAGAAAGAGGATCAAATATATGGTGATAGAAGGAAACTAAATTTTGGGTGATGAGCACACAATGCAATATACAGATGGTATATTACAGTATTGTACATTTGAACCTTATATAATCTTATTTACCAATGTCGCCCTAACAAATTTAATAATAATAAAAAAAAATGTTGGGGACTGAATCTGATATCTATTACTGAATTTCAAACCTCTTCAAACATAGTGGTTCAGAAAACAAACATTTGTATTTTTCATGATCCTGAGTATTTTCTGGGTTTCCTAATGTGTCTTCCATTCAGCCTGAAGGGTAGACTCGGCTGGCAGAACAAGATGGCTTCTTCAGCATGACTGCCACATGGTGCCAGATTACAACTGGGCTCCTCTCTCCACACTGTCTTTCATTATGATATGTCATGGCAGGCTTAGAGCAGAATTCCGAAAAGGCCCAATGCACAAACGCTTATTGAGCCTCAGCTTGCATCATCATCAAATTTGCTGATATACAAATCACTATCCCTCTTATGCTGGTCTGCCTTTTATTTTCCCCTACCACTTGCCTTTTTCTAATATGTTATGTTTTTTATACTTATTATGTTAATTTATTTATTGTCTGTCTATTGCCATAGAATGTAAACTTCATAGTGACAGAAAATTTTTTGTCTACGTTGTTTGCAAATGTATCATAAGACTATTGTTTGTCAAATAGGGGGCCTCAATAAATATTTATGGAAATAAATATGTTGATTTGAATGAGATGTGTGTTTCCTTCTTAGGAACTTTAGAATTCTCCAATAGAAAAATACTCAAGGCTTATGAACAGGAAATTCTCAAAGGAAAAAAGTAAAGTATATTCTCACTGAAAAAATAATATCAGTGAAAAGCACTCTGAAAGTTATAGAGTAATACATAGTGTTGGACAATGAGTTAGGGAGACAACAATTGAATATATTGCTGAAAGCTGTGTATATTGGTATAATATTTATAGGCTGTTTTGTTATTGTAGGGGGCAATGCAAAACTGCCATTTTAAACAAGTAGTCATCATTAAGGAACTTTGTGTAATAAAAACAAAGTGGGAAGAAAAGCAAAATGTAAAATGCGTATAATATTTGATATGATAACTAAACTTATAGAAAAAATATAACATAATTGGTTAAGTTCAAAATAATAAAAATGAATGATGGTATTACCTATTTTATAGCAGTGAAAAAATAGAAATAACTTAAATTTCTAACAATAGTGGATTACTTTGGCAAACTAGATCTATAAAGAATATTATGTATCAATTTCAAAACATATAATGGTAAAAAAAAACATAATAGTGAGATACCCATTTACTACTACATGGGAAAAGAGGTAAGAAAACATATGTATTAATGAATATTGGGGGAGGTCATTTAGGATAGAATTTAAGAGAATGGGTCTATGGATTGAAACTGCCTGGGTATGAATCTCTTTTCAAAATTTATGGTCTTTTTACTATTAAATACCAACATCTAGAGTTTGCTATTATGAATACTTGAAAAGGCTAAGAATGTGTAGTCAAGAGAAAGAAAAAAGAATGCTTTGCAAGGTTGAGGTACAAAAATA